>NC_047022.1:18239963-18839963 GCF_902652985.1 Pecten maximus | reverse complement strand
AGATAGGGGGTGGTGTGACGAAAAGGTAGTTATATATACTAGATAGGGGGTGGTGTGACGAACAGGTAGTTATATATACTAGATAGGGGGTGGTGAGACGGACAGGTAGTTATATATACTACATAGAGGACGGTTAAACGGACAGGTAGTTATAAATACTAGATAGGGGGTGGTGTGATGGACAGGTAGTTATATATACTAGATAGGGGTGGTGTGACGGACAGGTAGTTAAATATACTAGATAGGGGTGGTGTGACGGACAGGTAGTTATATATACTAGATAGGGGTGGTGTGACGGACAGGTAGTTATATATACTAGATAGGGGTGGTGTGACGGACAGGTAGTTATATATACTAGATAGGGGTTGGTGTGACGGACAGGTAGTTATATATACTAGATAGGGGGTGGTGTGACGGACAGGTAGTTATATATACTAGATAGGGGTGGTGTGACGGACAGGTAGCTATATATACTAGATAGGGGTTGGTGTGACGGACAGGTAGTTATATATACTAGATAGGGGTGGTGTGACGGACAGGTAGTTATATATACTAGATAGGGGTTGGTGTGACGGACAGGTAGTTATATATACTAGATAGGGGGTGGTGTGACGGACAGGTAGTTATATATACTAGATAGGGGTGGTGTGACGGACAGGTAGCTATATATACTAGATAGGGGTTGGTGTGACGGACAGGTAGTTATATATACTAGATAGGGATTGGTGTGACGGACAGGTAGTTATATATACTAGATAGGGGTGGTGTGACGAACAGGTAGTTATATATACTAGATAGGGGGTGGTGTGACGAACAGGTAGTTATATATACTAGATAGGGGGTGGTGTGACGAACAGGTAGTTATATATACTAAATAGGGGATGGTTAAACGGACAGGTATTTATGTATACTAGATAGGGGTGGTGTGACGAACAGGTAGTTATATATACTGGATAGAGGACGGTTAAACGGACAGGTAGTTATATATACTAGATAGGGGTGGTGTGACGAACAGGTAGTTATATATACTAGATAGGGGGTGGTGTGACGAACAGGTAGTTATATATACTAGATAGGGGGTGGTGTGACGAACAGGTAGTTATATATACTAAATAGGGGATGGTTAAACGGACAGGTATTTATGTATACTAGATAGGGGTGGTGTGACGAACAGGTAGTTATATATACTAAATAGGGAATGGTTAAACGGACAGGTATTTATGTATACTAGATAGGGGTGGTGTGACGAAAAGATAGTTATATATACTAGATAGGGGGTGGTGTGACGGACAGGTAGTTATATATACTAAATAGGGATTGATGATTAAACGGACAGGTATTTATGTATACTAGATAGGGGTGGTGTGACGAAAAGGTAGTTATATATACTAGATAGGGGGTGGTGTGACGGACAGGTAGTTATATATACTAAATAGGGGATGATTAAACGGACAGGTATTTAAGTATACTAGATAGGGGGTGGTGTGACGAACAGGTAGTTATATATACTAAATAGGGGATGGTTAAACGGACAGGTATTTATGTATACTATTTAGGGGATGATGTGACGGACAGGTAGTTATATATACTAGATAGGGGATGGTGTGACGAACAGGTAGTTATGTATACTAGATAGGGATTGGTGTGACGGACAGGTAGTTATATATACTAGTAAGGGGTTGGTGTGACGGACAGGTAGTTATATATACTAGATAGGGATGGTTAAAAGGACAGGTAGTTATATATACTAGATAGAGGATGGTTAAACGGACAGGTATTTATATATACTAGATAGGGGATGGTTAAACGGACAGGTAGTTATATATACTAGATAGGGGTTGGTGTGACGAACAGGTAGTTATATATACTAGATAGGGGGTGGTGTGACGAACAGGTAGTTATATATACTAGATAGGGGTGGTGTGACGAACAGGTAGTTATATATACTAGATAGGGGTGGTGTGACGGACAGGTAGTTATATATACTAGATAGGGGTTGGTGTGACGGACAGGTAGTTATATATACTAGTTAGGGGTTGGTGTGACGGACAGGTAGTTATATATACTAGATAGGGGTGGTGTGACGGACAGGTAGTTATATATACTAGTTAGGGGCTACAGTGACAGACAGGTAGTGTAGGTATACTAGTCATGAGAACGATTTGCAGACACGTATGCAAGAGTTAGGGGATGGGTTTAAGAAAGAATGGGGCATGTTTGTAGTTTTGTCGTGCCTTGATTTTTATTGCAATGTTTTCTTCTTGAATCGCATGATAACAATACCTCATCTCCTGTTCAGACTATATTAGAGTTAACCTGATAAATTATATGTTTAAGGGTTATTATTGATACACTTTCCCCTCGTTTTCCAGCCGTATCGCAAAACACAACTGATCTCAGCACAGGCACTGAAAGCGTGCAGCCTCCTACGACGGGAACAATTATGTCAACATATTCTGCTCAAGATCAGACTAGTACCCCTTTGCAAATGACGTCGACACCTCAGTCAATAACATCACAAAGTGGATTTTCGAACAGTACATCATCTCCAGGTGTGATATGTTTATTTACTCATTAAAATAACGTTCAAATTAAAAATACAATAATAACGGATAAATGTCTGTGTGTCATTAATAATCCTGATAAGGATAAAGAATTCGGAATAGGGAATTGAGCCGCAAAAACTGTGTTTAAAAAGAGAGTATTATCGAAAATATTCTAGAGAAGGGTTCTTACAAAAACTTATAAACACTTAACCTCCAATTAATCCAGCAGTCCCTTTAATTTTTTTTTTTTTTTTTTTTAAATAATTTTTACGAAAATAACCCTCTAATTTAGAACGTAGTAGACTTGTGTGATGTTTGATAAGTACATAATCATCAAGAGCAGTAATAATGATAAAACATTTTTCTATATGCAGGGAAACTTACTTAGTTTTCTATATGTTGTCATAAATTACGCATCTGGTTAGTGTACCAACACAGTTTTCGTGGCTAAATTCCACATATCAGGATTACCAATGACACACCGGAGGAAACGGGACACAGCTAGTATTTAGATAGGAGGGGGACACGCAGCTGTTTTTGAACCTAATTGTTGAATGTATATTATGTACCAAAAATGTCACTTGCAGCGTTTTGTACTTAATTGTGTTTAAATGATTACGTTCAAAATTTCATTAGCAACAACATTTTTGTACCAATTATTCTAGTTGTAATATGTACATAAAACGCTGCCACTAATAGCTGTTTAAACTTTATGTTAGTGGCATGGTTATTGTGTGTACTGTTAGTGACATGTTTATTGTGTGTACTGGTAGTGACATGGTTATTGTGTGTACTGTTAGTGATATGTTTATTGTGTGTACTGTTAGTGACATGTTTATTGTGTACTGTTAGTGACATGTTTATTGTGTGTACTGGTAGTGACATGGTTATTGTGTGTACTGTTAGTGACATGTTTATTGTGTGTACTGTTAGTAACATGTTTATTGTGTGTACTGTTAGTGGCATGTTTATTGTGTGTACTGTTAGTGACATGTTTATTGTGTGCAATGTTAGTGACATGTTTATTGTGTGTAGTGTTAGTGACATGTTTATTGTGTGTACTGTTAGTGACATGTTTATTGTGTGTACTGTTAGTGACATGTTTATTGTGTACTGTTAGTGACATGTTTATTGTGTGTACTGTTAGTGACATGTTTATTGTGTGTACTGTTAGTGACATGTTTATTGTGTGTACTGTTAGTAACATGTTTATTGTGTGTACTGTTAGTGACATGTTTATTGTGTGTACTGTTAGTGACATGTTTATTGTGTACTGTTAGTGACATGTTGATTGTGTGTACTGTTAGTGACATGTTTATTGTGTGTACTGTTAGTGACATGTTTATTGTGTGTACTGTTATTGACATGTTTATTGTGTACTGTTAGTGACATGTTTATTGTGTACTGTCAGTGACATGTTTATTGTGTACTGTTAGTGACATGTGTATTGTGTACTGTCAGTGACATGTTTATTGTGTGTACTGTTAGTGACATGTTTATTGTGTACTGTTAGTGACATGTTTATTGTGTACTGTTAGTGACATGTTTATTGTGTTTACTGTTAGTGACATGTTTATTGTGTGTACTGTAAGTGACATGTTTATTGTGTGTACTGTTATTGACATGTTTATTGTGATTACTGTTAGTGACGTGTTTATTGTGTGTACTGTTAGTGATATGTTTATTGTGTGTAGTGTTAGTGACATGTTTATTGTGTGTACTGTTAGTGCAAGTTTATTGTGTGTACTGTCAGTGACATGTTTATTGTGTGTACTGTTTGTGACATGTTTATTGTGTGTATTGTCAGTGACATGTTTATTGTGTGTACTGTTAGTGACATGTTTATTGTGTGTACTGTTAGTGACATGTTTATTGTGTGTACTGTTAGTGACATGTTTATTGTGTGTTCTGTTAGTGACATGTTTATTGTGTGTACTGTTAGTGACATGTTTATTGTGTGTACTGTTAGTGACATGTTTATTGTGTACTGTTAGTGACATGTTTATTGTGTGTACTGTTAGTGACATGTTTATTGTGTACTGTTAGTGACATGTTTATTGTGTACTGTTAGTGACATGTTTATTGTGTGTACTGTTAGTGACATGTTTATTGTGTGTACTGTTAGTGACATGTTTATTGTGTGTACTGTTAGTGACATGTTTATTGTGTACTGTTAGTGACATGTTTATTGTGTGTTCTGTTAGTGACATGTTTATTGTGTACTGTTAGTGACATGTTTATTGTGTTTACTGTTAGTGACATGTTTATTGTGTGTACTGTAAGTGACATGTTTATTGTGTGTACTGTTAGTGACATGTTTATTGTGTGTACTGTTAGTGACGTGTTTATTGTGTGTACTGTTAGTGACGTGTTTATTGTGTACTGTTAGTGACATGTTTATTGTGTTTACTGTTAGTGACATGTTTATTGTGTACTGTTAGTGACATGTTTATTGTGTTTACTGTTAGTGACATGTTTATTGTGTGTACTGTAAGTGACATGTTTATTGTGTGTACTGTTAGTGACATGTTTATTGTGTGTACTGTTAGTGACGTGTTTATTGTGTGTACTGTTAGTGACGTGTTTATTGTGTGTACTGTTAGTGACGTGTTTATTGTGTGTACTGTTAGTGATATGTTTATTGTGTGTAGTGTTAGTGACATGTTTATTGTGTGTACTGTTAGTGCAAGTTTATTGTGTGTACTGTCAGTGACATGTTTATTGTGTGTACTGTTTGTGACATGTTTATTGTGTGTATTGTCAGTGACATGTTTATTGTGTGTACTGTTAGTGACATGTTTATTGTGTGTACTGTTAGTGACATGTTTATTGTGTGTACTGTTAGTGACATGTTTATTGTGTGTTCTGTTAGTGACATGTTTATTGTGTGTACTGTTAGTGACATGTTTATTGTGTGTACTGTAAGTAACATGTTTATTGTGTGTACTGTAAGTAACATGTTTATTGTGTACTGTTAGTGACATGTTTATTGTGTGTACTGTTAGTGACATGTTTATTGTGTGTACTGTAAGTAACATGTTTATTGTGTGTACTGTAAGTAACATGTTTATTGTGTACTGTTAGTGACATGTTTATTGTGTACTGTTAGTAACATGTTTATTGTGTACTGTTAGTGACATGTTTATTGTGTGTACTGTTAGTGACATGTTTATTGTGTGTTCTGTTAGTGACATGTTTATTGTGTGTACTGTTAGTGACATGGTTATTGTGTGTACTGTTAGTGACATGTTTATTGTGTGTACTGTTAGTGATATGTTTATTGTGTGTACTGTTAGTGACATGTTTATTGTGTGTACTGTTAGTGACATGTTTATTGTGTACTGTTAGTGACATGTTTATTGTGTGTACTGTTAGTGACATGTTTATTGTGTGTACTGTTAGTGACATGTTTATTGTGTGTACTGTTCGTGACATGTTTATTGTGTGTACTGTTAGTGACATGTTTATTGTGTACTGTTAGTGACATGTTTATTGTGTGTACTGTTAGTGACATGTTTATTGTGTGTTCTGTTAGTGACATGTTTATTGTGTGTACTGTTAGTGACATGTTTATTGTGTGTATTGTTAGTGACATGTTTATTGTGTGTACTGTTAGTGACATGTTTATTGTGTGTACTGTTAGTGACATGTTTATTGTGTATACTGTAAGTGACATGTTTATTGTGTGTACTGTTAGTGACATGTTTATTGTGTATACTGTCAGTGACATGTTTATCGTTTGTACTCTTAGTGACTTGTTCATTATATGTACTGACGGAAGGTTGATCTAAGAGATAAAAGCCCCAAAATGGTATTAGTCGATTAAAAATTGATAACAATAAAAACTGTCGACTATTGATTTTAAGGTACATGATTTACTTATATTTATCAAGAATTTTTTTTTCTATCGGATTTTTCACTTTTAGTGAAGCACAGTTATCGAGTTATCAGAATTCGAAATAACAAAGTTCAATTATCTATCTAATTATTATAATAATTAAATCTTTCAAAACAAATTAATATGGAGGTGTATAGATTGAATCGTCTGGTTTTAGAAGCTGACTTACAGACTCTTTCTGACAAAGTTGGACAGACAGGAACAACTAACATGAGTCAACTGGCAGTTTTCAGTGAAGAACTATATCAGCACGTTTTGGATCATCCAGACCTAATGTGCTCAAATCTGGTAAGTTTTTATTTTTTGTTTCAGGAATGAGTACATTTGGGCGTCGAAAACAACTTTTTCTTTCCGTAACACGTTTGCTGTATAATTTGATCATGGCAATTTAATATGAAACAATTGAATGCGGAGGCTACACGATGATAACATTGTTATTAAAGTTGTTTATATTGTTATTCAGGACGGATTATTATTATCATTATTCCTTTTTTCAGAAAGATATTAATATGTCACAAACATAATTATTTTCAGAGTTTGTCCATATTTATTCATTTTCACTTTCGGAAACTAATTCATGCGCTTGAAATGCAGCCATTGTACTGAATTTGTTAGCACCCATAAAGCAGTTATTGTTGAAAATAATTCTAAGGAAATTTACTACTTGTAGCTAGATTATTTACATTAATGCATTGGGTAATATAAACTGGGAAGTAACATTACTGAGCATCTTATATCTTCCTTAATGTTTTGTTAGGCCTGCACGCTTCATGTCCTCCCCTGTGCCGAATTTCTTGCTATAAACCATCTTCCTATGCCTTTATGGTTTCTTTCTGTTTCTGTTGTTTCCTCATTGTGGATTTTGGTTTTCCTCTTGTTCTTCTTCTTTCTTGTGTCCATTTCAATGTTCTCCTTCTTCTCTTCTCAGGGTATCACATTTCCATGTACATTTGTTTGGTATTATTTCTCAAATTACTGTTGCATAATTGAATAGAGAAAAGTTGTTGTCATTATATTTCAAAGCTAGGTAGAAAAATGCAGTGTTGTCTTTTTCATACGTCTAAGATAAATCAAATGTGAGTATGTTATTGGCAAGTTAATCTAGTCTTGATATCTGACACCTTAATCGAATTAGTATTATTATATTCTTTTGTATAACGGTTGGTCTGGCCCCCAGGTGTCCAAAGCCTAATATGGGAAACATAGGAAATTCTTCAAATTCCTCCTCTTTTAACATATGAATTCCAAATTTTATGTAAAACATCCTTCGATGTAGTTAATCAATTTGGTAAACAAGATGGGATTGTCCCTGGGCTTTCGGGCGGAGCACCATAGGAAAAATAGCATACTCTTTGAAATCCTTCTTCTGTAAAATGTTTTGCGATAGTGCTTTAACTATCCAGGTGAGCGATACAGGACCTCTGGGGCTCTTGTTATGATATCACTAACAGAAAAATAAAAATGACGTTCATTAAAAATGTCACTAGCAAAATGTGCTGTATGTTTTATGCCTAACTAATACATTGAACCATATCTGAAAGTATCTCTTCGTTCTGTGACAACGATTTGGAAGATTAAAAATATGTTACATTTTCACCGCACCTTTTTAGTGACACAGCGATGATTAAAAAAGTATGAACCTGAACGGCGCTTATCAAAAACATGATAATATTTGCTTTGGTCCCTTTTTCCGGATGATTTTGTTTTCCAAATCATACCCTACTCATAACATGACGGCCAGCGAGGCTATGCTCGCGCTTTAGCAAGGATAGCATTTTAAGGAAACCAAAATATAGCAAAGATTTGTCGAATGTGAGTCTTATTTTATTACTACATGAAGAAGAAAACTTAGAAAGACAAGTCATTACAAAAATGTTAAATTCGAGTTAACTATAACTTTAATTTATCACAGAAGACATGGAATTACGATTGATCGACACAAATAAATTCAGACATATGTAATGTGTCAATTGTATACTACACACACATCACAAACATATATAAGCAAAGAACGGCATTGTTTTCTGTCCGTATTGTTCATAACAATCTGTTTGCAAATTCTTAACTTCAGGTTGAAATAAAGCAGATTGAAGATAATATCACACAGAAAATGGCGACATTGCCTTCAATCGATCTTGACATTGACACCACCATGGATGGTAAGTATAAGGGTATTTCGAATAATAGTTTTATGTATACAGGTATATGTTTATTGTGAGTGTGACAACATACCTTTTTTCTGTAAGAATGGTTCAAATAGCAATGTAATGCAGTGTAACAGCTATGAATCAAATTACGTGATTGTAACGCCAATTTGGTCAACGTCACGGAAATGCTTCGGATTGTATTACGGATGAATCAAAAGCAGAGAGGATTCTGACAGAGAAATATTGAGTTATTATGACGTTATTCGACGCTCTGCTGATCTTCATCATGTTAAGGCCTTGTATTGAGTGGCAGATTGGTTGCGAATCAACCACAGATGATGTAGAATAAAGATACTAGGGGAAAGGGTAGAAATAAAGCATGTACATATTTAATGCTTATTATAGATTGTAAACATAGTCCATATGAATGCAATATTGGTAGCAGATAAATAACGGGCGCCAGTCTATCTATATGTCATGAAAACTTCGTTCATATTGACATTAGAAACAATCTAGCACGCGCTTAGTTAAAAACATGTAACATATTCCAAAATGTTATGCAAATGAGCTTTAAACCCAGTGCTCTTGGTAGCATACAGTGGCCCTATCGTATGTTGTTCAATAAGGTAGCCACAATCTACTACAAGGTGAATCCGCCTTAAAATGACTCTGGCTGTTCGCGGGGCTATAAACCCAAAAACAATGAAAAAAGGAAAAGCTTTTCCTCAACATAGTATTACATTGTACTACATTGAATAATGTTGTGTAAGGGAAACAACTCTGATATAACTAACTTACGCAATATGCAAAACTGGTATTATTGAGCTTCCTCAGCTTCCTGAGATTATTATGAACTGTTGTATTTAATCATTTTTGTCATCTTGATGCTTGTTTTGAAATTGGTGGTAGTATTGTATCAATATTTCCCATGGTCACATATGCTATGCTTTATATATTTTGCTGAACATTTCGGAATCTGTAACATATCATTGATTCAAATTGTATGTATCAATTGCGTTTATTTATCAATTGTCACAAATTTCGTACATTTTGATTATTTTCTGATTGGTGGTCAGTTGTATCTATTTATCGAGTCACAAACTTTTTAATTTTGTTTATTTTCTTACCATCGCAAATGTATCTATTTCTCGACAATTACAGAATTTTTATATTTTGTTTATTTTCTAACCATGGTAAATTGTATCTTTTCTTCAACGGTCAAAGATTTTGTACATTTTGTTTATTGTTTGACTCATGGTAAATTATATCCATTGATCAACGGTCACAGATTGTGTGAATTTTTATTTATTTATTAATTACATGCACATGATGTAATTAAAGAGATAAAATGAGGAGTATAGTGTTGGTTTTACAACTGATGTTGGTATTGTTTAAAGACTATTTCCATTTTCATTTGTACAGTGTATCTCCGCATCATGAACCTGGTGTACGGATTGGAAGGCAATGTTTCGGGATGTCGATCTATCGGCCAATCAGTAAGCCAAATATCAACTTATTAAAAATAGTAATACTCTCTGATGGCCCATTTAATTGTGTAATCAGCACATTAAGATGGAAGTGAATGTATTACAGATACATAATCCAATATGGACATGAAGAAATATTTCTTTTAAATCATCTTATCCTGCAAGTAGGTCAAAAGGTGAAAAAATATTCATATGAAAAGAAAATTTATTTTGCTTTTTCATACTAATCTTAAAGACAATTTCATATTTCATGCTTCAGTCATTATCCTATATCTCATCAGCTAATGATACACTCTGCTGACTTGTGTAATAATTTATTGAAGGAAATACAAAAACGCGTGTAGTGTTTGTGGTGTATTTCGTGTAATGTGGCAAATAAAGCTTTTTGTCTAAAGTATAATTGCTAAAAAAAAAAAAAAAATTCAAAGAAGCAGTAAATTTCAGCGGAGTTCAAGATAAAGCATTAGCAAGTCAAGGAGAGTTATATTAAGGTTGTTATATTTTTCAGTATTTTGTCAAAATATACCTCTTAGGAACATGTCGCCTGATTCTTATCAAAACCTGTAATATAACTGCGGAAATAACAGCGTTATCCAAGGACATGTTCTTTTTTTCTAGTCTGATCTGCTAGAGCTTCAGGGTTCTTTTATCATGAATTCCAAGCTAAACCTGAACCTAGAGAACATCAATAAAACGTTTGAAAATGCTGGGACATCTGTGTCAATAGCTGTAGGAAAATGGAGTGAGCTTCAAGGAGAATACTCAACGTCTTATGGTAGGGTAGTGGTACAAAACAAATATTCCTCAAGACGGACCCTAGCCAATACGAAGCGGATGCTTCTTGTAAGTAATGGTAGAGATATATTTTGTTCAACTAATGAAAAATATACGTATTAAGTAATTTTTAAACGTATTTGAAATTTACAATAACCCTGTTTTAATTTAAATCACTTGGTTTCAAATATGATTTGTCGTGTGTTTTTCTTCATAACTTTTATCTGTCCAAACGAATCTGATCAATTGATTAAGTCACATTTCAGTCGATATCATACAAAGAGAACCCATTCGAATACTACTATTCACCGGATCATGTCACCGCCATGACAACCTTTGTTTTCGATGACGACGGAGAGGATGTATCTGACGTTACCTTTCGTGATGGGATTCCCTACGTCATCTAAACTCACCCCTAGTGACAACGCAATAGACATGCTACCAACCGGTACCCAGTACTTGGCCGCCTTCCCTGAAGGGTTTTTCAACAATTCTCCAGCTATGTTGCATGTAAACATTTCTATGATGGGATCCTGTCGTACCTATGGAAAATACGGAACAACATTACCTAGTCATGAGAATTTTGATTTCTATCTACAAACGAATGAGCGGATGTCGGTTACACAATTCCAACCTTACAACTTCATGTATTCATTTATAGCAGGGATTATACAGCTTCCCATTTATCGAACACCAGTCATTATCATAGCTAAATGTCAGGGTAGGTATTAAGATTAATTAATAATTTTGTTACCTCAAACGCATCATTACAGGACTGTATCAAATACCGGTCAAATCAATGCCAACTTTAGATATGAAATCACCACTGAAAATTTACTCATTTTGCCGAACTCATTCTCTAGCGCATTATTAAATTTTGTCTAATTAGCTTAATTATGAATATGTACACCCATATGTATTACTTTTAAAATTATATAATAAACAATTTAACTTTTATAGGAGTTGTAGTTAGCGCAATCATTCTTTAGCGCAATGCTTCCACAGAAAAAATAAGATTACTTTTAGATATATACATATGCACATTTACATTCTTAGGAAAAAGTATCGTGCTGCACCATAACACATTTAAAGGGATATTCTTTCGTTTAATAAATGTAGGTCGCCAAATGAAACTTAATTTGAAATGTGTATTTTCCCCAAATAGTAAAAGTAATAATCTTTACATCAATACAGCAGTTTTACTCTCAAGAAAACCAAAGTGATTCAAGTATTAAATCCTACAAATCCTCATTTTGACCTGAAGTATTACTAATTACCGTAACTACAGACGATATTTGTGTACGAAACGTGATTTCTCTGTACATTTCGGTGTTAATTTATTACTGGTAGGCACACGATCTCGTATAATCTTCATTCAGGAATAGATTTTATCAATGAAAATTGTGCACGTTTCTGATGTCCGAACGAAGAAATATCCCTTTAATGTCGGTAATTTTATGACAAGCAGCTATTGTCATTAGTTTATTCTGTTGTAGCGAACAAATTTACCAAACTTGGAGACGGTCCGAAAATACGGGTTCGCCAAATTTCACCACACTTTGTTGACCGAAATTCCCATGAATGGAAACCTGCAAGAAACGTTCAGGTAACAAAATCATTATTACGTTTTAGTTGTAGCTTCCTCTACTCTATCTTGCATATATCGTTGCGTGATTATTCAAGTGATGACTTAATGCTCTCTCTCTCTCTCTCTCTCTCTCTCTCTCTCTCTCTCTCTCTCTCTCTCTTCCAACATCTGTAGCTTTATATCATTAATTCATAAATGGTTTACAATATGTATATTTCAAACAAAATGAACTACATTTCTTATGGTATTAAAGAAAAATATCATGCAACTATTTCCAGGATCAAGATTTTTGTGTCGTCTTCAAAAAGCAGGCGACATACAGGTATCACTATGTCGGTGTCAGTGTCAAAGGTGGCGGCGTCTGCACAGAGGCTTCCAGGTCAAAGGTCAAGGTCACTGTTACTGAAATGGAAAATGCGATAATTCAAGTTTCCTTTGGCCGATCAAACTCAAACTTCATGCAAATCTTCCTTACCCAAATTACTTGCTTATTAAGGTCCAAAGGTCTAAGGTCAAGGTCACTGTTACTAAAAATAGAAAATGTGTTTCCTCGTGATAACTCTTGTAACCACCCATCTTTCTGCGGAGGCGACTCATCCACTTCCGTGGAGTTCTTGTATCTACTTCTGTGTTTTTGAAGGAGATCTTTCCGAGATTGAAGTTTTTGTTTCCTTTTTCTTAAACGTTTATTTCTATCGATTTGATTTTAGCAGCATTATAATTTCCACTTACGTGATAACCCGGTTTTAAGGTATACGACTATTTATTAATATTGATGTATTTTCAAATCAAATGACCTACGTATATGTCTTACGCCACTCACTGAACATACTATAAGCTGAAAGAGGCAACCGTGTATTTGTCAAAAGCTTCCAATGAGAAGAATTTATGTTGAGGCAAATCATCGTCACTCCTTACTGGTCACATCATAACGGCAATATTCAGTCACGTGACACTCGTACTGGAAACATGCAATTAGAATCAGATTTATATATAATACACATTGTTATAATAAGGCATTGTTGGTTTGTTGTAGTTGATTGGAGGAAGAACGTCTGAGATTACTCTCAAGTCATACTTCTTTGGGACATTTACAGCAGGCGTACAAATAATATCCCCTGATATGATAGATTTCCAGTCGGTCTTTTTGAATTTCTCTGAGAAGCTTAGTGACACGCCATACGTCTTGGGTACAGTGATAACCGTTCTTATCATTCTTGTCCTCACCACTCCAATACTGCGAAGACGTGATAAAATCGACTCTGCTCTAGTAAGTAAGCAATGTACCTTTCTGCTAATGATTTTCTTGATCATTTTCATGATAATGACACTAAATTGTTTGATTTGTAACTATACCATAACACGTACAACCAGTAAATAATTCTAACTCATTATTGTATTAAGAATAATGTGATCTTGACAGTGGTCATACCAGTATCTCAAAGACAACAAAGCCAGTTCTGCCTTCCATTATTACATCTGTGTATCAACTGGAGTAAGGTCCAAAAGGCAAATGGAGTCATCAGTGTACATCAATATTATCGGGACCATAGCCGAGACCAGAGCACGATTGTTGACAGGAGACAACAGAAAGGTATGGGGTGCTGCAACAGAGTGGCACTGAGTACTATAAAGAACACTCATGTACTCAACAAGATGTTAGTCAATACAGTATTCCTTGGATCCCTCCAGTATTTGATCAAGTTTAAAAGCAATGCTGGCAATTATTGGTTTCCTCTTTGTGCAATGTTAATTCTTTCAATGGACAAACAAACCGTTGCACGTGTCTTGTACTCAATTCTACACAAAGGAGGTGGTGCATAGGAGGGCTAAATCGGCCCACGGCGATTTTTTTCCCGGAGACATATTTTTGTAAAAAGCATAATATCCTCGATTATGTGGGAGGAATTAATTTCCATTCCTCAATGTATATATTCTTTTTTTGGTGATTTCATTATTTCCCCATCAAACTGCATAAGAAGCAAATGTTTTGACCACTAATTATTATAGAACACATTTTTATTTCCTATTTGTAAAACAAATTCACCCCATTTGTTTAAGGTTTGATTTTGTATATGAATCATCACGCTCCGTGACACTAAAATTAAATTTCAGCCTAATTTGATGTCTTCTTTGTGAAAATCATTGTTTTTAACTTTTCATTTAAAGTCTAATGTCACAAAGTTATTAATGCAGTACTATCAAAATTTCCGGTTAGAAATAATCTATGGATATTCATAAACATTCAATGAAACAAATTTATTTGGTGAATTACTGGATATAATTTTGTTAAAAAAGCTGTAATTACAATTTCTATTATACAAATTCATACTAAACACACATGTTTTTATAAAATATAACATCACATGAGACTATCAATGCAATATGAAATTCATCAAGTACTTTTGTACGAGAAATATATTGAATTTAAAAGGGAGGGTACACATTTTTTACAGAAATCATGTTAGGTGGCGGTGCGTATACAGCATTTGCCAATTTTCGTTTTAGTGTCTAAAATGACATGTATTTGGTAAAAGTCTATCATAATATCATACATAAAATAAGATTCGGCCGTGGGCCGCCATGCACCACCTCCTTTCTATTACAGACATTGGTTGTGAGTGTCTTTTGTCACAATAATGATTTGTATTGATATTTCCTTTGGAGAAAGAACTTTCACAAATCACGAGTTACACAATTACATTTATGCATAGTAGTTACACAGGTTGCATTATAGTTCAATCTATGGAATCGTCGATTTCGATTTCTATCATTAATGATTCACTATGATACAATGGGTGTGTTTTAGGATTACATAATTTGATTATTGATATTAAATAACGTATGGAAAAAGATCAGTCTGGATCAAAACATGTATACTTAATGTTTTCAAGAAAATGGTTGTTATTTTGTATTAGTCGATTGCACTCTGTTCTTGGCGGTCATGTTTCATTAGCAATACCAATGATTTTACTGCAAAAATATACATTACACAACACCATTTACCATAGGTCATATGTTACGTGTTATATGTTTTGTATATTTCAGCAACATGACAATGGATTTCACTTTAAGTTAATGGAACATTGTAACTCCATAGTCTAACGTTTTAACATGCCATGTGTCCGGAACCTCCGGAATCCTTATTCCATACCACATCTGTTACATTTTATGTATCTTTCCAGAACTTCAGCAACGGAACCTCGTCCCATTTCTGTTTGACGACTGATGTCTATCTTGGGAATATTAAAACCGTCCTTATCTGGCTGGACCAAAGTGGTGAATTAAAATCCTGGTATTTGAAGAAAATTGTCATTATAGATAGGAAGACAAGAAATGCGTAAGTACATGGGTCTAACTGCTTTTTATTTCTACAAATGTATATCATTCCGTTATGTACTTTAAGCCTGTTACATTTTATCTGTGCACCTGAGTCAGTGACTTATAGGTATTTGTCTTTTGGGTATTTATAGATAGGTATATAAACCTTCAAGTCTATGTGTTGAAGCTATGTTTTACTTAATCATCTAATCTCCCAGAAATGTTTGAAAATCTTAAATGTACTTAGAATCCAGTTAATTGAGTCATTATGCAGAAACGCGAAAGAATACTTATTCATTTCTTTATTTATTCATTTCTTTATTTATTCATTTCTTTATGAAACATAGCTTCATTTATCAGGGGTTAGCGATATGTTATCCTATGCAAGCACATGGTCGTATGATTCCATTGCACATGTGTTATTTATTTGGCATAGATAAGAAGATGAGGTAAGTCCTCATATACATCAATCACAATGTGCTAAAATCTGTCCCTGATACTTGGTATGTGTTATTCCAAGATGATGATGAGTGTCGTGTATAAGTTCATACTTCAGATACTTTAGATTTTGTAACATACCCCGGGAATTTAGTTTTCCTTATTCGTAAACTTTGACCAAGGCACAAAAATAAAGATCAAATATTCATATCGTAAAATATCATTATATATTATGTATACAAAAAACAAATATACAATTGTATATTAACAATTAAATAGTCTCTGTCAATTTTGTTATGTTTAGAACTAAGCTGACATGCAACAAATGGCTTTCGCTAGAAAAGGGAACGGGTCAGACTTGGTGTACATTGAAAGTTGGACGAACTAAAGATAACGTCAGCAGCATTTCTGAAGTCAGTACCCGAAACATCTTTGACGACAATCTATGGTTTTCATTGCTATTCCGTCCAACTTACAGCAGATTCACAAGAGTCCAGAGATTGTGGAGCTTAACATCGTTATTGTTCCTGTCAATGGTCGCCTCAGCCATGTTTTATGATACACCAGATGACGCTCTACCTCTTGTAAAGACGTCGCATTTCGAAATAGGTTATAAAGAAATATACACCGGGTTGATGTCGAGTGTCATAACAGTGGTTCCATCCTTGATTATGACCTACATTTTCAGAAAAAGAAAAATACGTGGTGAGAACCCATTAACTGTCTTACATGACGGTGATACCTTTCGTCCCACTGGAAGTCTGCCTTGGTGGTCAATATTCATCGGATACCTAGTGCTTTTAATCTGCATCATCTCAGGTTCTTTTTTCACGCTTTTGTATTCGTTGGAATGGGGGCCGTCTCTTACCATTAAATGGATGTCAGCATTTTTCCTCGGCACAACAGAAAGTGTAATTTTGATCGAACCAACAAAGGTTAGTTCATACAAACAATTATTATTTAAAAAATCCACAAATTGCTCCATTATTGAGATGATTATTTGACTGATACATACATAGTAACGTTTATTTGAATGCGACAAGAAACACAAGCGGTTTAATTGCTTTTCTTTAATTTTGGTTGATGACGACTTTTTCCGGCACTTCAGAAACTTAACAGGAGAACTCTGCCATCTACATCAACTTCATTTTCTGGAGTTATCGTGTATTTACTTAATTTAGTGAAAAGTTCAAACGACAGAAAATAGCAACAAAATCGAGTTACAAACTTATCGTTCCTGGTCCCTTTGGTTATCAAGTGTATCGCTATACCGTCAGTGAAACGAATAGAAGTAACTCAGATACATCAGAATGTCTAGCTATGTACAAAATATTAAATGTTGAAGATTTTAACAAGCTGGTTATCATTTTAGGCCATCGTACTCGCTGTCCTTCTTGTTTGTCTGTGTTCAGAGAAAACTAGCAAACATGACTTTTACCTACCACCTATCTCCGTAAACCAGAAGAAACAAGACATCTACAATCAAGGTATGTGGTATATTCTACCGAATATTTAGTCCGAAGACAACGAACGTCATCCTGCCAAGGTTTATCGTTGTTCCTCAAACAATGTCGGACCTGAGTTGCATGGTTTTACCTTTCAAGCTTAGTATACTATAAACTTCGTTACGACTTGAACCCTCAATCCCTCGTTTAAGAGCTTGGCTGGTCAGCACTCGGCAATCCTCGTGCTGACTGGCCGAACTCTTACACTCGGGTTGAGATATCCCTGTCCACGTAATAGACCCGTGTTAGATTATATTAATCAAATATCTCATCTGCATGACATAACGGGGAAATCTCAAATTAAGTCTAGACAGGCGCTTTTCGACTCGAGCGGTATGTTGTTTATTTACAGAGACAATCGGGAGACCATATAGACGCTATAATTGAGTATTGCACAAAAGCGTTATTACACGTTACCCACAATATTCATAATATACTAATGCCTGTATCAAGTAGTTAAACTATGTTTAATATCATTTATCATTGTTTTCCCTGTATATAAGTAATAATTATGAAATGATGTTTTATTTAGAGTAAAAGCTTATTTACTGCATATATCTGATCAATTACTATTAATTAATTGTAGAAATGACTCTGTATACTAAAATTAACAATGATACGGTCATTGTACAATATAGCTCAATATGTTGTAGGTTAAAAAATGAATGGCTTCCAATTACTTGGTTGGTGGTGGTTACTCACTGGCCTACCTTTCTCCAAAATTCGAAACCCTGTAATGTTGAACATTGTTTGCTAAGTTAACGACACTTACATGTGTCTGACTAGTAAGACATGGAATCTGTTTCGAACGAAATATCCTTGGAATTGTTTTCGCCTACTGTCAAGACGACCTTCATTAAGAATTTGTAAGCTGATATTCTTTTGAAAAAAAACGTAAATCCAATTGATAAAAACATAAGCATTTCCGAGGAAACTATCGAGTCTATCCAGTGCAATACGAGCTCAACACCTAAATTATAACGGTATATCATTGCGCAGAAAAGTGGCTTTAACTTCATGGAATCAGAAATTCTGCAATTTTGAACAATTTAACGATATATGCACACTTATTTAAATGTATAATGAAGCTAAATTTGTGTTGAAAATATTTTATGAGCGTGTCGTTTACTTCGATACGAGAGACTATATATTTTTTTGTGGGAAATTCAACTATTGTTTTGCTTATAGGGAACAACCAACCAATTGAAAAGATATATTTTGAAACAGCCCCTGTGTATAGAAAGTTGAGCCAAGGATAAAATGTTTGGCAGCCACTGATTGGCCAGTATGTTATGAAGCGAGAAAATAGATATGTAGCCTGATAGGTAACTATCAATAAGAAATTTTGATATAAATTTCGTAAGTCCGATTGTTTTTTCCTCAAAAAAATCAGGTAATAATAATTAACAGGTAAACATTTAAGATTTTTGAGATTTTTTACTGCGAAATTCACCCATTTTCTAAATGGCTACCCTGGAGAAAATTTGAGCTGAAGGAACTTTTTTTTGATTAGGTGTTATATCAGACTCTAAACTTTTGTTATAAACCATAATTGTCATATTGAATTCAAGAATTTGAATGAAATACTCCAAAACATTAACACTAAAGTCTATGGGAAAACAATTGGTTGGTTGGTTCCTTATACGATAAGCGGGATATTCAAACGCATTTTTGTTTAAATCCATCTGCAATGAATCGCCTGTAAGCATTATATATTTACATTTTCACTTCGCTCCGCCTCAATGAACATAGTCAACTCAGATCACTTCATTTTCCGTTGAAGATTTTGGGTCGCGTGCTTCTGTTCTGAGAGACGAATCACTTTCTTGCCGGCGTGTGAATACATTCACTGAGTTTACATGGCGATCGAGTTCTCTACCGACTCAGACTTGAATGTACTTTCATTTTGTGAATTGTGTAGCATTGCTATAAACGTATATGAACACAAGTGGAATAGACGCTTTATGTGCTAATAAAAATGCCAGTATAATGTAGACAGTTTAGAAAACAGGATCCGACAGAACACTGACACTCTCGATAGCACCGAGCTCATGACCTACGTAGCGCAGTAGGTCTAACGTTAGCTGTATCTCGAATGCCTTGCTTGATACCATTTTAGTGGTCACAGAAAATAAACCTCAATTTTAACACTATTTAACAACACAAAACATACAGCAGTATGCTATATCGAACACAGGGACACATTATTGTCGTAATTTGACTCAATCTAAACATATGGAGGACACAAGTTTCCGGCCGTCGAATACCGCCAGTGCGACAATGAAATCCAATATTTCAAGAACACTATGTACATCACCAGCTAACCTGCGACTAAAATCCACATTGTTACACTTTTTGTCGAGCTCTGAATATCCCGGCTATTAGACTGCATCACATCATTTTTTTAACCGAGTCTCTGTGTCTCGAGTGACCAAATCACACACATACTATACTGTCAATAATGTACTTTAAATATTTATATGGGTATTGCTAAGTTCTTATTATACAATATTATAGATATCGCAGTTCACTTCATTTGCACGAGGTTCACTTCCCTTCATCGGTCCATGCAAGCAACAAAATTGACAATCAATCCTTATATTTACGTTAACCAAACTAAAAACTTCGCCACCAGAATTTTAGATTTGCTTGACTGATTTAAAGTCACATGACTTCTCGTATGTTCTGCATTAAGTTCCTTAGCATTGTCTTATCCTGTTCATCCTCGGTCAGTTTATTTTTTTCTCTTCTTATCCTGTTCAAAATGTTGCTTCATCCTCGGTCGTTTTGTTTTTGTTTTAATGACACCATATATCAAACTTATTAAGGTGACATAATTGTATATATTTTCCCCAGGTATCGTCACCAGACGAGAAGATGATTGTCCATGTGATAAGCCTGAAACCACGGACCAGATGCACCGTCGTTATACACTACGTATGGACAGAAAACTGAACAGATTACTGAGGAAATTCGTATTTGGACTGACATACATTTGTATGCTTTTAATGATCGGTTCACATCAGAGAGTTACCGATGTATGCAGACAAAACATGCACTTGAAAGAGATTTTGAAATCAACACAAGAGGTAGCCATCTATTAAATAAAACAATTTTTGATTACTGTTAGTGTATAGATATTGAATCCGTATCAAAACCAGTTTCCCCCTAATGCTAATTTTAATTATGATGATAGTTATCCGTCGCAGTGAAATAGTACACTTCTTTGAGAAACATAATATTGCAACCATTTGGAATCCTCTACACCAGTGAACTAGTTCCGAGTGTGGTTATTTAGCGTTGAATAGAAGCCTACAATTACAATAAAAAAAACTATGAATAAAATACTATGTCAATTGGACAGGATAGTTGTAGGAGATTAATAGATGTATCAATAGCTATTATAAGAATTTAAATATACATTATGTACATTTTGTATTATTTAACTATCATAATATTTCTACATGTTACAACAGTATCCTGGTTAGTCTGCCTTACAAGGTTCTAAGGATTACCAGTCAACTGCCCGGCTCCTTGTCATAGCTACAAGTGAGAGTGCAAGGGATTCAGTGTGTTAAGGCATGTGGCTGTGCATGCGCTTTCGAGGTCACGTGTGTTTGGTGCTCATACATTCCTCTCTCTCAGTCAGATGACATCAACATGCACACATGGACAGGCCAGTCCCGGATTATGTATTGAGAATTACATAAGGGACAACTATAGAAATGTACAAATATGTACATAGTCTACAATACGTTTACCATTATATCAAGGCTATCTATCCCTGCCATATTCTTGTAATCTCATATAACGATAACGACATTTTCACAATAATTTCTAAATCAGATAAAAACGACTGAGGGAGTCTGGGAGTACATCCACACTGTAGTGCTTCGGCGATTCTATCCTTTGGAATCTTACAATGGTGAAATGAAATCATTCGATGATCTGCGGTTTGCTGAAGAAAACTTAAAAATGGGACCTCTCCGTCTACGCCAGGTTCGAGTTTCAGGTAAGTTCAACTGGTTATAATAAATCCATGACAGTAAATCAATATTTGTATCAAATGACAAGGTATTTGCCATATTCTTGCTAATTCATGTACCAAGCTGGGTCCAAAGGTTAGTTGTCATTTTGATATGAACCAAAGTTATGACTAACCACGGTAATTGGGTCAAAAAGTCAAGGACAAATTGGATCCCAGTATGGACTGATACATTCTTGATGATAATGGGGATATATAGCCACACACCAGGTGTCTTGTTGTCCGGTCAGTATTAGTAGCTTCACTCAGGAGACATGATCCGTCTAGGTCCGTAGCCGTGCGTCGTATGTCGTCTGGCATTCGTTAACATTTTCCCATTTCCAACTTCTCATAAACACCTGAATCAAATTTAATGAAATTTTGAAGAAGCCTACCTGGACTGCAGGTCTACTTATATTGTAGATTATATTTCCTCCTTGTCCTACTGGCCCAAGGGGCGTTGCAAAAAAGGGGGTCAAAATAACTGAAATTTCAAAAATCTCCTCGAGACCCATATATAGTAGACTCAAACTGTCAATATGGATCGTGCTGAATAAAAACATTATTATTTATTTCTTGACCTCTAGGTTTTACTATACTTTAGTTATGTTGAAAAATCACATTTTTGGCATATTTTTACATCGGAAAAAATCCTTTAAACTGGAGTAGAATTATAATAATGTGACGGTAGTGTGGTGCAAGCAATGATCTTATAAACCACAGGTAGTGGTTATCAAAGATCTTATACTTTAGGGTAAAGATGTGCTTCAATATCGAAAATAAAATTGTATTAATCCCGTACGCAATGCTTACCCTAAGGCTTGCCTCTAGGAAGAGGAGTGATTTTTATTTTTATTTTCTGTTGAAAATATGCTTTGATATCGAAAGTAAAATTGTATCATTCCTGTACATAATGCACTATTACATTTTGTATACATAAGAACGTTAACACGGTGAGTTGTTTGAGACTCATGTGACCGTTAAGACCAATGGAACTCTTGTTTTATGCTTTTGTCATTATTATCTTTCCGTGCTAAAGGCGGCTGTGTAGCTCCATCATTTATCCGGATCCATGGTATAACGTGTGTTCCTGACTACGATACAGACACAGAAGATACAAAGGACTACAATTACGGTATGGGACACTTACATCTTCGATAGTTTTTAACATACTCATTGTCGGGTCATGTATTTAAATTCATCGTCGTCTGTTTTTGTTTTGTTTTTGGATTTTGTTTTTTGTTTTTTGTTTTTTTTTCTTTCATTATGTTATGAATATGTATGAATTCCTACTTTTACAAACATTTTATTTCAGGTTGGATCCCTGCAAACACGACTGACTCGCTAAATGACGTCACGACACCTTATCGATATCATCACAATGATGACCAGGAAACGCCCACATACTCAGGACAATTCGGAACATATGGTGGCGGTGGTTATCTCACTGATCTTGATATTGTGCCTTCTAAGACAACCACTCACGTGAATAGTTTGAAAAATGGTGATTGGCTTGATAAAAGAACCCGTGCCCTTTTTATAGAAGCATGTCTCGTGAACAGAAACAACATGTTGTTTACCCAAGTTAAAATCGTGTTCGAATTTCCAAGCACAGGTGGAATATTCATGGAAATAACAGTCGTATCGTCAAATCTCTACCCATATACAGACACCTTTGACTTTATCATTCTGTTCATACAGGTATTGTTCGTAATCACTATCTTTGTGAGGTTCGTGTTTGTGGTGGTGAAGGTTATAAAGACCAGAGGTCATTCCCTAATAACAGCAAGCCAAGTCATTGATATATTACATCTGGGAGTTTCTGTCACCGCCATTGTGTGTCTTGTCATGAGATTGACCAGCACGATCGCCGTTCTCAATAAACTTAGACTGGATATGGGTAAGTAATTATAACTATGTACAAGGATTTACGTGACCTAAGATTAAGATCACTGGGTCAAAGGAGTAAGGGAATCTTTTCGCTGATGATCATTTTGGAAAGACATCATAAAGTTAAGTTCGGCAGAATGATACAGATATTCAACTGACCAAAGGTCAAGGTAAAGTGGTATATCTATTAAATTATCAGTATTTTGCTATGACATTGTGGAGCAAAGTTCATCAACTAATGAGTTGTCCAATTTCGTAACTTTGACATGAATATTTTATGATATTATCAAGCAAAGTTGTTCATGATTAAGCGAGGAGACAACTGATCAAAAGGCATTGTCACTGGGGCAAAAGTCAAGGTCATTTGGATTAAATATCAAAATGAAATTTGATCTCTATTGATAACCCTGGTTGTAGATTTTATGATTTAGAGAAAACGAATTTAAGCCAACAAATGAGCATTATGGTATTTACATGTCTGTAAGCCCAGTTAAAAATGGAGGTGAAAAGAAACAAAAGTCGATCATGGAACATGCAAATAGTAAATGTATATTTTTCTTGCGCAACGATATTGGCAGATGACTTGTTAATGCTTATTGGTGATACATGTATATATCCCCACGACGTGATCCTTTCTGACCTTTCTGTGTTCTAATTTAAGTGAATAAACATTAATCTGCTTTCAAGGTCAGGTCACAGGTGTGAAATGTATAGAATTTAGTTTTAAAGCAAATCGCCATCTATAAGTAAACATATCAGAACTCATGTGACTGACAAGACAATTAGGGTCGTGTTAACTATTTCTCGGATTAAACTGAGAATTCGATTGTTAAGGCGTTTTCTTTCCTAGCCATACTAGTAATAGTTGTTGTCTCGTCTAATTTTAGATTATATACTGAAATATGAAAAAAAAAATCCTGTCATGACATAGGGCAATTTATTGTGTAAGTATGAAAACATACATACATACATACATACATACATACATACATACATATGGATTTTAAAATCATTTTCATCATTTGTTATTGACAGGATTTTACACGTCCTTTGGATCGGTCTTCAAATGGGATGAATATTACTCTATATCACTGGGCATGGCCATGTTTATCACCATCCTCGATCTACTCAAACACTTGTCATTCAACTACCACATCTTCCTGGTGTACAAAACAATCTTGACATTTCGCTCTGAGCTTTTGTATTTTACAATAACTCTTTCAGTTCTGATAGTGGGTTTCGCGTGTCTGATCAACCTGATGTATGGTCATACGGAGAGTGGCTTCAGAAGCATACCAACCGCGATCCTGACTCTGTTTCGAATGACAATCGGAATGATAAAATTTCGTAATGACATTCAGGTATCAGTTATAGGTATATTAATTGCATTTGCGGTATACGCGTCAGTCGCCACCATTGTCTTTGTCAACTTTTTCATTAGTTCACTGGATAATGAATTTACAAACATGAAGCAGCTTATCAAAGACGGGTTGACAACTTTCGACTGGCATCTCAGTGGTCACTTCTGGAATAGACTGGACAACCTTTTTACAGTATGTGGAGCTAGAAGACCAAACAAACAAACAAAGAAAGGTTTGTTCTAATTAATATTAAAACACATTTTATCGATGTGGTGGCAAAACGTTTTCGTGGAACAGCAAACAAACAAAACCCCAGGAAATACCTAAAACGCTAAAAATGAAATACGCTAAAAATATAACATGATACATGTAATTTGTATAGAAAACGCGAAATTTGGCATCCGCTAAAAAACACGATATACGGTATGCCTCGTTATGAAAGTTTCTTATTAAATAAAAAATTCAGATATGAATAGTGCTGTCTTTAATGAAAACTTAGACGAAAGTTTAAAATATCCTATTTGTTGTGATCTAAAATAGCAATTTCAAAACAACTTGTTATCCTCATTTCAGGACATGAAAGTGGAATTGATCTACAAAAGGTAACGCAATTTTATAAATTTAGCATCCATTTAGATGTTTGTGATATAATTTTGTCTGTTGTCGTCCGCTGTCCGTAATCAATTATCATTAGTTTTTACTTTTGCTTCAAAAAATATTAAAAAAAATATGATGCGGCACATTATAACACTATAGAAGTAGTCGGATTTGTTTTTCTTCTTCAAACCTATATTTGCGACCCTGGTGAACTCAACCAACAATATCGATAGCAAGATTAAAACAAGGGTTATCCCATGACTTTGTTCCCCTCTGGATAATGACTTTTTATTTTAGGTTATGAAATTTTACACATTTTATTTAATTTTGTATAATTCCTTTCAACATTTGCATGTATGTGTGTTGTGAAATTAAAACATTATTTAAGTTTCCTGATTTTTACAAAATGGACATCTTTGTCCGCCGTTACTGGATTATAAATTAAATACTGACCAATTCTGGTATGTATTCGCTCACAGATTAAACCACTTGGAGTTCTTGTATTTTATGTACTATAGAGCGTGAGACAATAGGAAAAACTGTAGAAAATTGTCGCTTTGTGTATTTTAACACCATCATTATGAACACAGTTTCTCTAAAATTGCGATTTGTTTTTCTCTCCGATTTTACCAAAATATGTTCATCTCGTATCTAGAGGTATCATAACATTATCATTAAGAATGAATGTCATATCCAGGCTTCTTTCTAAAATTGCAACATTACTTGTAAGACACAGATATTCTAAAAATATGAGTTGGTCATGTCATTAATTAATTTGTAATTGCTTTATTTACATAATGTGTTATAGAAATATCGCTATGTTCACGAAATCATGTCCATTTCAGGATACAACATAAAACATTTAGGTTTAATTTTTGTTTACTTTGCGTTTGTACCGTATTGCGTCGTAACACTGCTTCCATAAGTGTAACAGGAGAGGAGAAAATGTAGCGGCCAGACCGGGGTTCGAACCCGGGACCTCCGAACACTAGCCGGATGCTCTACCATTTGAGCTACCTGGTCACCGATGATCGACCCAGTCCAGTCCCGCTACACACCTCCCTCCTTTTTTCCAAGTCTTCGCCCTCGAAGACACACGAGACCCTTATACCACCACCGTGGGTATTTTAGTTGGGCGCCAATTTTGTAACAGGAGAGGAGAAAATGTAGCGGCCAGACCGGGGTTCGAACCCGGGACCTCCGAACACTAGCCGGATGCTCTACCATTTGAGCTACCTGGTCACCGATGATCGACCCAGTCCAGTCCCGCTACATAAGTGTTGTTAAAGTCTCGCTCGCTTTGAGTGTTTTGTTTTTGTTTTTGCTTTTGTTTTTTTTTTTGTTCAAGTGATTCGATATATTACAAGTATACATGTTTTATTTCAATATTCATTAAGGGAGAATTAAGCTTCTGCAGATTCCTATCAAAAGTTATGGGACGGTTTGGAGAAGACATCGAATTAGAAAGAGCAGCCCTACATCTGGTCCTGCTACATCTTAAACGTAGATGTAGACGCAGGGCGACACCTAACGGAACACAATACAGGTACTTGCCATGGTAACACTTAAATTTAGTACAGTCGTCCTTATGAGAGTGTTGATAAAAAACGACAATGAGTAACAAAGACTTCAGTATCAGTTGTTTTTGTAGTCCAGTAATCTGTCCTCTATCAGCCTAATCAGAGGGTCATAAAAATTGCAGTACGAGAATGGGTTACAGGAATTTTAGCACCTATTTTTGCTGCAGTTGGTTTATCTAGAAACCTGACGATATCATATGGTCGATTGTCTCAATATACAATAAATTATACAACAAATTAGCACCTATTTTGTCTGTCGTTGATTGGCGTTAATATTCTTCCATGTTTTTAAAAATCCGAGAAAAGTTACATTACAGCGAAACTGTCATTCTAACTAACAATCGACAACACGAATTATAAAGAAGAAACATAGCCTACTTAGAAACTCTTTAAAATAGTACTATGAGACGACCAGGTGTCCCGTCTTTTGCTTAATTGACGACACCCATCGTATAAGTCTAGGTTAAATCCGGAAAACGTCACAGTATCTAACAAAGTTGTTTTCAGATATTCTGTTGACTGGCCAAAGGAAGATGACACGTTGATCGTTGAGTTCCTTCGTGGCATGGTAAACTGTGAAATGGACGTGGATCGGCAAACAATATCGGATGCCAGCCGACATGGACTTATGCCGTACGGAAACGCCACCAAGCCTCTCAGCATGCTGTTTAGAATCAACCTGTCTAACAGAGGACATGGACGTACATATACACATGACACTGAGGTCACGATTGGCAGACACTGGTTGGTAGGTGCACACTAACATCATGGAAATAAACAAAAATGTTAATAGATAATTTTGTATCAGTTTCAGACATCTAAACCACGAGATGCTGATTATTTTAACTCTGACTCTTAAGTCGGAACATATAAAATGATATAACATCAATCATGTTAGTGTCGATAACTCATCGCTAAAAAGTAACAAAATGTATATCTGTAGCTTCGCCAAAATTTTCTGAATAGAAGATTTGGACAAAAATGCCTGATTTTACTGAGAATAACTTAAAGCTGTTACACTGCATAGTTAGATGATATAACAATCAATTTATTTTGAAGTGCAATGTGATGATCAAAGTACCGATCACCCTGTTGTCCTGTCGACCTACGTTCCTCATCACTCGCAGTGGTAACCCTGGTGACTGGTGCCAATATACAGCCAGTCATGCCATTAAAAAAGAAGGGGAGGTAACTACCATCAACTACTGAAAGCAGTATTCATTCATTATTTTGTTTACTGATGCAATGCAAGTACGTTATTTTAAATCTAAGATTTTAAACAAATTTTACAGATAACGTAAATGCACGTTAATAATTGATACAACCATATTGATATCAATGCATTACCTTATTGTTTTAACATTAAAAGCAATTACCAGTCTCCTTGAGATGATTACATACACTATATCATTAATGGTATATATATATAAATTGTATATAGCTATTGGCTGTTTGCAAGTTTTCTTTAGTGATACAAAACTAATACTTTCATTTTCTTCAACCTTCAAATTTTTTTTATATTTTTTATTATATTTTATTTGTAGGTAAACTGTTGAGCTGCTCATATTATTTTACAGGTATATTTGTCCGCTACCATCTCGTGTTGCCCACAGTACGTTTTGGCTGTAACATCTGACCGTTGGCCTGGCATTCCACCTGCCATCCAACAGGAGAATGCCATAGAATACGTCCTCACTAAAAAGGGAGATGTCTTCTACCTTCCTGGACTGTGCAAGAAAATAGTATTTATGTTTCCAGAGGACTGTGTCACGATAGATACGAAAATCACGATATTGGTAATGTGTATTGTAGTTTACCATGGTCACGATATCTGTCACTATAAACGCTCTAATTTTCGCGCTCTCGCATTTTCGCGCTTTACTAAAGTTTGAAAGAATACCACAAAGAAAAACTGGAATAATTGATTAAAAAATGTATGTGTAAAGTGTAAGCTACAACATCATAACTCCAAAATAAGAAAATATATATTTACAGTATATGTTTCTGTTATCAAGATCATGTTATAAATCATTCATAATTTGTATAATATATTATTAGCCTATGAAGACCAGTTACATTATTATCAACATAATCCACATTTAGATTGATAAGATTTTTTTATGGAATAATACTACATCACACTGTGACGTTATAATATGTTTATTGATAAGATGACGTTTGCAATATTTGGGATTGTCGTCACAATAGCGTCAGTCCATATAGAACCTAAATGACTTCAAGTCTTAGATTTACGTTTTCTTCAACATCGACATCATATTCTGACCACAAAATAAAGCATATCAAATCATTGCCATAATGAGCGGGATTTACGATGTCTGTCATTGTTCATGTTCCTGAGACTTTAAGCGAAAGATTCTTAGATTTTGTTCCATACATCACAGTGAAAACTCATATGAGATGCAAAATCTAACAGTTCTATTTCTCTTAGTGTTTGGTTTAAGAATACCATTTGACTTTGAACACAATTAAGTAATGCTAAAATATCAAAAACATAATTTGGCGCACTAAAATCGTAACTGAATCTAAACACATAAGCACAATCATGAATTATAGAAAAAAAAATACAGATACTGCGACTAGCGCAGTTTTAATTCAGGGGAAAGCTTTGTGTGCAAAAAGGGCTAAATACGATTACCCATAAGGTTAACACTACATTGGTCGTTGAATGTGTCTATATTGTGTTTTTAGCTGGAGCCTGGAAAGACATTTCCCATGGTACATGTCTTGGCTACTCGCGACGTGTCAGGACCAATCACAGTTCAGTTCAAGAGAAAAAGGCACTACCAATCCCAAACTGGTTAGTCTCCAGACAATACTCTCTGGCATTATGTGTTTTACATGTGGTACCTCTAAATCAGTTACAAACACTGATTTAACCAGTATTTGATAAATGTTAAGACAGCAAACCCCAATTTTCAATACACCGATAGACCAATTATGTTAATTCTCACTCTTTTAATTCAAAACTGAAAAAAAAATGCACGCAACAGCAGAGAATGTTGTGTTATAGTAGTTTTATTTGAGTACGTAATCAGGAAAGAAACGTATATGTATCGTCTTATCACAATCATGAATAAATTATGTCGACAGGCGATGTCCCGGAAATTCAGCTTCTAACAAAGGAAGGAGATCTGGAATGGAAGGCAGGAAATCCAGGGGCACAGACCTATCTAAGTGACTTGAGCATTCAGATAAATTGTCTTCGGAAAGGGTGAGATATGTGGCAACATCACTAAGACAAAAGAACTTTTACAAAAAAGTTATATTATTAGAATTCAAACAAAATGTATTGGGAACACATAGGCTACAGACAGACTATCATCACGCACCGTTTCAATGACATTTCTTAGCTTAAACAGCTCATTTATCACACAAACAGCCATATGTTATATTGTAAAATTCCTATTGTCACAACATCACGGTAAAATCAATAACAGAGTGAATAAAAATTATGAAAAAAGTATCAATAAAATAAAAATAAATGTTGGATATCGAGAAAAGAATGAGAAAAGCATAGCATCGTTGGCTGTAGCTGGTTCAATTCAATCTAGAGTTTTGCAAATAATTTTAAAAATAACAACCGTTTCAAATGATATCGAACGTGTTAACTGTAGATATTATGCTATCGTGATCTACCGCACTGGTATAACTTATATTATACTAAATATATCACACACGTGTACTTAGTACTATAATTAACAAATCAAACACGTGTACTGATACTTTAACATCTCACACGTATGCTTTATACTATAATTAACATATCACAATAGTATACTATGGATTAATAATTAATAATTGACATGTCCCCGCATCTTAGCTATATAATGTAATGGCGTCGCGGCATCTAGTTAGGAGACCTCCCCCGAACTCACGCTTGTTCTTTACGGGGCGATATATCCAACAAACCAGCAACAAATATGAATATATATCATAATCAATATATCGAACACTTAAATTATGCATTATATCTCACAGTTATGTAAAACATATCTGAAGTATAATCATTTACATTGACAAAATGATCGTCGAAAGAAGTACCATTTCCCCGAAAGAAAAACCTGATAGTGTCGGCTATCCTAAAAATGACAGTTTTAGTTTTCAATATTATTTTTGATTTCTATTACAGTGTAAAGACATCCATCACTGCCTGTAAGTCCAACTACGTCTTCGTAAGTACATCAGTGATTATAAATGTACAATTATCAATGGATGAAGAAAGGATATATTTCTATTTCAACGTCACTAAAACATCAACAGATATACGAAATAAGACATTTTGTTATAAAAGTAAATTAAATTATGTCGGAACAAATGTCGATATCAATTCATAACTATAAAAGACATAAAACGTTTGAATTTGAAACTCACCTTCGCTCAACTTACATATCAACCTACAAATATCAAATGAAAAAAAACGTTAATCGAATTAGAGTATATCATGACAGCGTAGGTAAAAGAAGGTGTCTTATCGAGAAAAAAAACAATCGGAAATTATAAGACATTCTTTTGCAGTATCCTCCATTAATGTAACTGCATACACATAATAGTTAGCAAATGTTGAGCATATCATATGCCAACTTCGCAAGCCAAGGGTGTCCTCAAAAGGAGAGTATCGTATTGAACACCCTTAGCTTGCGAAGTTGATCATATGCTAATATGTAAAGATATACATACTTTCAAACATACAGCGCTATACGGTATAGAAACATATCATGACACACATATGATATAAAAACGGTTTTGTCGAATAATGATCAGGTCACTAAATGAAAACACGGCCAACGTTTCAAAATAAGTTCCCGAAAAAAACCCCGAAAAAATGAATAGAAAAAAAACTATTATTATTATTGGAACATTATGGATGCAGCAGAGCAGAAGATGTAGACTAGTCTTTCGGGGTCCCTTTAGTAAAAAGTGTTGACGGAATTCTCCATTTTTTTACGACATACGTTTATAAACAAATATATATACAATGTATATAGCAGTAATTTTGTTACGAAAATACAGATCATTTACAAATCATTTTTATTATTCTTAATCTATTTTGCGGCTTTTGGTTTTTAGATTCCGTTATGAACATGATATATTTTGCCAAGCTGTAAAATAAGTATTTTATTTCTCAAACAATATGAAATTTGAATCATTTTTGATAATACAATGATGTCATTTTAGAACATGAGAAGAGAATCCCTGTCGGCGAGTACAGAAAAAAATCCCTACGCAGCATTGGCGTAACGTCGGTTGCAAACTTGGATTTTCACAACAGAGACTGACGCAAATCGAAAAGAAGAAACATAGGTCACAGGAGACAAAGACTTGCATTGTTTTCCAGGAAATACGCGAGACCTGGATGTGACTTAAGACTTTGTTTTTATACAATATTTTTTTTCTTTTTTTTTTTTTTTTTTTTTTATCGGCAATTTTAAAAAAATGTCGTAAATGTCAGGAAAACCCAATGTCTTAAATTATTAAAGTAATAAAATATTTTGTAATAAGAATAACCAAAAAGACAGTCACCGTTCAGCCCTACCGGGGTGCCGGTGGACAAGTAGCTTCACCCGTCTGGTGGACAATGCACTGGTTTATTTAAGAAATAATTAACGATGATTCGTGTATTGTTGCAGGATATACAACGAGGACGAGGAAATTTTGCAATTAAATTAATAACGAAGGCCGCAGGCCTGAGTTATTAATTAAAATTGCAAAATATCCGAGTCCGAGTTGTATATCCTGCAACAATACACGATTCAAAGTTGATTATTTCTATTCTACCATGTACTGTTTAGTTCTGAGATGGACCTCTTTCTAATAGAAAAACAGCAAAGAAACCCCGAGAAAACCTTGAAATTTATTTCTTGAGTATTGCATTATTGGCTGATGAAATATACAGGCAATACAGTACTAAATGATTCGTTCTATTTCTTCTATATTTGATTAAACTACAATGTAGTTTGATCAATTTATTAGAATTTTATGTGATTGTCATCTAGAAAATTCCAAATGGTAATAAAAGGAGACGAACGACGACCAGAAAGATCTGGAGGTCTTATTGGATAGTAAAACACCAACAAGCATATGCATGGTAAGACGCAGAATCGTAGTAAAAGGAATGTACAACTTAGTCCCTTACTTCACTTGTCTGCATCAAAACTACTTATAAGATGTAGGTATTTTAACAGGGTTAAACATCTGTAACTATGTCTAAGTTTGCAAGATATTGATATTGTACATTGGAACTGCTTGATATATCCAGAGAATAGTGTTTCATCATCTGGGTATATATTAGAGTTATATTTAATTCTATTGCATTTTTGCCAGTTAAATATATAGAGAATGACAGAATATTTCGATATTTTTCACTCGTGCTTCGCACTCGTGAAAATATCGATATTCTGCCAAACTCGTAAAATATATGTTATATTAAACGGGAAACCATTCAATATCCTCTATATGAACTTGGTTCATCATAGATGAGGCGGAGATAGCAATATGGAATTCGGTCTTTGGTAACCAGAGGGAAAGTCTATGAATGTAAGATGTTTTTCAAATGTACATCAAATGAAAAATGCTTTATAATCTGCCATAAATATTTGTAAACTTTTTGTTACTTGCGAATTTCATCTTTGGACTACGATGGAAAAGCTATGCAATTGTATGCAATAGAAATGGTTCTGCGGGCGGTCACCATCTTTGTTAATGAACAGAGTGATGCTATCGGCTGTATAATCAAAAACGAATCATGATAAACATTCTATAGTTAACTTAATTATTTGGGAGCATTTCAAGGGGGAATTAGCATAAATATGTATTACTCACACAGGGAAATTCAGCCAAGTCAGCTGCTGTTTCACACGAACCAAGTTCCAAAAAATGTATTTCTCGGGTTTGTAGCTATTTCCTTGAGTAACAAATATAATATGTACTTCCTATATTCGAGAATATAGAGTATACAAATGTCCTTTTGAAGAAAAAAAAATATATATAAAATCCTATATGAGTATTTTCAATATGAGGCTTACTGTATTTAGAGTAACAATTTGCTCTTATATTCCATTTAAGCAATTAAAATCGTTTCTCAAGTAGCAAAAAAACTAAAAATTTCGTGACATAAATTTTCATCATTTGAACGATGGAGCGGGTGGAGTCAACGGTAATAAAATACTGTAAACTAATTATTTGTGAAGTTGATTTATTCGCCGAAAGGATTTAACCGTCGGGCAATTATTGTAGTATTTTATTATGACGACAACTTTATTGTCCGATGAATAGCGGCAAGCATCGATTGGTCAGATATGATCACGTGAGCATGAGTTTTACCGCCTTATTCAGATTTGCTCCTCAGCTAGCTTGAGCTCTTTTATAGCTCGTCCAATGTTATTAGGCTGGTCAAAATGACTGAGGATTTTGTGATATTCAATTTATCTTATTTTTATTTTAAGGAATTATATGAATAAGGGGACTACATTATAAATGTCCATATCTGAGTATAAAAGTCTACATGTATATCAACATTCGAAGGTACTGAGGTGGTGCATTTGACCAGTCACCGCAGCCGATATATTTCTTTATAATGTTGTAAAGCTATCGGCAGCTGATCTCCAACTATACTAACGACTTTGAGAGTAGATTGACTAAAATGAAGGCTACGTGTGTTATTTGTATATAATGATTTAATATATTTCTCTTTAATAAATTTATGGACTTGCACAATCTCGTAGTGTTTTTATTAAGAATCGTCCCAAGGTGATAGATTGTGATCCACATACCTGCAACGGCAGCTTTAATTAGTTTAAACAATATTTTTATCAACATTCAAATGCACACATCACAATACAAATCATATATACATATAGGATTGGAAAACAAGCCAAAAGCTTATACTCAGCTTTAATTACCTGCACAGCTATCTCCTTGGGCGTGTCTTTTCATATTCGAACCAATCAGATTTTAGTTTTGGAAATTACACAGTAAATCAATCAAGCTCTTCCTTATGGTAAACAAATTAGGATGGTCTTTTTCAGTATAAGACTTTTGACATGTTATGATACTGTAAATTATTAAGAAAATTATCTAGATTTGACTTTAGTGAAAAATTGTTACCTTGGTTTCAAAGTTATTTTGATAATGGTAATCAGCTAATATTCTAAACGGCAAATCTTTTGATTGGTCTGCCGTATAGAGGAAAGGTAACGTATTCTAACAAGATTTCTTTTTGAATCTAGATTATGTATATACTTTCTCTTTCATCGTGTACCGTATCAACTGCCAGCAGCGGATTTGGGATTTAGTCCTTTGTGTTTAATTGATATTTCTTTTTATTGACATTTTGACCTTGGGATTTAAATAACGAATCCACTGGAGCAGCGGGTTGGGGATTCAGTTTCTTACGTTCAATTGGTAGTTTTTCTTATAAAATCCGCTGCCAACAGCGGGTTGGGGATTCAGTTTTTTAAGTTTAATTGATAATTCTTATCATTGAGATTTTCATGTAAGATTCAAACAACGAATCCGCTGCAGCAGCGGATTGGGGATTCAGTTTCTTACGTTCAATTGATATTTTTCTTATTAAATATGATCGGAGATTCTAATAACGAATCCGTTGCCAACAGCGGTTTGAGGAATCAGTTACATATGTGTTCGATTGATATGTTTCCTTTTGATATATGATTAGAGATCCGATAACGAATCCGCTGTCCGTAATTTCTCAAGTGCTTCAACGTGCAATCCCTGAGCAACTATCGTCCTCCAAGTACCATTTGCGGGGACATTTGGTCCTAAGTAAATTAAATTTCGTCTATGATCTCACCATCAAACTTTAACCTCTGACTGTAAAGTGATTTTTGAGATTAGGACATTAGAGTTCTGGATTCATGTATTTTTCCCTTGGGACTCACTCAAATGTTAAGTACGCACTATTTCTCTTATTTGTGGGACTCATCAACATGATGGAAATGTTGTTCTAGCTAGTACTTGCATGAACAAGCCCTATCCAGTTAAAACAAAATAGCATGTCATTAAAACCATTGCACATCATTTGTATACTGGCGAACTATCTGGAATAAAAATGTGATAAAAGTATTTCCTGTCAGGCAAAATTCTTCTGCAGCACAGTGACAAGTTCGAGCTCGGCAATGGCCCCCGTTAAGACATTCTGGAATGCATTCGATATCTGCAAATCTTAGCATACTACAACTTAAAACAGAAAGAAAATATGTAAATGGAACTGTAATTCGTAACATATAGAAATGAAATGTAGTCTGACACATAATAAATAGACCAGATACCTCTGAAAGGAAAAATGTCTTTTGCTTCTTCGACGACATTAACAAGTGACGTCCACAAAAAAGGAGGGGTGGAGACGACCATACCACCGAGCATATCAACATTAGATCATATTTAATTTGTCTGTTTACAAAGGGTGGAGAATTTGTTGTAAACACTTGTTCTATAGATGTACTGCTTCATAATGAGTAATATAAGATTATCTGTTTTATAATATATATTTTTCTTGTTTCTCATGCCAAAAATGAAAGTTTGTTTATTGAAAGTAAATGGAATCATTAGCGTATCTAGCAAAAATTCAAAGTTATCAAAAAATGACTGTACTTCTTTGCATTCCCATAATAGATGTACAATTGTTTCTGATTCTGTTTTACAGAAGAAGCAGATTGGACTACCAGTCAATCCGATTGTGAATAAATATGAATTAGTGGTTAATATATGTTGGTTTATTCTATATTGGAGCCACTGTAATTTAGAACTTTTAGTAACTTCGAAAGGGATCATAAATATATTCTTTCTTCCAAGTTTCATCATCTAATTCAAACATTATTGTTGTTTAAAGAAAACATTCTAAATGAATGGGTACTAATGGATAAGTTAGATTTTCATTTTCTATATGCTTGTGGGCAGTGTATTTCCTAATAGAGTTTATTATACCATGGTATGTAAGAAAGTTGGTATTGATATTGTATTTATCTTTAAATTCCTGAAAAGTATAAAAAGTATTTAAATTTGGCAATTTAAATAAATCATTGAATATAACAATTCCCTTCTGATACCATTTCTTATAAAACACCATTTTATTATTTACTGTTAAGTTTTTATGAAACCAGATGGGTGTTTTCATTATTGAAAAATTCATATTTACTAAACATTGTCTCTTCTTTCTCTTTAAGGCATCCCCAGGATTTGAACACATAATTCCAAAATTTGTTTTTGCATTTCATTTCACATTTTCTTATGTATCCTGATCCGCAATTAGCTAACATACCTATATCAATACTTCTGCCTAAGATTAGGTGCCATTTACTCGCTTTAGAGTATAACCTTCTAATCCATGATAATTTTAGCGCCTTTATAAAAGAATATATATCAAGCATTTTCAAACCCTCGTACAAATGACTCACGTGGTCAAATTCGACTTTAAGCTGGAGTGTACGGAGGTCATTGCTAATTTACGATGATGACTCTTGATTGTTATATAAGTAGCTAAGTTTATGTGTCGCAAATTAAATTCAGTGTCATAACCTTCAAGTTAACAATCGCCATTTTGGCAGGATATCGTCAATTTACACTGTGAACAAGAGGTGCAAGATTTACATAAGTGTCCCTGAAACTTTAAATAAGTATCTATGAACATTAACATAAGTGTCTCTGACATATTCTTCCGCTTCCTATTGCCCTTTTCACTAACTGTTATAAGCTGCTTGATCAAATTGAAGTTTTAAAAAAAGCAAATTAAGAAGCTTCTAAAAAATATATCTTCAGTGTCAATATTGCAAAATCAAAACAAAAACTGCACTGCAAATTATATCATATAATTCTAAATAGCTAAGTTCATTAAAGTAGTAACAAGACATCAATGGTCTTCTTGCAAATTATGCAAAAAACGACAATACATCAGGAATTATCAAGCAAATTATACTCGAGAATTGTTAATAGCTTACGTCTCCAAGTCAACAGGATTTCAAGAATTAATCAGAAAATACGATTCAACAATTATATATTTATTTAGTGTCAACGCAAGAACTGTACATGAATTAAGAGTTGATAATTACAAAAATGTATACATACTAAAGACTGATTAGATAATTATCGAGAGCAACTTGCTAATGATATTGGTATATAGACGTTAGCAGCTACTAACATATCTAACATGCTATATAGTTATCATTTGTTTAACTGGATAATATTTTGCGGTTTCACTAATTCGCGTTTATTCGCCTTGTTGTATTGGACGATGACCATCTCATAGTTTTGTTTGTATATATGTGTATTGTAAGCATATAACATAGCAACACAAATGACGAATGAAGACAACTTTTTGACTCGAACTCACGGTCTACGGCACCCAATCGCCTAGCCAGAAATACCCGCAGTTTATACTGCTGCGTCACATCGCGTTTAAAGGAAAGTTAAATCCCTCGCGAATATTATGCAATCTTATTAACATTCCAAAACCTTTTCTCTCTCTTTTGTTTTTTATTTTAAATATTTGTTGGGTTTTTATATATCCCCGTCACACTAATGACCATTGATATAGCGACCATGATTTACCCTGTGCCCTCTAGTTAAACTACAATATAATGATAAAAACTCTGACAGTGAAGTCCCGATAAAAAATGCAACATTTACGTTTTTACACCTCCAAGGGATTACTGTTTCATCATTGGGTGTTGTCGCAGTGTTCGATAAAAGAGACAGCTAGATCTGTTAATTGTCCGTTTTATTGTTTTTAATTCTTGCCTAAACCTGCACTCACAGACTGAATAATCACTGTGTGCATACCATCTTCTTGAATAAACATTATGATTTTATAGCATGGAAGATAGTCACTGTACCTGTCGCCCAGTAAGTACAATTTGCAAAACAAAAATGGTAAAATAATTCATACCCTGAAATCTGCAATTCTACTATTTCTAAAGTACTCAAAATTGTTACATTTTCATTCAAGGTTGGGAATTTTTAAAATCTTTATTTGAAATTGTGCATATAATGTTGATCATATCCATCCAGCCCTTTTTGCAGAAAATGTCCATAATCCGGCTAATGGAGACTGGTCCGGGTTCGGGTTCAACGTACAAAAATTCACAGAGGCAGCAGCCTACGCGCTTCAAACAAAACAGTACCGAATTCGAACTCATCGGGTATTGTGGTCAAAATACGTGATACGTCTTGAGGAGTTCCGGAAGTACACACACAAACAACAAACATGGCGTCAAAGCGAGTGAAAGATCACGGCTCTCGGAATTTCGGCGAATCGTCAAAGAAAAGCCGGTTAACAACTGATAGTGATTTCCCCAAATTTCCAGAAAGACTCTTAAACAAAACAACGTCCTCTTTATATCGAATAATAGCGGCATTCGATGCCTGTTACACACTTACACCGTTGAAAATATGCAATTGCAACGCAGGGGATATCGAAAAGGGCAACTCGTTTTCTAGTGCGCATTGAAGTATTGTTCCCATATCACCCGCACATATGTTTGGGAGTTTGTTCGAGGAAGGAGTGGATATATAGTTACAGTACTTGCACTCGGAGAAGATACCTGAAGATGTACATAAGCAACTTCTTTTGAGGAAGTTTGTTGAATATCCGGAATTTTCGTACCGATCCATTTTCGTACCACTGTCATTTTCGTACCTGGGAATTTTCGTCCGGGTAGTTTCGTACTAATAACTCATAATTCGATAATTTTCAGATCCATTCTTATTCACATTTCTCATTTAGGATTTTGTTGGATTTCTATGTGTTGAAATCGTGACTGTCGCGTTCACGCTTCACTGCTCGCAGGCGCGTGTCTAGGTCAGTCAGGCTAAATATTATTCAACAAACCGTCATTTGTCTGTTGAATTCATGCCTTGGTGCGTATACTATGATCGTTTTAATTGAGATAATCAAAGATACCTGAACACTAAGGATTTCACCAGTAAATTTTACTTATGAAAGTGATATTTTATTATTTATCCTCATCAAAACTGCTATATAATGTCTTTTACGTATTATTTCTGTCACTGGGTACCGTAGTAGACATGATGGGGAAAAAACACTCAAACCTTGATAGATAATTAGATAACATTTTATCATATATCATTCTCATCACTGGAAACATATACATCTATAAATAACAAGGACACATTGAAACCATTATGTACTCAACCGTTATGTACACTCAAACCTTGAATGATCATTAACGTGGTTAGATAACATTTTATTTTATATCATTCTCTTCATTGGAAACATTTTATATAATTATAATAAGGACAAATTGGAACAGATATGTACTTATTTCATTATATATCATTCTCATCACTGGAAACATGCATTTATAGTATGGACACATTGAAACAGTTGTGTACAGACATCAATATAAAATTACATTTACACTGTAAATACAAAAATAACATATTTCTTACCAGATAAGTAATTATAACTTTTTTTCATACAACACCACATTAAGTATAACAATTCCTTTCTCACAATTAATTCCTACATTTTCATAAAGCACTATAATAATTCTCTCATTTTTCTCACAGTACTACATTAAGTTAAAATTGCTCTATAAGTAATTCTTACATTTTCATTTTCACACAGCACTAATAATTCGTACATTTTCTCACAGCACTACATTAAGTTAAAATTGCTCTATAAGTAATTCTTACATTTTCATTTTCACACAGCACTAATAATTCGTACATTTTCTCACAGCACTACATTAAGTTAAAATTACTATCAGATCAGTAATTCTTACATTTTGCATTTTCACACATCTTACATTTTGCATTTTCACACAGAAATAGTTATTCTTACATCTAAAACAGCAATATTGTTCTTGTATAGGATTATATACAGTTCAATAAGCATTTCTCACAAAGTTCTACCTACATGTCCCTACCACAAACATAAACTGCTGCCACCGCCTTTAGAAAGCCTGTCGTTGACAATGTGTTGTTCATGTACTTCTCTGTGGCACCCCTCAGCTTCTTCTCAATAGCAGTGTATGCCCGTCTGTTATCACGCTCGATGTCCTCTGACACGATCTGGGCCTCCACTGCTGCGGCTTCCTTCTGGAGTAGTGGAATCAGGACATACATAGCTGGGTGGTTGTCTGTCTTCCTGTTCAATCGGTTGTGCCAGCCTGAAAGTTAGAAGAAAATATAGTGAGTACATTCTCTGAAATAGCACAATGTTGTTCATTCATATTTTTTTTTATATATACCATCAAGTTTAGGTACATGTAATTAGAAATGTAATTATAGCTCTTACAGTTTAACATGTTGATTGACAGGATTATATTGATTATCGCTATTATGAATTATAATTACCTTCAACGTCATTGTTGGTTCGGACCGATGATTCAAAGGCTGACCAAGTTGTCGGCGGGAAAGTGGCAGAGTCAATCCACTGGCTCCTCACGTACTCTACAAACTGGCTAAGAGGGTGACCAGGCTCTGCAGGGCAACGTGCTCTGAAAGCATCAAATGTGGGGCGGATCTGATGAGATGGCAGAAATGGTAAGGCCAGGATCATCCAGATGAAGTTGTGGGTGGCTCCCCTTTCTCTGTATGTGCGTGACAGTCCAAGTTCCTGGATGTGTCGCCACAATTCTTGTGTCAGATGAAAAATGCAGCCGCGAAGAGTCACACCAGGTAAAACCTCTCTAATGGCCTGCCAAGCAGCTGTAACATAAAAATGTGTTGTTAATGCATAGTTTGTTATAAAATGAATCATAGCATTATTGCAAGCAAGTAGTTATATTGTTACCAGTTATCATTTCAATGATGATCCTAAATAAAAATCACAGCATTTCATTCAATAAATTTGATAGTTTTTCTTACCTTGCTCAAAGTCGAGCATACATTGCTCAACCTGGCAGTCACCCAATCTATCTCTGATAGCCGTCAAAACCTGTAAATAATGAATAAGTTTAAAGGGACTGTTTCCAATAGTACTAAGTTTACATAATAACCTGTCCATTTTTTATTAACTTTACCACTATATTTTGTTAATTCTTAAAATAATGGGTACATTTATATATTTGTCAGATTAACACATCATTTAATTCAAATACACAGGCTATTACATACCCGAACGTAGTCTGACTTCCGTCGACAAGACATCAACACAAACACAAGCGGAAACTGTTTCTTCTTTCCATCGATGATGACAAAGTCGTGAATAGACGTTAATTGAAACACATTAATAATTGAACTGAATCTAATAATACTTTATACCACAACACCATAATAATACATTATCTTTGTATTTTTTATGATTGCTATTGTCATTATCTAACCCATATCGGTTGTCAAGCTATCACAAAATTATTGTTAACTATCATTATAAGGTATGTATTTAACTATTAGCTGAACTTACCTTGAATGTGCCATCCAAGAACCACTGTTTAGCCTGTCGTAGAATCCGGAGCTGGAAAGGCGATGCAAACACCAAATGCCTCTGGCCATCGGAGGTGATATCTGCTAATATGAAGTCGTCGCATTGGAGGAATTCCCTGTTCAACTGTTTTAACATAAAGTAACAAAATGAATAAACTAAATCACTACAGATTTTAACATTTAAATGATCATGATAGTAATTTATTTCACCATAATAGAGTGTCATAATACATTATTGACATCTGTAACATTACCACTAAAAAGAATTACAACTATTAGTTTACTAACATCAAGTGACGATGTCAACCATTATTTACTACGAAGGCCAAATCTGCTGGTTCCTCTGGTCTTCGCCTGGCTCTGTAGAGGTTCACAACTCTCTTCAGGTTGCTCCTCTTGGGCGCCAAGAAACGATGCTGTGCTTCCAGCTCTTCCGTTATGGTTGATTCTACTATCGTCATAGACGCCCGGAAAAGATTATCCTCAGCTACCTGCTTGGCCTGTAAATAGATAACTTTGCATTATATTCATGATATAAGAATGACTACAAAGAATATTGAGATAAAAATGTTATTTAGATGTTCAATATATCTTGACTAATCATCTATACTAATACTTTTATTATAATATACCGTTATGTTTAATGAATAAAATAAATGTTTTCATCATTAATGCTAGTCAATGCATCGTATCATTTCATTCATCTCACCTTCATGGTAACCTTAGCCTTTGCTGTTTTCCTGGGCTCCGGTGGGTGAACATGTTCTTGTGGTCCTCGGTTGAACTGGGTGCCCTTTGCAACAATGGAGGCATAACAACGAATATTCTTTGATCTAATGCTGCAAGTCCATATGGTCGTCGACTTGTTGGTCCTCTGAAAACCAATATATATTGTTAAATTTGTGTTTATAAATAAAGGAACAATAAATTAAGTGGCTTCATTAAAATACTGCATGTACATGTATGATGTACAATGTATATTACATGATGAAATAAAGTTCACATACATGTAAAATTAATATAAGTAATCATGATGATATGAACACCTATTGACTCTTACCTTTACTGTATATGTATACCCATCACTTGACACCAGTAGAGGCTTCCCGCGGGTAGTTCCTTTGGCAAGTACCTCGTATGTGGTGGGCTGGTCGTCCAGGATGCTGTCCTCTGCTGGCTCCCCATGTGCATCAAATGACCTATTAAGCAAAATTGTATTTATGAAATTGTTTAAAAAGGTTATAAAATTAAATTTTAAAAAATGTGATAAGTCATTTGGATCATTCGATGTGAGCACAATATCTTAAAGAAAGCATATAACAACATCATTCAAAATGTATTTTCATTATTAATGAATTTATTATTGAATTGAACTTAAATATGTTTTTAACTTATTCCTCTTGCGGCTCCGTTGCTTCCTCCGGTCTCTCCCCATCGGACATGTCAAAGGAATCTTCAAGGATATTAAAGTTGGTAACCTGGAGCTGACACCTCTGCATTAGGCCTACAACAATATAGCTTTGTTTCCGGTAACCCAACCCTCCCTCTTTTAACCCCCAACTCTGTAGATTTTATTGACTAAAATACATAAAGAATGAATCCAGTCAGGAAATCCAGATCCTATTTGAGAGATTTAGACAATGCCAGTAAAAGTATCATCTGGACGCTTTGTACTTGTATAAAACGGCCCATATATGCGATTCAAGCGTCTTTAGTTACTTAGATCGTGTAAAACAATCATGGGGGGAAGCAGTCTAAATATAAATATAAAATGTACATTGACATGTTACATTATGCATATATAACATCATATCCCAGTGTTTAACCAAATTTAAGATACAAAAAAAAGCAAAATAAAATAAAAAGTATTTCCTATCTACCTCCCACATTTTTTTGGCACATTAGTGAAAACACTTTTTTTGCCTTATTTTTGTTGGTTAAGCTACAGTATATAATGGGTAAACAGTGAAAAAAGTTTCAAATTGAGTGTGTTGACACCTGACATAAGGACACAAATAATCAAATACATGTATATCAAACATGTTTTACAGGGATCAGTGTTATTTCCATTGGCCCTGGATTACCCATAAAGCCTATATACTGTAAAGTTCATTTCCAATGGGGTCCATAAGCTCCATGGAAACCATTGTTTTAAAAGGTATTAGGGGTCAATATTCTGTGTGTTGAATCTTTCTTTTCAAATCTGTTGTTTGTGTTATTGATTACCAACTAAATTAAATACAATTACAGGAATTGTTTTATTTTTGTTTCAGAGTCACAAGCTGTGGTGGAAAATGCAATGACCGCTTCAGAGTCTGAACTAGCTGTTATTTTGGCAAATCACCTATTTGGTATGCTGACATCATCTCTGAACTTCACCTTACTAGATAAAGGCTCAAAGAATATGTCCACTGACTGCCCATGCCATATTGTTGGATGCATATTAAAGGGGCATTATGGAGACACAAGTATGGGTATGAATGAAAGATACATGTGGACCATTAGTTAATTAAACGTCCCTGAGGTCTGTTATTATGGGGGGGGGGGGGGGGGGGGGGGATGGACATATAACATCCCAGAAGGTAATGACTCATAGAAATCCAGATGAATCTGCCATGGAAACAGGTGTACACAAGCATAAGGTAATGTGTGCATAAAACAGCAAGCCCAATACAAAGGTTCTTTCGATGGTCCGATCTTTGATTTAAAACAAAAATAGTCAAACCATTGAAAGAAACTCTGAGTTGGGCTTGCTGTAGTGTATATCTTATACTGAACTACTGAACTCCACCATAGCTGGTCCAATGCCGGTTTTGAGAAAGGTGGAGCGCAACGCCTGTCGACAAGTCTGTGCTTAAATAGAGGGTTGACTCTCATGATCAGGAGATAGAAAGATAGCTGTTCTGAATTTGGATATTAATTCTGATAAGTTACCCCTCATATTTTGCATATTAACATTAAAGGGTGTTTAAATCAGGGAACAGATCTGAAGTAGGGCAGAAATATTTCTCATTAAATGTGAAATTTTGTTTGTATTTCCCAAAAAACATACTGACCATGATTTGACTGCGCTAAACTTTCTATATATTTTTAGCAATTGATATAAGCTGTCTAGCAATAGATAAAATGTTGAAAGACTATATAAATACATTTAAATTTTGTTATATCGAGGCAGTGGGGTCATACAAAACTTTGAGATATCCCGCTTATTTGAGTAACCAAAACTATTTTATATACAATTTTTACTGCAGAAATAGTATTTTTAACTTTTGAGTGAAGCAGAGTCATTGAGCTATCAGAGTTCAAGATTACCAAGTTTGACTATACAATATATAAAACCATATAAGCATTGTTTGTATACATTTGTTTTTTGCAGGGAATGAAGAAGTCTGGCATGGAAAATTGGATATCCTCTTCAACAATGCCGTTATTGTTGAATATGTTGGTGAGTCTGTTGAAGAGAATCTCGAGCACGATGATAGTCCAGGTGTAAAATCACCAGAAGAAATTAAAGTAAAACCTTTTATGTTCCTCAAACTTAAAAATAACACAATACATATAGACATTGAAAATGGCCACCCTAGGTGACATTTAATAATATTCATAGAACAACTTATATCAATTACATAACACATTATAAATTCAAAGTACAATGTTTTCCCTGACATTGAAAATGGCCACCCTAGGTGACATTTAATAATATTCATAGAACAACTTATTTCAATTACATAACACATTATAAATTCAAAGTACAATGTTTTCCCTGACATTGAAAATGGCCACCCTAGGTGACATTTAATAATATTCATAGAACAACTTATATCAATTACATAACACATTATAAATTCAAAGTACAATGTTTTCCCCTACAAGTAGGTTATACAACATTTCGCCCTAGTGGGGATGTAAAAATCCGCCAGTAACATCTAAACAAGTTAAATAAATTCTAAACACGTACATAACAATGTACAATGTAAGTTCTAAGTAATGGGGTTGGAAAGTGGGTGGGTAATTCAAAATTATCTAGAAAGCACTAAGAATAACGAAAAAGAACTGGCGCGAACAAAGGATTTTCTTTTCTTGATATGCAGTGCGCATGCGCAAGATGATTTTTATATTTAACTTAGAATTTCAACCAATCAAATTGTCCAGAAATATATACCTCTTTGTTTACAAACACTAACAAAGTTAAAGATGCTTACCCCTTACATAGTGCCACTATTCTCATGCTTACCCAGTTAAAGATGCTTACCCCTTACATAGTACCACTATTCTCATGCTTACCCATTACTTATCGCAACTCAACAAAATTACATACGGACTGACATCAGGCCAATATTTAAAATCGAAATTTAATATTTAACTTTTCAAACGAAATTATTAATAAGTTCTCGCAAGCATAAATTAAGCTAATTAATTAGCTGCCTTTTAATTTGAAACGGGAACAATTAATCGCAGAGACCATTGTATTTTCATTTCTCCAGAAGCACCGTCATCCAGATATTGTCCATTTCCTGTTTCCTTGTATTGCGGTTTCAAAGACTGATTTAGTTTTCTACTTTTATGATTCAACACTTGATGTTCTTTTGGAAAGTTCTAAAATATCACTTTTTGTTGGACGTGTGGGAGAAAAAAGATCAATTTTCATGCTGGGCTTGTTTCCTGGTTGGTTATAAATTATAAGTACTTGTGTAGTGGCCTAACAAAGGCAATGCAAGCCCCAGAAAAGAAAGCAGATTTTTTCGCCCAGGCAAGGTCAAAACTGATTTTTTATGAAAACAATTTGAAGATGGGAGACATTGGAAATCCAACCCTCCCTTCAAGTGAATGAGCTGATAAATGGCTAAAGTAGGAAATTGATACTCTCAAGGTCTTAGTTTTTGGGCCAATAAATGGGATGTCAAATTCAACCCTAATAAAACAAAGTCTGTTCTTTTCTCCAGGAAAAAAACACAAATTATTCCCCAGTTATTTTTCCTGGACACACCAATAGATAACTCACATACTCATAAGCAATTAGGTCTAACATTTAATTCAGATGGTTCTTGGTCTGAGCATATACAAAATATCTTTGAAAAATCCTACAAACGATTGAACATTCTAAAAAGTTTAAAATACAAATTAAATAGAGAAACATTAATAACTATGTACGTAGCATTTATAAGACCAATACTAGAATATTCATCTGTAGTTTGGGATAATTGCAATAATACATGTAAACAATTGATAGAATCAATACAGTTAGAAGCTACACATATTATCACTGGACTTAGGAAAGGAACTCCACATAATATATTATACAGAGAACTTGGACTGGAAACTTTAGAAAGTCGTCGAAAAAAACATAAACTTATACTAATGTACCATATCTTACATAATAATGCACCCCAATACCTAATTGATATAGTCACTCAATACTTAAATGACAATGAAGACACAGTACATAATCTCCGTAGGCAACGATTATTCAATCAGCCACTATGTAGATCAGAAAATTATTATAACAGCTTTTTCCCAACTATGCTACGTGAATTTAATTCCATTGACACTAAACTTCTAAATTCACCATCCCTAGGTGTTTTTAAGAAACTTATCACTCCCGTCAATTTAGACCAGGGTCTAATCCGTACAACGTACATTTTTAAAAATAAAGGTAATAGAAAAGAAAATATTATATTATGTCAACTTAGAAACAATGCAAGTAATTTAAATTTTGACCGTTTTAATGATCATCTCATAGATTCACCATTATGCAGATGTAATCAAGGGGATGAAACTTCATACCATTACTTTTTTGAATGCTGCTTATATGAACAGCAAAGGCAAGAGTTGAAACAAAATATCAATAACCAGCATCATCTAACCACTATAATATTAACACATGGAAATTACTTGTTGTCTGATGAAATTAATATCAACATTCTGAATGCCGTTCAAAAATACATTAAAGATAGTAAGAGATTTGATTAAACTCAAAATTAACCATACTTATTCAAATGTTATTTTCTAGACCCATACTCGCTCAATTAGTTTTTGATTATTATTTTACCTGTATTTACATATATTCTATATTGTTCATATTCTTGATATAAGAATGTGGTGAATCTGCGACCTGCTTCAAAAGTCAGCTGATCCCTGAATATCTCTGATTGATTTATTTAATTCAAAACTAGTATATTCAACTAGAATCTTTTTATTCCAGAGTATAATTACACAGTTTGTTATATCTAACATATGAAAGCTTTGCTTGGATGCAGGGGCATTCAGTCTGAATCTAGCACACTAAGATGGATGGCTACAGAAGGAGGAGTAAGACATTTTATGCCTGAACATCTATAGTGCTGCTGGATTTAAGGCTGGGTGCCAATCCTGTATCTAAGCAATAGCTATTAACTGAGAACAAAATCTTTTTATAACTCTGTAACATGATCATAATTTGACAAAGGATATACTAGATAGAACCTTATTACCTCCCTTTTCCACTAATTGTTAGTTCTTTTTTTAATTACCTCCCTTTGACCATATATAAAAATCAATATATTCATAAAACAAAAATCATCTCCATAGATATTTCATCTCCATTGACTTAATTTATACACACATTTCTTATACTTTTTCACTTTCAATTGTTTTAGTTTAATTCTACTATTGTTATGTTTGTATTGGGGAAGACTTATTTAGGCCAAGCCTGCTGTCTAACCAATTTGTATAAATGTTATACAATAAAAGATGTTGAAATGAAAGGTCTTAAAAGATATCGAATGAAATATGATGGTGCTATTATACTGCAAACATGGTTATTTTCATTGGGGGGGGGGGGGGGGGGTAATTTTGCAACTTCGATATGTATACTATAGGTGTGGGAGTAATTTTCCCATTCGATCCACTCATTTGTAGTTCAAGAGTATGCAAATTGATATCAAAATGATACATGTGGGGGAATTTTTCACGATCAAAAGAACTCTGTGTAATTAGCATAAATTCCCCCCTCGTGTAAATTTTCACGTTTACAATGATACGATAAACGGTGTTTTTATGATACGATTAGCATTATGTATTTACATGTCATGTTAAATTAACTGTACTTTTTAGAGTTTAAGTAACAGCACAAATGTATCCAAGCAGCTGTAGTTTACCTTGATTTTGTTATATACAGCTGAATGTACATGCCAAAAATTTAGCAAATATTTTAAAATATTGACTTGAAAACTAGCAAACAATATTTCATCTGAAGTGATGGGAAAACGCTCAACTCCTTACATCTCCCTCTCTTCCTTAACTACCTGCTACCTGTCCAACATCCGCCTCTCTTCCTTAACTACCTGCTACCTGTCCAACACCCGCCTCTCTTCCTCAACTACCTGCTACCTGTCCAACATCCGCCTCTCTTCCTTAACTACCTGCTACCTGTCCAACATCCGCCTCTCTTCCTTAACTACCTGCTACCTGTCCAACATTCATCTCTCTTCCTTAACTACCTGCTACCTGTCCAACATCCGCCTCTCTTCCTTAGCTATCTGCTACCTGTCCAACATCCGCCTCTCTTCCTTAACTACCTGCTACCTGTCCAACATTCGCCTCTCTTCCTTAACTACCTGCTACCTGTCCAACATCCGCCTCTCTTCCTTAACTACCTGCTACCTGTCCAACATCCGCCTCTCTTCCTTAACTACCTGCTACCTGTCCAACATCCGCCTCTCTTCCTTAACTACCTGCTACCTGTCCAAAATCCGCCTCTCTTCCTTAACTACCTGCTACCTGTCCAACATCCGCCTCTCTTCCTTAACTACCTGCTACCTGTCCAACATTCACCTCTCTTCCTTAACTACCTGCTACCTGTCCAACATCCGCCTCTCTTCCTCAACTACCTGCTACCTGTCCAACATCCGCCTCTCTTCCTTAACTACCTGCTACCTGTCCAACATCCGCCTCTCTTCCTTAACTACCTGCTACCTGTCCAACATCCGCCTCTACTGCCTAACTACCTGCTACCTGTCCAACATCCGCCTCTCTTCCCTAAACACCTGCTACCTGTCCAACATCCGCCTCTCTTCCTCAAACTACCTGGCTACCTGTCAACATCCTCCCTCTCTTCCTTAACTACCTGCTACCTGTCCAACATCCCCTCTCTTCCTCAACCTACCTGCTACCTGTCCCAACATCCGGCCTCTCTTCCTTAACTACCTGCTTACCTGTCCAACATTCCGCCTCTCTTCCTTAACTACCTGCTACCTGTCCAACATTCGCATCTCTTCCTTAACTACCTGCTACCTGTCCACATCAGCTCTCTTCCTTAACTACCTGCTACCTGTCCCAACATCCGCCTCTCTTCCTTAACTACTGCTACCTGTCCAACATCCGCCTCTCTTCCTTAACTACCTGCTACCTGTCCAACATCCGCCTCTTCTCCTTAACTACCTGCTACCTGTCCAACATCCGCCTCTCTTCCTTAACTACCTGCTACCTGTCCAACATCCGCCTCTCTTCCTTAACTACCTGCTACCTGTCCAACATCCGCCTCTCTTCCTTAACTACCTGCTACCTGTCCAACATCCGCCTCTCTTCCTTAACTACCTGCTACCTGTCCAACATCCGCCTCTCTTCCTTAACTACCTGCTACCTGTCCAACATTCACCTCTCTTCCTTAACTACCTGCTACCTGTCCAACATTCGCCTCTCTTCCTTAACTACCTGCTACCTGTCCAACATTCGCCTCTCTTCCTTAACTACCTGCTACCTGTCCAAGTTCTTTATCCACCCGTCCATCATCTTTGACTGCCTATCTCGTTTTTTCATCCGTCAAATCATTTTTGGCATCACTAACTACCAGTGTTGAGATTGGGAGTTGGAAATAGTGGAGTATAATTGATTAAATTCATTGAATTTAGAAGAGGAAAACCTGTTCATATAACTATCTGTTTGATAGAGAGATGGATTTGATAATATTTTATTTTCCTTTAACTGTTATGGAGTATTTGAAATATCATTAATAAATAGGCTAATGATATCTCATAAATGCATTACAAAGTCAAAATGTGATATATTTTATGCATTAGAATAAATATAAATAACATGCGTCATTTTCTACAGCTTTTGTTCACCATTGTAAATGATACATATATATATACTTCCCTAGTATATTCCAGGGCTGACCTAAGATAATAACTGCTACAATGCATAATGATAAGAGAAATTTTTCTTTCTACTTCTACAGTTTTGAAGTTTCTTAAAGTGTTGATTCTTGCATATGCTGTATTACATATTTTTGTATAAATATATAATTATATGCATTGCATTACCTAAATTATTTACGAAAATATTTTGTATATGATGAGTTTTTATTTTTATTTAAGTTAAGTTATATTATATTAAAAGCAATGGTCATTTGATATACAAATGTTGATGTGCAGAACACATGATTACTCCACGTGTACCATACAGAGTCAAGGTCATTGATGGTCCAGTACTAATAAGATACAGTTAGAGTAATCTATATAGTATTTGGAGAAAAAAAACATGAATCCTTCGGCATTCGTGGGCCAAAGGCAGATGCTGGCGTGACATGTACAGAACCACATTCAATCAAGGAACACAATGTAAAAAAAATCGTTTTGGTGTATCAATTTACATTTATTAAAACTTGAATAGTGACCTTAGTGAATACTTTTTGTTTTCTTTCAGAAAGATTGTCTTTAAATGATGACAGTTGTTTCCATTGGTACCATATGGTTCTTATTTAAATTGGCGGCCACCATACCCTATCAAAAGCTTTACTAATATTACAAAATACAAATCTCAATTCATTACCCTGTGTCTAAATAACTCATTATTAACATAAGTAGATAATAAACACGCCTCAAAATTATGTCACTCTGCATTTTGACCTTTGACCTTCTTGACACTTGCACTTCATACTTGGGGTCATGGATTTACCGAAGTGAGGCGCTGTGTCGTGTCAAAATTAGGTCACTGTGACCACAGTTGACCTTTGACCTGTACATCAAAGGAAAACATGTCCTGGCTGTATCTCCTACATGTACTACTTGCCTTGGCCACTTCATACATTGGACATGGGTTCTCTTAGGTAAGGTGTGAGTCGTGGGTCAAAATAAGGTCACTCTGACCTACATTTTGACGTAAGGCTAACATCAAACATTTTGTCTTGACGTTTATCTCCTACACTACTTGACAATGGAACTTCATACTCAGTATATGGGTTTACCTTAATGAGGCAGTGTGTCATATATCAAAAGTTTCTCATTCTGACCTTTTGGACAACACCAAAATAAGGTTTCTATCTCCTACACAGCTTGTCACTGGAACTTCATACTTAGGGTATCGCCTCGATCTTTATTTACAACGTAAACATTAGGAACAGCTTACGACTAAGCTGTATGATAAACGTGATGATTCCAATTTCCCAATCGTTTTCCATTTCTGGATAGTAACATCCTTGCTTTCCCCTTTTTACGGTGATTTGATATTGAATGATTTATCATCACGATTTCAGTGTTGACTACAGAGGAAAAATAGAAAGCTTTCGTTCCTTTGGTTTTGGATGTGATTGCCAGGAAAATACGCTGTTTAGTGGAGCGAAAAAAAATGAGACGATCGGAAATAACGAAATGTTATACATCACCCAAAATATGATCGGTAGCTGATATAGATTAGTTAGTTCTACATTATAGTGTTATAATCAGTTTTGTTATCATGTATTGTATCCCGAGACAAATCCATTGAGAACTCTAGTATGAGTTCAAACTCTTACCCAAACCTCTCTAAACGTATAACATATTATCATAAGAAATCCTCTATGATATTCTATAGTTACATTGGCGCCGTTAATATGAAAATGATAAGGTTATCATGTTCTGTTAAGATCTGTCGTTTTTAAAATTCCTGATCTTGAATATTCCAGACCTCCATATGAATGACTTTTACTCGAATGATGATGATTGAATTTCTGTTACATGTACCGATACTTCCTAATGTTAGATTTATTTATTCATTGTCTATAGGCCAGGTTTCGATAGTTGTTCCTCTGAAGAGTATCTACGCGACGACTATACAGGTAGCGTTTTTTCACTGTAACATGGCACATTGCTCGTCGCGATATTTGACAACACTCATCACAACCTTGTAGACTCCTTCGTCTAGCTTCTTATCGTCCAATTGACGACACGTTTTCAGAGCAAATTCCACTGATGTCATGAAAAACAAAAGATGGAAACATTTACAGTAAAAGAAAATCACAAAAAACTGAACTAAAAGGGAATTGTTCATCAAAGGAAAATGTTTATCATTTATCCTTCAACCTCATTGAGAGCTGGGTCGTACTCGAATACATATTTATGCTCGGGCTCAAATACTTTTCGTACGACGAAGGACAGATACTCACCGAAAAGGAACCGAAACGAACAAGACCTATCGTGATATACAAGTTAAATTTTTCCTTTCGACTTTAATGATTATATGAATATTACCCCGAATTATTTCTACAGAAATATTTAAATAACTATATTTTGCGATTGTTAATAGATTGATAATTATAATTTATTGACTCTTTATTCATATAAAATGGATATATACCCGAATTTATATAAAACAAAAGTACTAATGTAGTGTTTTCTCAGGGAATACTGATATATACAGAAATCAACAGTAATAATTAACTTACATTCATCTATCACTTGTTCGGCTGGTTTCGCACGATACAAGTGTTGCATGAACTGCCCATTGTTCTTCAAATATTTATGTTCGTCCGACTCGCTTATCCCCGACTGTCTGAGTAGGCTCTTCTTTTGTGCAAGATTCAGCATATTGGATATGTCTTCAAAAGCTCTAATGACTAAAATAAATAAAAAGACATTTCAGCGCACAATCGGCCTATTATACAGTAAATATATGCCAATAGCGTAGTAAATCTCGTCTCAGGTTGTAATTTCAGCTCGCTAAGACTCGCAAAAATAACTTTCAAGACACGTCGTTTCATGGAATCTCATATGAAATGAAAATTCATTAAAAAATCACATATATATAAGATATAAAGTTGGACGTGTATAATGCTCGTTGTTTCGACTATCACTTGTTACATATTTGTTAGAAATGAAACTATTGTATATAAAATTATGTTTTGTAAATGTACTTATAGAGCAAATATCAACCAGTTTACTGTCATTGTCAAAAGTTTACGACGCAAGGTATAAACAACATAACAATGGAGATGTTTTATGTTGTGGTTCCTCACAATACGAACATGTTTTTAAGTTGGACACATCAAATTACCGATTTATTGATTATTTTATTGTGTAATAGTTCCAAAATGTCCCTATTGTAATCATAGGTCTCCCTATAATTATTTCAGAAATGATATAACCGGGTTATACTCAAATCAAGGCAAATCCTCATTCTGAACGTACACGGAATGTTTTTTGTTAATGAGATATCTCTCTCGTGTTATCATCATGAATCGATATCTCCTTTCTTATCCAAGGCTTCACTTGTATGTGCATTTATTTTTATGATGTACATCGTTAAGTTCCATATACTTTAATAGTTATTATAATGGCATTGATAGTTAAAATTGTAAAGACAGAAAAATAAAATTACCTTTTGAGTTAAATACTTTTTTGGCTGGTTCAATTTGCATGTCTTTTGGTAAGTCTCCTGTCTGAACCTGTTCTGTCACCATTGCTACATCAACTTGAATGGTTCTGTTCTGTGTGGTTACATGTCCATTGGGATACAGTACTGGTGGTTTCTGATTGTAGCTTATACCTTGAAGCTTGGTGATGGCCATTGTGTGTTGAATCCTTAATGAATTTGTCTCAAGTTGATTCAAAAGTCGTATAGATTCAGTATGTTGCCTCCATGCATCTCTTTCAGCCTTGCAAGCAAGTAGCTCCTTTGCTTCTAATAATGTTTCAATGGCATCCATTTCGTCTGGAAATTTCGACCTAAACGTTTGAAGGCTATGTCGGAAGTATACCATGCCACTCTTGTTAACAAGAGAATCGATAGCCGTCGTAGTCGGTCGATGGTTGTTCAGGAGAGTCATAAAAGCAATGAAAGCTTGGTCCCTACTCTGTTGCAAAAGTTTTTCATTCACTTTTGCCTGACGTAACTCCTCATTTCTTTTCTGAAGTAAAGATTGCAGTTTCCCTAACTTGGAAGTCAACTGATCTCGATCTCTCAAAAGTTTCGATGTTGCTTCTATTTGCGATATTGTGGTAGGCTTTTGCATTTTTTCACCTGTAAATATATATTTTAAATATCTGGTTATAATTGTTCCTTCGATTTTGCCATGATATATTAACATGGTGAAGAGCTAAAGTGAAAATAATCCCAAAAGTATCGACTCTTTACGGAGAACTTCCGCATTGCCAGTCTTTCGCAATTCACTGGGTAACTCTGTCTTCTCGAATACGAATTTCGATCTTTGCATACATCTAATATGTAGCAGCTTTTTAAATAGACATTTTTTTTAAGAAAACGCGAGTTAAGGTACAGTTGGGAGCAAACTAAACGTTGTAGTCTAGTGTACTATAGTGTACAAGAAATATGAACTCCAGTTCACTAGCTTGTGGGCTGGAGTGCGCAAGACATATGAACTCCAGTTAGAGTCTAATGCTGTAAAAATACATTACTTCTAATTATTAAAAAACAATTGCAGTTTGGTCATCAATCACTAGTTCCGAATTTTTCAAGGCATTGATGAGATATCCTTTATACCAAATTGATATTTGAATATGACATATTTTGGCCTCTAAATAAACTGTATAAACTAGTCAAAATACTTTCAAATCTTAAAATAATCCATGTTGATATACATGGCCTATCGAAATTCGGAAAAGTTCGGTCTCTGAGACATGGAGTTAGAGGTCAACTCACCAATATATTCAGCGCTAGCATGATGTATGAAATTACAGTGTAAAATATTGTTTATTGCTAGGAAGAAAATACTTTTTTTCCTGGCTTACAAAGTATGATATCTGACGCTTACCGATGAATATCACATCTTCATTACCCTTTTAAAGTGTTTTTTTTTTTTCAATTATGATTCATATTGATAATGATAATTATTTCAAGTAAACCATTTCCTGATTTACCATAATTAGTTATTGGAATTTACCTATGGTCACATTTTAATATATGAAACATAATGTTTACCTATTGATATATTTAAAGTTTGTAAATTTGAACTGCGTCCTAACTTTACAAATAAATAATATTCATATCAGAAGCGGTTTTTTATTGTAATAAGATATTCTATAAACATCGCCGAAAAATCATTACAATTACAGCTTGTGCAAACGTAACTGTTAACCACCCAAGGAAGCATTACGTCCCCGAACTACCCTAGTTGCATTCAAGCTTTTCATGACGTGGCTATCATCTGCTGAATAGGCTTGAGATAGAAGTAATTTCGTAACTGCGTATGTATAATTTGTAGAAAATATTCCAATTAGATGAGTTAAAATTTCAGTTGCTGAAATTTGTCAATAAAATAATATAGCCTTCAATAGCAGACATATATCTTATTATTATGCTATTCAGTCCTCTACTTCAATATAGAGTTGTGTTTATGTTACAATGATAAAATGAAATATACACACCAGGCCTATAAACGAATTCACTTATTAATATATCAATTGTTAAGTATTTTTGTCTGCGCCCAGTTGTTCCAATGGTGATTAGCTAGGCTAATCATAGTTAACCAACAATATTAAAATCCTGAAAATCCTGATAAAATGGTTTCTGGTAAAACTTTTTTTTAAATATAACACCTACCAGTCTCTTCTTACATGCTGATTTTGATTTGAATGATACACTCACATATGATTTGAAGTAAAGGAGAAATGACATTTTCACTAAAAAAATCTTTAAACTAATCACCTTTTGAACAACTAGCCACTGATCGCCGACTGTAAACCATATTATAAATGCTTCTGTCATTACATTCCTAAAGGAGACTTTGTTATTCAGAACATTTTATCAAAATACCATCGCAGACACATTCATATTACAGATAACTGCAGTAGATATGTAAAGAGTATTTACCATAACCACAATAATTAGATGAATTGAAAGAAATTAATATATGTGTAATATATATGGGTACAGATGTATAAAATCAGCTTCTTTTTAAACAGAATTAAAAAATGCTTGTATTTATTTACACAAAGTATAATGTGTATTGTCCATATAATGGTCACATTTTATTATTCTTACATTTATATGGATTTGGGTAACCTTGTATGATACAAATCTTCACTCGGATTAGTAATCTCATAACACCATGAATGTGTACTGAAATGAACAACATCGTAGTGCACTGTAGTTAACACCGTGGTGCACTGAAGTTAACACCGTAGTGCACTACAATGTTTAGTCTAGTACACTGCCTTTTAACAAAGATACAGAGTTTAGTTTGATCAAAACTGCAAGAAAACCTGTCCAGGTTTACCCTATACATGTATGTTCTGATTATTCAAGGGTTCAATATCTTTTGGCATTTTGAATTTGATCTATGTTACAATAATTATTCTTTCCTTCTTTTTTTTCTTTTCTTTGCTGCATTGTTCTTATGAAGCTAAAGTTATAAATTTATATTAATTATATCATAATCATACGTACCAATTAAGGGTATCTCTTGTTCATCTTGAAATATGTAATCAACTTTCATGGATTTAAGCACACTCCTGTCTTCTGGTTCTAAGTCATACAACGTTTCAATCGCTTCTTCAGGTACCATAAAGGTAATGATGATGCTGTTTGAAGGTTCAAAGCCAACCAGCATCACATCTTCGTGTTGTACGCAAAGTAGCTCTGCTACAACGCCTCTCAGATTTTCTACTTCTCGCCTGTTTGTTTCTGACCCTCCGATATGGAATTTCACGTGTTTGTACCCATTGACTGAAACATTAATGAGATTCTTTGAAAGATGTGCCATAATTTTGTATTAATAAACTTGCGAACTAAAGGTGCATTCACCAATGTGTTTTGATATCCTCCCTCGTCTTTTGTAGATTACGTTATTTTCGTGCACTAGAATTAATTGAAACAGAAAAACATTCTGTATACCTAGTTATTTTCGCGGCGTTGTTTATTCACGCCACTGCTATTTCAACATTGCAGCAATACTCAAGATTCGAACTTTATCGCCAACTTCAGTTATTTGTACACAACGACGCCGATACGCTTTTTGTGTCGTATATAACTACCAAATCCGGACCGACTACGCAAATTAAAAATTGCATACAATACCTGGCTTTATCTTGGGTGTGAAAAAATACAATGGCTGTCGACGACACTCTCTCGCAAATGCTACCATATCTTTGTATAGATCTTTCCTGCCGATATGCCAAATCATTGCTTGCAAGTGTAGAAGATTGTTGCAATTTAAAAACTCGTTATCCATCAGCAACTGGAAGAACATGAGTGGATTCACTGCTTCGCTCAATGCTTTTCGTCCAATAGTTCCGGCTTCAATTGAAAGCATGGTTATATGTATACATGCGTTACGTAATCCATCGTCATTCATCATTTCCTGCTAAGAAAAAGAACTTAAGGAGCAAATATTAGTGTATGTGCTATTGATTAAAAAAATGAAAGAAACGTAAGTTAACCGATAATGTCTTTTATATACATCTAATGAATATGTTCCACAACATTTATAGACAACAATTTAAATTGATTAACATAATTGATCTATCTTCTTTTGTACTTTTGATACTTTGTTTGTTTGTTTGTTTTTGTTTAACGTCCTATTAATAGCCAGGGTCATTTAAGGACGTGCCAGGTTTTGGTGATATATATATTGACACATATATCTATGTAAATCTATAGAAATTAATCATGTTTTTGTTTTGTCTCACCTCTGCAGTAAAATTTCATTCTTGGTAAGTCCTCCTCCTTAAGGGACTGAGAAATTTTGTCTAATAGTACATTCAATTTCCACTCGGTCGATATGACTAAGTCGTCGTCCATGTTGGATTCTGAAATTGTTTAAAAGAAAATAACGAATAAGACATCATCCTGGATCTGGATATATACCCTAAAATCTCGATAATAAGCCGCGGCTTATTTTCTTTTTATTGGTAAAGAATCAAAGGCTTATTTTCGAAGCAGACCTATTTTCAAGGCCGTCTTATTTTCGAAGTCATGTATCCTGTAAGGCGAGTAAGGCTTATTTGTGAGACCGTCTTATTTTCAGAACCTTTCATCGGCGAAACAAAAATCGCAAAATAACACTCGCCGATACTAATAATAGTTAACGAAATCGTCAGCACTTTTCTTAAATACTCAAAATAATTTTTGACATTTACCCCTTTCGTCATCCAGAGCTGAACTAGATCTACAGGTCGAAAAATAACTCTATTTGTTGCTTATAGAGACTATTCGATATATTTCAAACGCAAAGCTAACCCTGAGCAAAACACATCACGTATTTTCAATTGAACAAAGCGTGTTCTGAACACACCAATCTATCCTAGCCCAATCTAAACTATAAGGTACAACGCCTCCCTTTTTATATTTGAAAACGTGTTTTGGTTCAATTTGCATTTTTCTAATTTTTCCCCTGGGCTTCCACACTTTTGGTCCCTAGTATCACCATACTAGAAGAAAGAGGAAACATCTTAAATTTAACATGTAACGGTGTTTTAAGACAGTATGTTTTGCATAAAGTATAAAAAAAAATACCTGGTAGCAAAGTGGTCATTTCATAACATGATCCCACTAAGGTAAAGTCAAATATGGAGTGCTTCATCATATGTTAACTCGTGATAAAGTAACCTGATCTTGCTCAGTTACAAATAAATAAGTAATCTATCAGCTACAAGTATTAGTACATATATGAAAAGGAATTACCTCAGTCATCAATTAAGATTATGAATATAATCAAATCTGTAAGAGACCTCTTGAGGAAAGCGAAAGAGAAAAAAAAAAAGAAAAATCACTATTCACTTAATGAAATAAAATGCTTATAATAATGGACAATATATAAAAATATCCCCATTTCTACATATGTAGTACAATGTTTATTTTTATCAATTTAATTCAGTTTCTTTTATTTTCATTAATATATATATAGGGTCTATTTAAATTCTTTTAGCATATTACAATAATATTTTTTTTAATACAAAAAATAATCAAAGAGTTTGAATGGCTAATTTGATTATTTCCAGTGCCGGATACATTTACAAAAAAAAAAAAAAAAAAAAAATTTTTTTTTTGCATTCCTGAATTCCTGGTCCGGATTATTAGTCACGTAACTGCATTTCCTTCATAACGATGGAGACGTTTTTAACTGGCAAATATCTGTCTGTAAAATCGATAATACTCGCGGAGGTTATAATTTCACTTTATTCGCGGTCATTTAGTATTGCGCGGAAATAAATACATAGAGACAGTTTATATGAGTTACGAAATGTATAGAAGTGTTTACAACAGAAAGATTACAAGGCATGGTTGAACTTTAATACCTATGAAATGTACCAAAACTATACAGTATAAGATTGATACGACTAAGAGCTATTTTAAAGTGATATTAAAACCTTGAACATGCTGATAGTTCTGCTCAATCGACTTCACTTCTGTCCGGGCTTGATAAGAGCTTGCTCCATTTGATGTTGATTCCTTACGGGGCACTTTTTCATATGGCACGGCTCTCATTTTTGTTGACGTGTGTGTTTTGTCTTTAGGCATCGTCAGGCTGTACGGATTAAAATATATTAAACATGGGTTTTATATGTCATTTAAAATGATACATCTCACGAAGTATTGTACATAATACGTTGCAGCATTGGCTGCGGTAGACAACAAGCTTCCGAATATATGGTTAACGCTTCCCAAAAACTGCATAGGGCTAAACAAGAAATGAATTTGGAATGCTTGTCATTCATTTTCGGTAGTTAAGATACTGGCATAAGGTTGATGAACTAATAAAAATATCAGATTTTGACTCATAAGTTTCGATGTTGCTTCTATTTGCGATATTGTGGTAGGCGTTTGGATTTTTTCACCTGTAAATATATATTTTAGATATCTGGTTATAATTCTCCCTTCGATTTCGCCATGATATATTAACATGGTGCAGAGCTAAAGTTAAAATAATACCAGGAGTATCGACTCTTTACGGAGAACTGCCGCATTGCCAGTCTTTCGCAATTCACTGGGTACCTCTGTCTTCTCGAATACGAATTTCGGTCTTTGCATACAGCTAATATGTAGTAGCTTTGTATATAGACATAAGCGCGAGTTAAGGTACAGTTGGAAGCAAACTAAACGCTGTAGTCTAGTGTACTATAGTGTACAAAAATATGGACTCCAGTTCACTAGCTTTTGGGCTGGAGTGCGCAAGAAATATGAACTCGTTAGAGTCTAATGCTCTAAAAATACATTACTTCTATTTATGAAAAAAAAATGCAGTTGGGTCATCAATTACTAGTTCCGAATTTTTCGAGGGTTTGATGAGATATCCTTTAATACAAAATTGATATTTGAATATGACATGTTTTGGCCTCTAAATAAACTGTAAAAACTAGCCAAAATGCTTTTAAAATCTTAAATTAATCCAAGTTGATATATATACATGGCCTATCGAAATTCGAAAAAGATCTGTCTCCGAGACATGGAGTTAGAAGTCAACTCACCGAAAAATTCAGCGCTAGCATGATATATGAAATTACAGTGTACAATTTTGTTTATTGCTAGGAAGAAAATACTTTTTTCCTGGCTTACAAAGTATGATATCTCACGCTTGGTATACCGATGAATATCACATCTTCATTACAATTATCGCAATTATATTTTCCCGTTTAAAGTGTTTTATATTCAATTATGATTCATATTGATGATGCTAATTATTTCAAGTAAACAATTTCCTACTTTACCATAATTAGTTATTGGACTTAACCTGTGGTCACATTTTGATATATGAAACATAATGTTTACCTATTGATATATTTAAAGTTTGTAAATTTGAACTGCGTCCTAACTTTACAAATAAACAAAATTCCTATCAGAAGCTGTTTTTTTTTATTGTAATAAGATATTCTATAAACATCGCCGAAAAATCATTGCAATTACAACTTGTGCAAATGTAACTGTTAACCACCCAAAGAAGCATTACGTCCCCGAACTACTCTAGTTGCATTCAAGTTTTTCATGACGTGGCTATCATTTGCTGAATAGGCTTGAGATAGAAGTAATTTCGTAACTGCGTATGTTTTCGGTAGTTAAGATACTGGCATAAGGTTGATGAACTAATAAAAATATCAGATTTTGACTGATTACATACAAGGACTAAACATGTTAATTTTATTTTATGTAATTTCCGTGTTTGGATCAATATAAATCAAGATCCACACAACCCAAGTTCACCCATGAATTTTGTCGTTAGAGTAGATAAATTAAATTAAAATTAAATGAAAGCCGAAGTATCCGGAGAAAAACCACCGGCCTACGGTCAGTACCTGGCAACTGTCCCACGTAGGTTACGAACTTGCAACCCAGAGTTGGAGGGCTAGTTAGAGTAGATAAATAAAATGTTTATAATATCAAAATTGAATATTTTATCTCTATTTTTGATAGTTTAACCCTGGTAAATAGTAGCCGCATTATACTGCTCGACTAGGGACAACTTCTCTTTAGCTCGATCGGTTATGTATAAGACAAGTATGTCAGGGGTCCTGGGTTCAATCCTTAGCGGAGACATTGAAGTAATAATAGAGTCTCAAAATATAAGTTCAACGAGTTGATATTTATGGTGACTATATTTCGGTTCAGCGGGCTTGTTTATCTTAATCATGCAAAAAAATAAGATTTAGGATTATAAAAAGGGGTGCCACTCAATGATATTTAAAGGTCAGCTACACATGGTATGTTAACATTGTGGGGGAGGTATTAAATTTGAAAATGCTATTGTTAAAAATCATACACATTCAATGTTAAAGTATAGAGGATATTTTAAACAATTTCTGCTAAAGAAGGATCAGGGTTTCAATATTCCCCTGTTGTACACACAAAGTTATTTTCAAAATGCAAATTTCCGGTCATTTTTTCTAAAACATTTGATATCAAAAGATACCTAAAACTAGGTCACGGTGACTCCCTTTTCAGTTTTTGACATTTTGTCAACTGAACTTTTAAAATACTTGATAAATCAATTTCTTAAGCAGAAAATGCCAAACACTATTATTTTTTTCAGATATTATTGTAATCTTTTATATATATCTTTAATTTGAGGAATAAAAGAGATGATGATGATGACTGCATGAGGGACCACGGAATAGCCCAAATTGGCACTCTTCCTACGTCTTTTCGACATGTTAAGCATTTCAGATACATATTTTGAGGACTACAATCACACAGTAGAAATATGGTTAGGGTATGGTATTCTGGATATATAACTGACAGTTTATACATGTATTGTATAAAAAAAATTAAATGATGGGGTTAAAGAAATCGACATTTTTCTCTCATGATAGATTGGCATTATCATAGCAATATTCACTCTAAATCATATCTAAATTGAATGCAAGTGAAGTTACGTGCATTTGCACAAAAATCGCGTCTTTATGGGATAAAGAATCTTGATGACACATGTATTTTAATACGATTTCTGTATTGACCTTTACTTCGTTACCACATGTATGCATTCAATGTTTTATAGCAAAATCTTGAATATTATCCTAAGGCTATACGAGTAGTAAAATAGCAAATATGTTGATTAATTCATCCAAATTAACAGACAATTCCTTGAGCTGGATTGTACTAACCCACTAACCCTCTGCCCCAAAGGGTCGTGTTCTTTATAAACATCTATATGTCACGAGTGTGTTTAAAAATTCTCACTACAGATAAGATCAGTTTGCTTTTGTATCCACGTTTCTGATTGGTCAATTGCATACAGTCATTTCTATTCCGTGTTGATTTTATGTTTGGCTGTTAAAGTGTTATTTTTTTTAATCTGAAAATAGCTTTTGTTTTGTATTTTCACTGAATATTTCTTAATTCTTTAAACTTCGCTGGTAACAATACATATATTCAAATAGGGCGGTAGAACCATGTTGATATTTCAACCAAACAAAAACCCTTTGTTTTGAGATATTTTCTACCATGATTCACACAGTGATTGTGTAACACTGGCGAGGCCGTCGTGGTTCAATGGTATTTTTTATAGAAGATATCTTAATACAATACGTAAATTCAAAACATGTTAACATGGTTCTCTTCTGCTTATATTCCTTTTACGTATATTCACGTTTCATAGAGAAAAAATAAATACTTAATACTGAACTACGTTACTGATCACGCCAGCATGTTCAGTTTACTCACCTTGTTATCCAGATACGTTTAAAACACTTCGCTAAGCTTGACGTCTTGAATATAATTTTCTTTCCCCCCAAATAAAATTCATTCCAAAGACAAATTTAGGATATATATACATATATATATAACCGTACTTATATATATATATGTATATATATCATAAATTGGTATTTGCAATCGCTTCAATTTATAACCGGAATTAATATCGCGCCTTGGAATGTGGAATGTTTGTTGTACGCATGCTCATATACATGTATCTGCAGGAAGTACGTATACATTGTGTTTTCCTTAGTCTGATTTTTATTTTTTTTGAAAAACGAGTCGACATCTAAATCTACTCAAGATCACATTGCACGCCTTGTCCTGAAATGAGGAATAGTAGAGTTGTGGTAGAGCTATCTAATTTTGGTTGATAGAGATAGATGTTTACTTTCACTTTCGATTTCATTTTCGGAGAATAGTTATGTAAAATTAGCAGTGTATCTATTACTATGGTTCAAAATTGGAAATACTTTACATATTACAACGTACAAACAAATAAACACATACAATAAATGTATACATGTATCATATTGAGCGTCGCAAATTCACTTTCCCCAGTTCAAAAGATTGTAAAACGAAGAGGCTAATACTACTCGATGATTGCGGTTTATCAGATAAAAAATGAATGTCAGAGAATTCTATATTCCTTTCATATTTTTCGAGATGGTATCATATTCTAATAAGCGTATAACATATATATACTATATGAGACCAAACAAGTTGCGATGTTTTAACTACCAGCAAGTATATGATTGCTACCACCTATTAGTTTACTTGTTCACATTTGTACAAATCTCAGGCACAATTTCTCATATAAATATATTTATACACACAAAATTAAGGTTTCAAATTTAAGGTTCGTGTAAATAGAAAATCCAGTGATATTTCACAAGCCTATAAATCACTATTCTGGTCCAATTAAACAGACGTAACTGAGTCTATTGTATTATGACTAACCATGAGTCTTGCTGTTGACATGTCATTTGTTAAGCTGCCTGTAAATTTCGGCAAAACATGTGTAAACTACAGGATTATGTTAATGTGGATCACGTATATTGCACAAAATAGCCATGTCGTAAAGCTCACAAGTGTATACAGCAGGTAGTGGGAACATTTTTTGACCGGCTTTGACTTTATGAAAGCATAAATGCAAATGACGTTTGTGAATAATATCAAACAAATATGGCATATAGGGAGGCATTTCAATCATCAAAATTGCTCTTATTAGACCCTGTGAGAACATAGCAAGAAGCCTGTTTTTAGGTAACATAGTTCAACCGCAGATATTGAGGTAAATTGTAAAATATCACTGAACCTTGATGGAGTATATTGAATCTAAAAGCATCTGTTGGTATTTGTTGAAGAAAGTGAATGGGATTTTCTTTTATAGTAAAGCACATTATGAGAATTTCAATGAATGATATATCCAGCACAAAACATGGGTGAAGATCCTTAAGCCTTACCCTAGAGTGATTCCTGTTTATAGTCAACGCTACAAGGCATTGTTAGTGATGGAGTTGTTATCTATATATATTGGTGAAATAACTAGTAAAGAATGTGTTAATGCCGGAGGAATGAAAAAGTTTTAAGAATAAAACATGAGATACCAACGAAACCATAATTATAACTCAAAATCAATCAAACATTGAAACCAGGATTTCAAGAAGGACATCCGTCATGCAAACTTAGGTCAGATCCGAATTAAGCCACATCCTCCAAATGTGAACTAGGGTGGTGACAACCGAGGAGTGTACTAAAGGTCTTTAAAACCTACTAAACCAATATATAGTATCCATCCCTAGCATCGCTAATGAGTCATAGATTGACAAAACAGATATTATGCAATTATGTTAATTAATATTCTATATTCAGACTTATTCACATATATTTTGCAATTTTGTTTCCTAGTATTCATACAATGTGTATATTGTATATTAAGGTACTATATCTTCACCCTTACAATGCCTCTCGTACATTCCACTAGTAAGGTTTATTGTAAGTTATAGCTGCCCAGCTAAGAAATCGAGTGATAAGAACAGCACGCATTAGTTCCTCGTATGCAGCTTTGAGAATACAGTTCTTGGTGTTTGATAGCTTAACCCAATACTTAATCAAATTATATTGCTGGGTATATACAATTGGAAATCTACCCAGTTCAAAATAAATAGTGCATGTTGATTTTTTAACATGTAATATCCTTTTACAAAATTCAAGTTGTATCTGTTCAATGGCATTAGCATTGCAGGCATCCCATACTTCAGATGCATAGCATAGAATACATTTCAAATATGGATCAAACAGGTGTAACATAGTTCAATTGCATAGAATTACATTTTGAAAACAGTGCAAATACAGCTATTCACCCTTGATCAGATAGCTGTTTTTGTAGTGGATTAAACTTACTGTGGAATCTGAAAACAACTCCCAAATATGTAAACTGGTTTACGACTTGGAGCTGCTCACCATTATAAAACCACTTATCATCTTTATGTAATTTGCCACTTTTTCTAAAAACAACTCTTTTGTTTTTTCTACATTTACAGTTATGCTCCATGTTTGGGAATAGTTTCCAAGTTTATCCAACATATAAGTCACTCGCAGATTCAGCAAGCTAGACCAAATCATCAGCATACATCATTAGAAAAAGTCTTAACTCTCCAAACTGGTAATCTTTCGCTTCAGATTCGATAAAATAATTTTCAAAATCCTTTACGCATAAGGAAAACATAATTGGCGACATAATTTCGCCTTGGGCTAGGCCCATGTTATTAACAAAAACATCAGTACATCTCCCATTAAGGTGACACATGATTTCACCTGACTATACATGTACATTGATTTTATTGTTTTAAGTAATTTTCTTCTGAAAACAAGTTGAGATAACTTACACCATAACTTATATATATCTATGTAGTCAAAAGCACGTTTAAAATCAACGAAGCAACAATATAGCCTTTTAATCGCCGTCGGGAGGACTGGCAAAGAAACACAGGGGAATCTGGTTAGCAGGGTTATAAGATTGTGTTTGTTCTGTGTAAGAGGGTGTTGGCATTGTTGTTTTATGTGAATAAATGAGCAACGAGCTGTAATCCCATTATGGTTTGTTATTCATTTGAATTTAATTATTTTATGTTCGGATGAATGTAATGAGAGAGAACATAACACTATTTCATTGACTGGAATAGTTGCACGGTGCGCTATGTATGGAATCGACACGCAATTCCTACATGCAGATGTTTGGTCTTATCCAAAACCAAGGACTACATTTGTACGCCTAGCATTTGGTGCTTTTCGAACAACACCAGTGCAGAGCCTTTATGTAGAGGCAAATGAGTCATCATTAAATGACCGAAGGAAAAACTAGCTCTACAGTACGCTGCTCAATTGAAGTCAAAACCAAAAATCCCGGCTTTCAATCTGGTTATCATTCCGCAATACCAAAACATATTCACTCAACACCAAACACTCTTACAAATATTGGCAGAAAAATCTCAAACTTTCTACAGGAACTTAACATAAGTTTAGACAATATAGCCGAGTACACCGTATCTAATGTGCCACCGTGGCTTGTTGAAACACCCGATATTAACGAGTGGTTTACCCGAAGAACACAAATCCTCCTTTCTGGAGTAGATTGCAGTTTTTTTCTGATCATAACCTACACTGATGGCTTAAAAGATGTTGAAGAAAAGGACTCTGTTTGGCCCTCGAGCATATCGATGAACACAGCATTAAAAAGGCAATCATTTGAAAGTGCAACCGAAACTTAAAACATCAATTCCTAGTCGGAAAGACGCAGAGAGGGATACATATCCTACTCATACGTTCCTTTCAAACCGAGAAGATCCACCAATATGTTAATGATGTGACACTCAACCACAATGGAGCATTTTACAATAGAATGTTCCGATTTAAATCACATTCGTGATAACTCTTTTCATTTCCGTGGATTCAAAAACTCTATTTAGCTATTTTAAAGACATCGATCTATTCTATATACTTTGGTGTCCTTTTACCTTACTCTCTTTGACGTTGTTTAGATATTACAAAGTTCACATAATCTATTTGGTTGAGTTTTTGGGTTTTTTTTTTTTTTTACTATTCTAACCCACTTTTTTTATCTTAATGATCTGAATATACAATACGAATGCTTTTAAAAATGAATATTTTTTTTCTGACTTTAAACTCAAATAAAATATAATAATACCATTTGTTTGGCCATAAATGACTCTAGCATGTCGATGGGCTGTTAAACTCTAACAAATAAGCATGGTTCAGAGCGTAAGCATGAAGTTCTTTTAAGATTTTATTGAAAATTATTAAATGTATTGAATTATGTGGCTTGCACCTCGCCATCTTTTTTTTTTTTTTTTTTGTGTAGTTTCTTCGTTTGCCTTCTAGGTATCAACACTTTAGGCCCTTAGTGTCACTGACATGTTTTAAAAGGACGAATGTACATAGATACTGCTGTTTTGAGTATCATTCGGTTTTAGTCTCACTGTATGATAAACGATGATTGCTGCTGAACAGTCAAAGACTTAAGAATTAAGGTCTCCAATATCGTGATCAGTCTTTCACGAAGACATTTATTTAAGAGATTTGGTCTCTTAGTGCCAACCAGGAAAGTTTCAATCTCTATCGATAGTCAGGCGGGGTTGTTGTTTACAGCCATATGGTTGACTTATTTTATTTGAAGTTAGTTTGGGGATTGTGCAGGAGCAAATGACTTTATTCTCAATGATGCCAATCTTGGCCCACATAATTTCTCATTTGTCGTATGGTGATCATATTTCCTTCATCTCTTCGCTAATGTGTGGTCTGGTTTTAGTGCAATGAAGACACCTTGCTCCTTCTTCTTCATCATCTTTTTTTTCTTTTCTTTTTCTGTCATTATAATTTGGTGGGGAGTTTATGTGCCATAGCCTATGGCACATAAACTCCCCACCAAATTATAATAGGTGTGTCAATTACTCGAGCCATGCCTCCATGCTAATGGTTATGGCAGGATTTGAGCTTAATATCAAATAAAAGATGTTGGCTATTTTTGTAGATTGGAAAATTAACAGTCGTTTATTAATACAGAGTGGTATATTTTAGGACTTTCTTATTCTGGCGGAAGAATGTAGACTGGCAGATAAGCATACTCCCTTCAGGAAAGGTTTGCATTATAAATTAAATTAGTTTATGTCGAATGTGATACTAGTATCCGTAAATGTACAGAGACTTACATACTGTATTTGTTAGGTTGGTTGCAATAATTGACAATTCGTGTGTATGCATTGTATATACTGTATATACTGAAAGGCAAGGTTCATATAACGATTTATCTGTGTTCCCGTGTCACTAGTACAAGCTTTCATCCCATTGGGAGTGAACAGGGGGATCTCGAGGGAGAAGATTCTTAAGTTGTCAAACACAAGGCTTGCCAAGTAGGAATCTTATTACACTTTTTTGTACAGTTGGGAGCAAACTAAACTTGGTAGTCTAGTGCACTTCAGTGCACTAGAAAAGTTAACTCCAGTTAACATCGTAGTGCACCTGAGTTAACATCATAGTGCACTTGAGTTCACATCGTAGTGCACTGGAGTTAACATCGTAGTGCACTGGAGTGAACATCGTAGTGCACTTGAGTTCACATCGTAGTGCACTAGAGTCAATATATACAAACTACTTGATATACAATGCATAATCTCTTGAACATATAAATGTTTCATTTAAACAAAATTTAATAAATATATATACAGGGACTAGTCCATGTATATTGTGTGTGTTCATGATGGTGTGTACATTTTACTTTTATTTCAGATATGTTTATTACATGTATATAAGTATAATGCATGTCACGTATTGGTTAATAGAATATACACAAAAACTGACAAAATACAGGTATCATATTACATTAATTCCACCATTAATTCTACCCATTACATCCATGCATTAAGCTTAATTAAGGGTTTACCTGTACAGGTACTGTACTAGTCAGGCATGGCTTACACCTCCCCTAAACACTCATGTAATTATATATAATCAGTCCCCTATCTAATTTTTATCGTATGTACCTAATTAGTGTATAAATTAGTTTCCCCGTTAAGATTATTGATTATTATTGAGAAATAAAAATACTGGTTTGCAAGTTTATATAATTTTATAATAAGACTTTCGAGATAATATTATAAAGGTTTTTAAAATCCAAACAAAAACTTGCGAGTTTACCTGTCGTTTTGATAAGTGTCACCAAGCTGTGTGTATTAGAGTATGGGTCAAATCCAAGTGACAAAAAATATAGTTACAGTCATGCTAGACCAAATGTCTGCATCGACTAGATCTTAAAAATAATAGGTAAAACAAATATGTTTATAATTTGATTACTTTTTTCATTACTTATAACATTATTATATTTAAAAGATTATAAAAAAATGAAATGTTTTTCCAATGTCTATAAGGAGGTTAATTACTTATCATTATTATTTTGCTGAAATGATTGATTACAAGGCCACCGATTACAAAATGTTGCATTTGACTGACCACTTTTACATGGAATTTACCTGGTGGTCACTCAGGTATGACCATACAAGACCAAGGTGTGAACATTGATCTGTTGGTTAGACCTTACCTGTAATTATCCCCTATTGTTCTACTCTCACACCTGTAGTCTCACCTGACCCAGAAAATACTTTACCTGTATCGCAGTTCAGAATGTCTTACCCGGTAAACAAGTTCAAGTTCAATTTATTCCAAGGACCTATCGGCTGGGTGTCGTATATTGATCAATAAGAATGCAAATTTATTAATACTTACATTTAAAGTAGGAATATTCACTTTGACTTTTTTTTTGGTCGGGGAGATGGGCACAACAAGGTACAACCGAGAAGCCATAGGGAGATTAACTTGTTGATCAGTTTGAACTGTTTTCATAATTATGTAACGCAACTCAACTTAATACAGTTCTGTGAACAGTATACAATTGTAAACAGTGCTTGGTCAATTGTTTCATATTTTGTATCTGCAGTGAACAAAATTGTTTTTGTTTTCACTGAATTTTCAGTTTCATTATTTAAATGACAATCAAAATGCAGTATTGCTAATTAGTATATGGATGAAATCTAAAATGATTTCTCATTTTATAACAAACATGGCTTTCAATGGTGATTACTTATATATATTTGATTAGGTACTCCTTAATTAATTAATAATTTATATTTCATGAATATAACTATAATTATAACATTGTATGTGAAGCTTTCAGGAAAATAAATTAATTTGTTTGTTTATCTAATAGCAAACAAGTAATTAATGGCTTTCAATGGAGATTACTTAATATGTATACATAATTATAGGTATACTCCCTAATCAATTAATCATCTATATATCATGAATATACAGTAGCTATAATTATAACATTGTATGTGAAGCTTTCAGGAAAATATATAAATTTGTTTGCTTATTCAATATAAAACAAATAACTAACATAAGTTGAGGGGAAGCTACATATTTTCACACACAATGAATTATATAGTGCCACTAAATCCTAATAAAATCTTAACTGCAAGAGACTGATACCTGTCCAGTGCCCTTGGGGCCCCTAGACCACTGTCATTCATACTTGTTACATATTAATTACCTTGTGTGGTGTGGGTCACACCTGATCAGGCCGGTTTCCCCAATTAACTCCAAGGGGGTCCATTTATAGCAGGCATTATACCGAAACCTTACCTATCTATAGGTATCCTCTCATAATATGTAAGTTAATAATTGACAAGATGAATGTACCTGTAGTCAGGTTTCCTTAATACATCATTTACAAACATGAAATAAATATAAAATCAAACCACTAGAATGTCTGAAGATGGAACTTAAATATTATTAAAAACACACATTTCCTGCATCTGGCATGGATTGAATTCCTCTGGCCATTATACGTTAAGACTGACATTTTGACAAAATATATTATATTTAAGTCTAAATAAGAAATCTCTCTGTCAGCAAGTCTAAATTAGTACGGAGTCCGAAGGTTTAATTGTGCTACATACACGAACATGGGTAGCTATACCTTCAAAACTTGACTTGCACACATAATACAATTGTATACAACACATCAAATCATATAGCTCATAGCAACATTTACCCAAGAACTGAAGTGCACATCATAGTGCACTTGGGTTAACATTGTAGTGCACTGGAGTTAACATCGTAGTGCACTGGAGTTAACATTGTAGTGCACTGGAGTTAACATGGTAGTGAACTCAAGTGCACTACGATGTTTAGTCTAGTGCACTACGTTGTTCACTACGTGTGCACTACGAAGTGCACTTGGTACCAAGTTTAGTTTGCTCCCAACTGTACCTCCCCCTATCTCATTCCCTTGGGTTGAGTGATTATTTTCTCTTATCCCGTTTACCTTATATTGAGTTGATATTGAGTGTTGTATGTTTTTATGTCAATGAAAGAGTCAAACACTTATTCCGTCTGCAATGGTGCCATGTGCTTCTGATCCCATATGCTTGTTATCCCGATCTACTTTCACTTTCGATTTCCCCATTTCCGGTGATAACGCATGCGCCACTGTGAAGATAAACATGTCGGCCTACCAAGATGCTACTGTACCAGCCAAGAAACATTGTACAGATAATCTTGACCCGATATTTAGAGACTTCCCGGGAAACATAAAGAAGCAGATTGCATTACATTTACATGATCTGTGTGATATTTATCGGGGTCCTGATTTGAATTCACTTCGATTTTTTAACTGCAACGCAGCTGATGCGAATGGCGGCGTTTCATTTTCTGATGCATACTGTTGTGTGAAACCGGTAAAAAAGAAAATGTTTGGGTCTGTTTTCGTGACTGGTCTTAGCATGATGTCAAAGTTTTTGGAAGAAGGGGAACTTCCTGAAAGCATTCCTGAAAGATTCCTCCTCAGTAAATTGTTGCACTACCTTGTTGACGAAGGTAAGTACACTTGTACATGTAGGACTACATATGTAGGATACAACGAATATTCATACCCTGCCTACATTGCTCTCCGGTAATGTCGTTACGACGACGACCATCTGTCAGAAATTGTCCGTCCGTCGTACAGAGCTACGTTATCGCTGCTAGGACTAGGAGTGCATTTGCATTTTGTATCTAACAGGAATTTGAGGAAAGAGAGTAGTGGGCCTCCACCGGGGATCGTAACAGCGACCCTCGGCTTACTGGTCTGACTGATCTAAAGGGAAATGGCTAATGCCCTCTAGCGCGAAGGTAGAAGGCGACCATATCACTATGTACACTTTACAATTAATACCTGCCACACTAGGAAAGAGTATAGTGTGCGCCTTCACTCGATCGAACCAGCCATCCTCGGCTTACTGGTCCGCTGCTCTACCGACTGAGCTAAAGGAAAATTCCCTCTAGCGCGAAGCTAGAAGGCGACCATATCACTATGACTATGTACACTATTTAAAATTGAAACATGCCACATGTATATCGTCTTGTTATTTTTCTTTAAATAATTTCTTGTTTTTTTACCACTTACAAAAAAGAGGAATTTAAGATTCTAAAAAATCTCACAAAAATATGAACTGTTCAAACCAAAATTAATCATTGCAAAAATGAACTTACCATTCATTATGCCATTAAAATCGGTTAAATATATTCTGTCTAATTTCATTTCACATCCAATTTTAGAATGCACAATTAGGCCTACATTTATGCTTCTGTTTCCGATCAGTGCCTCGCAGGCTTCTGTCTAGAAAAAGTGGGCCACAGGAGCTCGGTTTTTGGATTCTGAGAATACATATATATACATCGATTATCCTGATTTTTTATAATTATATAAGATTTGAGAACGTATAATATGAATACTTAATTTAAAGTGTTTTGGTTGTTTACTGATGTCATACATTATTTTATATGTATGTTACTCAGAATCCCAAAAACCGAGACCGTTATCTGGGCTAGCAAATGTGAAATGTTTAGTGATTTTTTCATGTTTGTTGTTAAATGAATAAAATTTTATCATGTAAACAAGAATATGTTAGAAATGAATTAGAATTCAATAGGATATGAAACACTAATATAATGCTATTTCCCATGGAAAAAGGTTTCCAATCTAATGTCAGACCTAAAAAAAAAATTGTACAAGTGTACATTTGAGTACAGCTTGTAAGAGTTATCGTGAGCAGTGATACTTATTATTTGTAGTCAGAAGGCATGTTGTGCTGTGTTACAACAGGAAAACGACACAATTAATAGAAAAACCACAATAATGTCTTGTAACATTTTATTTCCATGGTAAGGCTCTGTAATGTTCAATTTATCATAATCTATCATTGCAAGAATTAAAGTTGCAAGTTTCATTGAAACTTGAGTAAAAATTATGTTTTGAAGTTTTTGTGGTGTAGAAATCTCTTGTGTCAACTTTTGAGATAATCCGTTTATTATTTCCTGGCAATGTCATACTCACTCTAATTTGAAATTGATACATAAATTCAGTAGTTATATATAATTATTGTGTGTATTGATTGAGAGCTTAGTGTTTTTACACCTTTCATATTTTCAGAAACACAAGCTGCTCTGCTGAATTTGGAACAATATGATAAGGCAGATCTTTCCATTGTGCTGGCAAATCACTTGATTGGAAAATTGGCACCATCATCAAGATACGTCATTGACAAGCATGCCATTGGGAAAAAGATGAAAGGAAGAACTAAATGTCCTTGTTCTCCAGACTGTGCTATGTCTGGTGTATTCGGAGATACTAGTATAGGTAAGTATTTGATTGGTTTAAATGTGAAATTCATTGAATAATCTTGTAATCTAATTGATAGTTAGGCTAAAAAGAAAAAAAGCTGTGTTTCCGCCCAAAAAAAAGGGGTAGGTAGGGCGGAAATACTTTTTATTTTATTGTAATTTTTTTATACCCCTCGCAACGAAGTTAGGGGGGTATACTGGAATCACCTTGTCCGTCCGTCCGTCCGTCCGTCTGTCACAAAATTTGTCCGGCTATGCATTCGTTCATTTCTTTATGGATTTCAAATTTGGTATATAGTTAGAAGACCATATGAACTTGTGTCCCCTGCAGTGATTTTGCGATTTAGCCCTTTTTAACAGAGTTATGCCCCTTTTTCATACAAAATGTGTCATAATTTTGTCCGGCTATGCATTCACTTAATTTTTGATGGATTTTCTTGAAACTTTATACAGAGTTGAAAGATGGCATGAGGTTGTGTCTCCAGTAACGGTTTCTTCCGAAAAAAAACCTTTTTACAGAGTTATGCCCCTTTATGTAAAAAATGGTTACTAGCTTGTCCGGCTATGCATTTGCTTTGTTTTCAATGGATTTTCTTAAAACTTTTTACACAGTTCAAGGACTGCATGCACTTGTGCCTCCAGTAAATGCTTTTTCCGAAAAAATGCTTTTTACATAATTATGTTCAAAATAGGGAGGGTCAGCTTACGGGTAACAAAGCTATTTCTTAGGCCTAATCACTTTAATAGTTATGATAGATCATTACAATTTCTCAAACTTTCGATGATTGATTGAACTATTGATTGATCATGAACAGAACTTGAAACATCTACAAGTTCATCAGAATGTGAAAAATGTGTTGGATATGTTTAAAGGAATCTAGCTCTGTTTTAGAATGGTTATCAATATTTTGATGTATATTCATCAATATTTTGTTGTATATCAATATTTTGATGTATATATATCAGTATTTTGATGATGTTTATCAGTATTTTGATGTAGATTTATCAGTATTTTGATGATGTTTATCAGTATTGTGATGCATATTTATCAGTATTTTGAGGTATATTTATTAATATTTTGATGTACTGTTATCAATATTTTGATGCATATTTGTCAGTATTTTGATGTATATTTATCGGTACTTTTGTTCATTTAATTACTTTTCAAGTCTGCTGTAAATCTTAATAATGGCAAGATTATCAAAGGAAATTATTATTGATCAGTCATAATCAGAGTTTGAACAACTTACCAGTGATTAATCAGAACAACACTTCCAATCAAAAGTGTACTGTGCTGCAACACTACATTAGTATACACAATGACTTAATTAACAACGTTCAGCTGCAAATCATTCATGTATTTTGTGCCTGATCCTTTCCCATATAGGATGTAATTATGATGAGACATATTTATTACCCCCAAACAAAATGGTAGTCTTCTTGGTTTTCATCCGGTGTTTAGTCAAACATCTCGTGAGCTTCTATGCCATCCATCACCCATCTGTCATCAATCTCTTGGCTGTCATCTTTCTCTTGTTTGTCATCTATCATCCGCCTGTTGTCTGTCATCCGCCTGTTGTCTGTCATCCGTCTGTTGTCTGTCATCCACCTGTTGTCTGTCATCTGTCATCTGCCTGTTCTCTGTCATCTGTCTGTTGTCTCTCATCTGTCTGTTGTTTGTCTGTCATCCGTCTGTTTTCTCTCATCTGTCTGTTGTCTGTCATCCATTTGTTGTCTCTCATCTATCTGTTGTCTGCCATCCGTCTGTTGTCTGTCATCCATCTGTTGTATGTCATCTGTCTGTTGTCACTCATCCGTCTATTGTCTGTCATCCATCTCTTGGCTGTCATCTGACTGTTGTCTGTCATCCATCTGTTGTCTGTCATCAATCTGTTGTCTGTCATCCGTCTGTTGTCTGTCATCCGTCTGTTGTCTGTCATCCATCTGTTGTCTCTCATCCATCTGTTGTCTGTCATCCATCTGTTGTCTCTCATCCATCTGTTGTCTGTCATCCATCTGTTGTCTGTCATCTGTCTGTTGTCTGTCATCCATATGTTGTCTGTCATCCGTCTGTTGTCTGTCATCCATGTGTTGTCTGTCATCTGTCTATTGTCTGTCATTCGTCTATTGTCTATCACTCATCTGTTGTTAGTCATCAAGTCAGTCACCCTTCTATCATTCACCAGGTGTCTGTAACCTGTTTGTTGTCTATAGCGCTATAACCCATTTGTTGCCATTCACCTGTCTTTTGTCCATCATCCGTCTGTTGTCTATCGACGTTTTGCAAAAGTTGCTATATGTAGTCAGAAACTACTGTTTTTAGCACGGTTTAATAAAGCGTATAAATGAAGGATCTCATCCATCTGTTGTCTATCATCCATCTCTTGGCTGTCATCTGTCTGTTGTCTGTCATTCATCTGTTGTCTGTCATCAATATGTTGTCTGTCATCCATCTGTTGTCTGTCATCCGTCTTTTGTCTGTCACTCATCTGTTGTTAGTCATCAAGTCAGTCACCCTTCTATCATTCACCAGGTGTCTGTAACCTGTTTGTTGTCTATAGCGCTATAACCCATTTGTTGCCATTCACCTGTCTTTTGTCCATCATCCGTCTGTTGTCTATCGACTTTTTGCAAAAGTTGCTATATGTAGTCAGAAACTACTGTTTTTAGCACGGTTTAATAAAGCGTATAAACGAAGGATCTAATCCCCCAGGAATCTGAGGGATGGGGTCTAAGAGGGGAAATTTATGAAATCATTTTATATCCTTATTTTTCTGTATGAATGACAGCTTTTAGTCCAAATTTGGTCAGAAGCCTCAAACTAACACTTGTAGGGAGTGGCGAACCATGTAACTCCGATCTTCACCAGAGGTTACATGGCTGTAATGTAGCATCATTCCTCAAATTAAATAAATTTTGTTTTTCTATGATTTGATTAAATTGAGAAATGGATTATTATTGCTTTGCACGTTTTTGTTTATTTGATAACTTTTAAACTCTTTAGTTTGTTCACAAATTATCCACAGACTCTTGCACATTTATGACCAAGTGTTAAACAAAGCATAGCCAATTCGACTACAGTACATCATACCATCTTGTAATAGGATCATGATAGAGGTGAAACATCCATAACAGTATATTAAGTCTATTACCTATCTTGGGCCTCTATACAAGAACATGTATCCCCCACAACCCCCGAAGAAATAATATCACAACCTATTTTTCTCAATAACTATATTAAAAGAGGCAATAGATTTTTTTCTCTATGAACACTGGTGTAAAAAAGATATATTTTTTGTCTCAGATTTATTAGAAAACAATCAATTTATGTCCTATGAAACTTTTCTCATAAATACAGTATAAATGTAAACTTTATAGAATACTTTGGTGTTATTAATGCCATACCAAGAAACTGGAAGGACATTCTACGGAATAGTAATGGTATTGTAGATATACCTATAATTCCATATAAGTCTTTGATTAATTATTTGAATACACACGATAAAGTCACTAAATATTTTTATCATATTATGATCAGACCTCTTTCTGAAAAACCAATTAATAGCCAAAGAAAGTGGCAAGAAATATTAAATACATGTACTGACATCAGTGAGGAAACTTGGGAATTACTTTATCTTCTACCAAGGGAGGTAACTGATGATACTAAACTTATTAACTTTCATTATAAACTAGTACACAGGATATTGTATACCAACACTAAGTTGATGAAATGTAAACTTTCAGAAACTGAAAGATGTACCTTCTGCACAATTGGAAGAGAAACTATTCTTCATTTATTTTGGGAATGTAGTGTTGTTAAAACTTTCTGGCTTTTGTTTATGGAAATGTTGGAAAACAAATGCCAAATAACTTTACCTAGACATCCAATGACCTTTCTTTTTGGTGTGACAGACATAAAACATAATTATGAAATAAACTTTCTATTGCTGCTTATGAGATACTATATATATTTGTGTAAATTGGAAAACACAACTCCAATATTTTCTGAAAGCAAAAAATACATCAACCATTACAATAAAATAGAAGATATGGGATTATATACATATCATCATAAAAAACAAGAAAAGGTAAAATATAAATGGATTTTTATTAATCAACTTTTAAGTTAACTGGATGGTAAATTACACAATTTTTGTACTTTTGGCAAACCAAGGAGTTTGTTAACTACACAGTTTCTGTTTACAGTTTTACCATGTTTTCGTGAGGTAACAATTAGCAGATACATGTTCATATTTTACATGTGTAATATACTGTACATTCTTATTATGAATGTAAAGAAAAGTTCAGTAAAGGTAAAATATAAATGGATTTTTATTAATCAACTTTTAAGTTTAACAAATAATTAGCTGGTTGGCAAATTACGCAAATATTTGTTTATTGTCAAACCAATGGGTTTGTAAACTACACAGTTTCTGTTTATAATTTTACCATGTTTCATGAGGTAACAACAGGTACATATCCATATTTTACATATGTTGTACTTGTACATGTATATTAGGATTATAAAGATAAGGTCAGTAAAAGGGAAAAGGTAAAATATAAAGATAACAAATTAGCTGGCTGGTAAATTACTTAATTTTTATCTATTGCTAAACCAATGGGTTTGTAAACTACACAGTTTCTGTTTTAAAATTTTACCATGTTTCATGAGGTAACAAAAATACATGTCCTTTCATTTTTACATGTGTAATGTACTGTACATTCTTATTAGGAATATAAGGAAAATTTAAATAATCTATTTAGAATTGTCATTGAATAGTAAGTTGTAATGTGAATAATAATATATCAAATTACATATGCGATGTATAGATGTATGTGATTATGTGGAAAAAATTTGAATAAAAAAAAAAAAGTCTATTACCCCCTCAGACACTACATATATGTCAGTGCTAGTACAAAGGTGACAGTGTAGTCATCGAAACGCCACACTCTTATCATATTGGTTGTGTATTTATATATTACTTCTATTATATTTACAATCATTTTCAATTTTCATCACTGACAGTAATAAAGTGAAAATATATGGAAACACTACTTGGACTGAAGCAAAAAAAAAAATAAAGGAAAAATTATCAGGTACTTAAGTGCCTTACAATAAATTTTGCTTGTTTGTTTGCTGGGTTTATTGCCCTGTGAACAGCCAGGGTGATTTTGAGGCAGGATCTCCTTGTAGTAGTTGGTGACTACCTCACTAAAACAACATGCGAGAGGCCCTTCAAATGTCATCCAGCGCAATTAGGCTAAAGTATCTTGCCCAAGTACACGACAGCACAGATCGGCCTGTTTCGCAGCTTCCCAAGAAACACAAAGCAACAAGGGTCAGAAGCTTCGAACCCATGCACCTCGGATCTTCACCTGAGGCTAGGTGGCCAGCGCTCTAACTGACTGAGCTATCGTGGCCCCTTTAAAGGAATGTAGGAAGAGAGATATACTGATTTTAATGTATAACTGCATGTTTTTGTTTTACAGGTAATGAAGAAGTATGGCATGGGCAGTTGAATATCATTGTCAACCAAGACATAGGAATTAGCAGTATCGAAGATGATGAAGAAAATCCTGAAATTCTAGGAGGAATGAAATTGAAATCTTCTACATGTAGTTTGGAAAATAGTGACCAACTCATTGCTCAGACTGTGGTTTTTTCTTTTCTTCAAAAACAGATTCATCCATTGAATGAACATTTTCTATTGCCGTGTTTTGGAGTGGCAGGTACTGGTATAGTAATTTACTTCTATGATTCGGAACATGATGTTCTTCTTAAAAGCTCTCGTATTCCATTTCTTAAATCAACCAAGAGTGACTTGCACATGAAGGTCAATCTAACGGCTATCTTGGCATCATGGTTAGCTGTTAATTACAAGCATCTGTCCAGTGGATTGCCAGAGTCTCTAAAATCTGAAGACAAAAAAGCTGATTTTTTTTCACAAGTGACTGAGAAAATTGAAATTTATAGAAATAAATTAAAATTAGGAGATGTTGGAATGTCTGTGCATCCACCAGTACCTGGAGATATGGAGGATTCAGGGGAGGAGTCGCCCGATGAACTGGGTGATGTTAGATGTAAACTATATCAAGTTGTTTATGGTGGAAAGAAAAGGTAGATGATGTAGTGCAGGAAACAGCTGAAATTTCTGATACTCAATCTAGGATCAATATTGATGACAAAATGTTTGACACTTTTAACAGGGTACTGAGTGTGGTAAATTTCATAGCCTGGCAAATTATCTGTATTACACCTTCTTTATTCCTATATGATATAGGGAACTTTAATAAAGCAACTAAATATTTGCTGTAAAATTCTGAATATATGGTGTCAGGAAGTGTCGCAAACTAACCTACATCAAAGTCAAATGCATCAAAATCTTTTAAAAAGCCTGTTTTTACTAACCAATAGACACCTGTACCATATCTATAGAACAGAAAATCAAAATTACCTGGAGAATGTCATTAAATAATGTTATTACTTTACATTCCCATTTGGCAACTTGTGTAGATGAAGAATGCAGTGAAATGATGAATAAATTGTTTATTGTATAATTATGATGATGGTTATATGCCTCATTCAACATAATTTGTACACCTGGAGGCTGCCTGTTTGCCTCTATAAGCACACCTCACGTCTGTTCTTCTTTTCTTTTCTTTTTTTTTCTTTTTTGCTCGCAATAAAACAGTCTAAAACATTGGGCCTGGCTTGGATTATTGCTATTAAGTTCATTAAGGTCACAGCGGTTAAATGTGTTACAATCTTCAATTTCTCTTGTAATGATATCTTGTTAATAAGAGACATGGGGTCATAAAATTGAGCATAAAGCATGCTGGCATAAAGAGCTACCTTTGTTCAAAGGATTGACCTTAGCCTACTTTTAAGGTCACAAGGGTCAAATATGTTAAAATCTTTCATGAACAAGATACCACTGTTAATGATATTGAATGGTCTTGGCCTACTTTCAAGTTTGAGAGAGGGAATCAAATTTGTTTAAATTTTCTTTAAAGTTTTTCAAGAGCTGAGAGCCCCAGAGGCATGACATAAGGCCAATAGCATGCCAGAATCGAAGTCTACGAAAGATAGTAAAACGACCAGGACTTACTTTCATACGACGGCACATATACGCCTGGACAATATACACATAAGCAATCGATGTTTGTCCAAATTTTCCAGAAAAACGTGGTCGAAAAACCGCATATGCAGTTGTTTTTTGCCCGGTGTCGGACCGATTTTATGGTTAGATTTTGCTTTGCTTTTTGTTTATTTTGCCAACGCAGTGTTGGCCCATAACCGCCTTGGCACTTTTCGAGCTTTGCTCTGGTAATTAACATACTATTTGATAATTTCCGACTGTCTGATAAAGCACAGGTGGTCTATTGCTCAAGACAGCCCACTTGACCTTGTAAGCTTATATAGGTGTTATGTGTGGGTAAAACCATAAGGTACAAAGGTTAAGGGGTGGAGACATGCATATAACCGGATTCAAAGAATGAAAGGTTGGGCAACCTTGATTGTCGACCCCAGGAAAACAATACGTGCAGTCAAAATAGACGAATTGAATGGTGCATCCATTATCTCAGTGGGCCACCTGTGCTTCATCAGGCTGTCAGGATTTATCAAATGGTATGTAGCAAAGCTCGAAAAGTGCCAAGGCGGCTACGGGCTAACACTGTGTTGTCAAAATAAACAAAAAGCAAAGCAAAATCTGACGATGAAATATTGAAATATTGAAATATCGGAATTTTGTCGGAAACATCCTTTGGGTAAGGGTAATAGATTTTGCATAAATGGTGACTCAATAAAATTGTTGTCGTTTCAATGTCCAACGTTGAAAATATATTCCGAATATTATTCACACATTTCCATATTTCCAGCGTAGCGTAGTGCAAACAACCGTGGGTTTCCACTTTCCAACGATGTATTTTCAGTATCCCAGTCAATTCTAGTAACCCATCTTTTCACATTATAAGTTATTAGTATGATTTTGTCAGATTCATGTAGTAGATTTGGGTAACCCATCGGCAGTATAGTTATAGGGTTGGAATCTCAACCATTTCCGATTGATAACCCAAAAGTAAGATAATGTCCTGTGCCAATCTTAATAAAATCTACATTTGAGCCAGCGGCTGAGAAAAGGGCCCTTACAGAATAATCAACGAAAACGGAGAAAACTTCCGTGACTACGAACTTATCGAAGTCTCCGTGTTTCCCGCCGACCATAATATGCCACTTCATAATGTTTAGATGCACAAAAGAAATATCTAAATGATTACTTTATTTGTTTTGTAGGAAATAAACTTATTTGAAAATTATTTTGAAATATTTCAGCAAAAACTTGAGATTTATGTAATATTTACAATATATCTCTTCATGTTTAACAGTAACACATGTATACTTATAGTGTTGGATGGCATTGGGGGTTTTCATGGAGTCCTGTTTCATAATAAGAATATTTTAAATTTTATTTTGAATGATCTCGATAAGGGCATGGTATGGAACATGGAGAGTCAGTTTTCAACATTGAAAACAAAACGGATATGGATCATGGTTCCGTTCTCAATGTTGTCAGGGAACAGTACTTGGTCGTCTATCAGACTATTCCATATTTCCACTCTAGTTCTGCTCACAGTCTGGCGAGGTGTTCAAGACAATTCACCAGTTTCTTGTAATTTCATTCCGTTTGCTATAAAGAAGTCCTATATTTAAGTTCCTTTGTCTTTTAACAATGACTTGCATGGGAGGTGTCTTTGATGAAGTAGAAGACGCTTAGTCTTCCGAAACACCTGATCCTATTCTCCCTGCACCTGTAAGGGTCGTTACGCAAATCTATTTTCTTCGTATTTGCCCTCGTGTTTTAGACCAGTTACAAAAAGATATTAACTGATAAAAAATGCAAAAATGTTTTGAATTTAACCTCTTTACTTTGTTGAAAAAAAACGAATAATTGCTATCGTTATATCAAGAAAATCTTTTTACCACACAGTTGTAATATCAAAACATTAGGATATATTTACATATACATTAGTTTGTCTAATTGCTCGCTGAAAATTTAAGCTACTGTTGTGAATGACTACGTGTATATCATTGCAGGTACAACTCAAATCAAACGTATTAGAGATAGTCGTCCAGAAAAAAAAACCGAAATATATCAACAGTTGACGGAGTGATATCTAAATTCAGTTGATTTGACAAAAGGTATTTAAGCCACATACTCACGAAGAAACATATATCAATGTTTACATTTTGAACTTTTTACAGTTTTCGGACTTGATATATACCTAACAGATTATCATGAATCAGAAACTGAAAGAAAATGTGTATTTATGAAAGTATACGGGGAATTCCCAAAAGTAATAACTGTGGCTGCCGGACCAAGTTTCTCTGAAAATTAGTCCCACAATGCAATGCAAAGGTGCACGTGGGTTTAACAGTCCATACAAAATGGCGGAACGCTGCAAGCGCGGAACTGCGAAAACGCAGACAGATTCTGCGGAAAAAAAGACACAAAAGTGTGAGGAATCGGCAAAACCCGAGTATTTCCTTAGGAAAGGAAATGATTCGTTGGCACTTAACGAGAGAAGAATAAGGAATAGACTCGAATTCCGATTTTTCCGGACGTCGATTGGATTGCTGGTTAGCTTTTGAACATTGTCAACTTCACCGATCTAAGATTTTATCGATGTTTTGTTGTATGCATATTGCTACATTTTAAAATTAAGTATTTAAATGTAAACGATGTTTGTTTATTTTGTTCAGTTACTTGAGTATTACGCGAATATTCTGTTAATACATTTGTATGTTTAAATGAAAGCATTATTTGGCAAAGTTCACGTATGCTCGATATGTAAACAACGGCCATGTGTGTAGTTTATGTGCAGTGCACGTTGTTATAGCCTCGTTCTCGGCTCGGTGACAAATCTTGCTATAATATAAATGCGGCGAGTTATTTTGATACACTGATGTATCGAGGACTACCCCGGACAAGCGTCCAGGCCAGTGGTCATTTTAATGTTGGGAGAGCGTGAATGAACATCTTGGATTGCCATTAATACACGTATGCAGCTAGAATGTTAGGTTGTTCGGGAGTATGTGGCTTTAAACAAACGATGAACTTAATGGAAAAATTACAGTATCATACGACGATAAAATAACAAATAATGAAGACTCCCTTTCATTCATAAGACAGTATCGTACGACGTTACAATAACAAATAATGAAGACTCCCTTTCATTCATAAGACAGTATCGTACGACGATATAATAACAAATAATGAAGACTCCCTTTCATTCATAAGACAGTACCGTACGACGATACAATAACAAATAATGAAGACTCCCTTTCATTCATAAGACAGTACCGTACGACGTTACAATAACAAATAATGAAGACTCCCTTTCATTCATAAGACAGTATCGTACGACGTTACAATAACAAATAATGAAGACTCCCTTTTATTTATAAGACAGTATCGTACGACGTTACAATAACAAATAATGAAGACTCCCTTTCATTCATAGGACAGTACCGTACGAAGTTACAATAACAAATATTGAAGATTCCCTTACATTTATAAGACAGACTGTGTTCCAGCTAGGTCGGGTTAACAGGGCGCAGCGCCCTGGCCTTAATCTGGAAATTAGAAATTTTACGGGATTGTGGAGTGGATACTCCCGACACCAAGACCAGGGAAAGTTTCAGTAAACAGGCCAGGGAGCAATTCATCTCAACTCTCATCAACAACATTGAGAACCGTTTCCAGGACACTGAGGAGATGGACAACCTTGCCATTCTGGACATATCATCCATCGAGTCTGCTGGTTGCTTTTATGGAGTGTCGGAGATGGAAGATCTAGCAAACCACTACAGCCATGAGGAGGAGTCCTTAGTAGTAGAATGGACATATTTCCTTAACTTCAATACTGAGAGAGAAAATTACTGTAACATGCTGGCATGCCTCAAACTTTTTCACGGACAGAATGACTTGGGACTGAAGGCACTGTTTCCAAACATTTCCTCACTTTATGCCAAGGCCTGTGTTATTTCACTTAGTACAGCTGAAGTTGAGAAAGTCTTCTCTCAGGTAAAGTTAATTAAGACAGCTCACCAGACCCCATTAAACCGGCTACTGAATGTTAAACTGAAATGTTCGTCAGAGATGTTTGAGGCAGTACTCCCAGCAGTCACCAGGAAATGGATTTGTGGATTTGCCCTAAACAAAGCCAGTGCTTGTTAGACTACCTGTGACAAAGAATTTCTCCACTCCTTGATATCATGAAATGACTTATGTAGATATCTTATTTATCAGAACCTGTGATAGTGATACATTGTGATTATGAATTGAAAGAAAGAAAAATGTATTTTTAAAAATGGTATTAATATTTTAAGATTTTATGTTTAATTTTGTTGCTATCATTCATTTCAAGTTTAATTTAGATGGATTTAAATTTACTAACTTAACTTATGGTGTGTGTGATTTTAGCAAAGCAGTATTTGTCTGAGTGAAGGACTGAACACACATTGTGATAATGTATTTTAAACAATTATTTAATAGTAAGATGTTATTTATGTATTCAGCTTTCTTTTGAATTTGTTACAATGTACAAATGTCATATTTTGTTTGAATGTAAATTACTTAACCAATTATTAGGTCACCAGAGACAAAGTCTCAAGTGACCTATTCTAATCGCCTTTTGTCCGTCGTCGTGCGTCGTGCGTCGTCCGTCCGTAAACAATTTACATTTTCGACTTCTTCTCCAAAACCCCTAAACCAAATTCAATGAAATTTGGCAGTAAGCTTCTATGGCTAAAGGTCAACCAAAAGTGTGAATTATATGGTCCCCACCCCAGGGGCCTGAGGGGCGGGGCTAAAAAGTGTCAAATTGACTAAAACTTCAAAAATCTTCTTCTCTACTCTCAGATATGGTTGAATCAAACACTCTTCATACATGTAAATGGAAAGGTCTTAAGGTGCTTTACCAAAATTGTGAATTTCATGACCCTGGGATCTCACGTTTGCCCCTGGGGAGGGGGTAAACTTTACTATAGTTTTCATAGAACGTTTTTGACAATAATTTGTTTGATTTCTATTGGAATTCATTCTAACTTGGTTAACATTATCAGCTTGTGATTGCAGTTTGATGGTATACACATGTTGGTCCTGAATGACCCCTAGGGCTGGTGGGCGGGGCCAAAAAGGGTCAATTAAGTTAACTGAAATATTTCAAATCTCAGGTGACCGTTAAGGCCCATGGACCTCTTGTTCTAAGAGGTGTGTGTTTGTGTTGTAAAAGCATGTTGTTGAAGTGAGAGATCTAATATCTGCAGACTAGTGCTTTAATCTTTTACTGGTCTGTAGTTCACCATTCTGTGACTGTACCATGGCCTGTAGGGTCTGTAGTACACTGTTATGTGACTGTTCCGTGACCTGTAGGGTCTGTAGTTCACCGTTCTGTGACTGTACCGTGACCTGTAGGGTCTGTAGTTGTTCACCGTTCTCTAACTGTAACGTGACCTGTAGGGTCTGTAGTACACTGTTCTGTGACTGTTCCGTGACCTGTAGGGTCTGTATAGTTTACCATTCTGTGGCTGCATCGTGACCTGTAGGGTCTGTAGTTCACCGTTCTCTAACTGTACCGTGGCCTGTAGGGTCTGTAGTTCACCGTCTGTAACTGTACCGTGACCTGTAGGGTCTGTAGTTCACCGTTCTGTAACTGTACCGTGGCCTGTAGGGTCTGTAGTACACCGTTCTGTAACTGTACCGTGACCTGTAGGGTCTGTAGTTCACCGTCTGTAACTGTACCGTGACCTGTAGGGTCTGTAGTTCATCGTTCTTAGACTTTACCGTGACCTGTAGGGTCTGTAGTCCACCATTTTGAGACTGTACCCTGGCCTAGATGGTCTGTAATTTACCCTGTATGTGGGTCATCTGCTATTGGACGTAGTCGGGGTCACTCAAAATAATCCTCTTCTTATGTTTGTCAAGACAAACGACAAACGCACACAAGACAGTTATCACAATACCGACAGTGACGGTGAAGTTCACCATTGTTCATCTGTTTTGTCGAGTTATCACCAAGGTTATCAATACAGGTTAAAATGCATGAAGAAAGTTATCATTTCAAACGCAATGGAATGGACCTTAAGGGAGACCTATCAAAGTCCAAAATGATTACATAACAAAACAGGACACACAAAATAGTTACCGCAAAACTGACGGTGACGTCTATCATTGTCCACCTGTTTTGTTTTGAGTTATCACTAAACGTTTTCAATACTGGTTAAAACACCTGAAGAAATAATTAATTTCAAACGCAATGGAATTTTTTTTTAACACATTCAATTTTTTAAGGGGGATCACGATGCCTAGTTTCATTGTAAACGTTCCACATGTTCCGGCCATCATATATAGTGGCGATAAAGTTTGTAACAGTGTCACCTTATCCTCGTCACAGTTATTCTGTGGGCACTGAGTTCACAATACTGTAGGCATATCATAATCCATATGTAGTAAGAATACCGTTTTCTTCTCATTTACCTTGATCTTAAGAAAATAAACACTGGGTTTTGTTGATTTCTCGAAAAGTTTATCTATTTTAAGTTGTAAAACGGATAGCATTTTACGAACATTTTTCCTTATGTCACCAGTCAAGAATCAAACTCAGATTAAAAAACTGCAGAAAAAAGTCAGTATTTTTTTCCGCAACTTAAACAGTATATGGTTTAGATGACTTTGGCTTTCAATACACCATTGGACTATATATAGATCTAGACTATTGCCTGGCGTATCGTGACCGACTGCATACGCTATTAGATCTCCTCTTTGCAAAAGGAGCTAGGTTTGCAAACCCTAAGACGTGTTTATATGATACAAGTTTCGGTATTGCAATATTTCAATATTTCTGCTAATGATAAGATGAGGATGTGATCCTTACTCTTTTATATTGGATTCTCAGAACCTTGAAACCATGTGTATTGCTGACTCCAGAAAATGTCTTAAAACCTAACTTCTTTCTAGCAATTCTAACCGTATTAACCAAATCGTATTGAAGTACTGTTTACAACAGAAATATAATTAATGTATTGCGGATTTTTAGGAAATCAAAAAAGCTTTATCAAATTTGAAATCTGCTCCTTATAATTCTCGTCTATCAAATTATTTAAAGTATGTAGATTGACATTCTATATAATTTCCGTTGTTTGCCTATTGTAAATCCCGTATGTTAGTCATCCAGTTCGGACGTAGTTGAGGTCCTCGTCTCGGACATAGCTTCACAGCTAACACAGTAAGTTAAGTAACTACCAAGCTGACAGCGACTTTAACATTTGTCAATTTATGTTTCCTCTGCCGATGGCACCTTACACGATCGATGGCTTTTTGTTTGTTTTTTAAACGATTCGTTGAAACGATACTCACTAGTCTAATGGGATATGAGACACTGATAAAATGCTGTCTCCCGAGAAAAAGATTTCCGATCGAAAGTTAGACTTACATTTGATGTTTGCTTTAATTATCCGATCTATGAAAATAACATGAAACATAAAAGCCGAATGCACCATAGCTGTAAAAGCTAGTATGTTTATTATTATTACTAGGTTAAACGATAACGTTTCTATACCACAATGTTGATATATGTATTTTCATATCTTTTGTGGACACTCCTATTACAAACTTTATTTAAAGCATACATACAGCAGAATATTTTAGGAAACATTTAATAGTATAACTTATTTCATACAGACAACACACGAAAGGTATTTATCCTCTTCATACGGAGGACATCGAAGTGAGCCACATTTCGCCTTAACTGCGAAAAGCAACTTTCCATCATCATTGGAATCGGCTCCTCCGTCTAAAGGCTGTGCATGTTCGTCTACACAAACATACTGGGAGGCTGCTTTGTGATTATAGTATCCCGACGCCAGTGACCCGCTGTACGCCTTCATCCAGCCGCTGTAGCATTCCGTCCTCGCCGGTATCATCACAGACGAAACAAAGGATGTAGATCTACAGACCGCACATGGAGCTTCTTCGTTTTGTGATTTTAGCCCGAATGGTGATGCCGGGTTGTCGGATTCGTATTCAGTCCCGTACATTCTTCCTGAGTAGTCATCATTTGGCAAATCTTTGTATGGCCCCCAAACTGAGTCCCGTGGTAAACAGACATAGTCTGCTGCCGCTCCGGGGTGATCCCACCAGGACCCTCCTGTGTAACCTTTATCAACACAACATTGATATTCTTTCATTCCGGTTAAAATTACAACTTGTCATTCAGCGACTTAATTTGAAAAAAACAAGGAAGAGAAATTGATTTGGAAGCATGAATAAGTCCTAATAAAAATGAGGACTAATTATTGTGAATTTTATGAGGGAAATGATGGGAATATATGTTTGGTTTCTCATACCGGAATACACGAGTTCTGTCAAATTAGCTGGACAGTCGGTCCTACCCCAGCGGACAAAGGTGACTCCTCCTCGGTCTGCAGTCGAGATATAAAGGGAAATATAATATGAGAAATACACAGAAAATGAAACGTCACTGATATTGTTGTAACTTCGAATATGCTATAGGTACATGCTCTCAATTGATTTTCGAAATTCTCCAATTTCCAATAAGAATTGCAATGCTCAAATTGGCCGAAAAAGCCTACATAAATGTAAATAAATATGCTGTCATAATCGAATCACGTAATTCCGTAGGCTGAGTCTTAAGTTTGATTGACATATAATATAGTTGGGATGATTGTATTGCATTGAAATGTAGTGTTTCACGGCCCATCGACAGTTTGAGTCATTTAAATGGAAGAAATGAAAGTCTGACTAAAACGTTTAAAAGGTAAATAATCTAAAAATCACTGAAATCAAATGATTTCAAAACACATACAAATGTACTATTAGATGATATATTTCTATTCAAAGTAAATAAGCAAATATAGGCGATACAAAAATTGTATCGGACAGGCATTCCATAAATATAACGTAAAAGAGGGTGTCATGAGTCTGTTTGAAATCAGAGCAATCGATGATAAAATGCTTTACGGTGAAAGGTTGATAACATATATGACAAAAGGGGGATCCACATTTCGTTAAATGTAACTGTGGTTGCAGTATGCATCAGCAATGCGCAAACGCCAGAGATCAACTTGCCCATTTTAGGTTGAATATCGGGCAGATTGTTTACAGTTTTTGGCCTACTTTCTTTATCGTGCAGACCTATATTTCAATCGTTCATGACTTCATTTGTGTAAATTGTTTGATGAAAAGACATATCTGCACTATTATAAATACAAATGAAAATCTGTCTGATTCATTAATATATTTCGAAAAGCCATGATGTGTCCATGGTATGTCTGCTAGGATGTTATATAACAATCAGTCTACAAGGGACAGTGGTGGATATCGTAAGGCTGCGAAGGTGTGCCATCTTTTATCAAATCTTGATACGCCTTATCAGAGTTATATTTATCTCGTAAACGAGAAAATTTCCTGATCTGCAAACACTGAGAACTACATGTCAGTATAAGTCAACTTTATGAAAGTTTCCAACAGAATGTGTAAAAACTAAACTAATACCTAAATAGTATAACTACATGTTTTTACTTTGATTCGCCTGGGAGAGTTGTTGTTCCAATGAAGAAATTTTTCCGTTCTGTAATTGTACCGTCGCCTGAAGGGTCTGTAGTTCACTCTGTAGGTGGGTCATCTGTTGTTGGACGTAGTCGGGGTCACTCATGAGGATCCTCTTGTTACGACTGCCATTACAACTGCCACAACAGAATAGCGTACACAGGGACACTACTGCTAAACTGACAGTGATTGCTACGTTCACCATAATACTGCTTCCTAGGTTTATCACCGAATGAATGGTCAGTGAACACCGAATAAAATGTTATCTATGAAGGTTCAAACGTCAGAACATAAATGGTGGAAAGATTAGCATAACCTGGTGTTTTGGCAATCTATGCAATCAATGGGGGTATGGTTTTATGTGGCCGAAATTTTGTTGGATATAACCGTATTTACAGATAGCTTTTCAAGCACGAAGGAGATAGCAGAAATTAAATTACGATTGTACCGTGGCCTGTTCGGGTCTGTAGTACACCGTTCTGTGACTGTTCCGTGACCTATAGGGTCTGTAGTACACCGTTCTGTGACTGTTCCGTGACCTGTAGGGTCTGTACTTCACCGTTCTGTGACTGTACCATGGTATGTAGGGTCTGTAGTACACCGTTCTGTGACTGTTCCGTGACCTGTAGGGTCTGTACTTCACCATTCTGTAACTGTACCGTGGCCTGTAGGGTCTGTAGTTCACCGTTCTGTGACTGTACCGTGACCTGTATGGTCTGTAGTTCACCGTTCTGTGACTGTACCGAGACCTGTGTGGTCTGTAGTTCACCGTTCTGTGACTGTACCATGGTCTGTAGGGTCTGTAGATCACCGTTCTGTGACTGTACCATGGTCTGTAGGGTCTGTAGTTCACCGTTCTATGATTGTACCGTGACCTGTAGGGTCTGTAGTTCATCGTTCTGTGACTGTACCGTGGCCTGTAGGGTCTGTAATTCACCGTTCTGTAACTGTACCGTGTCCTGTAGGGTCTGTAGTTCACAGTTCTGTGACTGTACCGTGGTATGTAGGGTCTGTAATTCACCGTTCTGTGACTTACCGTGACCTGTAGGGTCTGTTATTCACCGTTCTGTGACTGTACCGTGACCTGTATGGTATGTAGTTCACCGTTCTGTGACTGTACCGTGACCTGTAGGGTCTGTAGTTCACCATTCTGTGACTGTACCGTGACCTGTAGGGTCTGTAGTTCACCGTTCTGTGACTGTACCGTGGCCTGTAGGGTCTGTAGTTCACCGTTCTGTGACTGTACCGTGACCTGTAGGGTCTGTAATTCACCATTCTGTAACTGTACCGTGGCCTGTAGGGTCTGTAGTCTACCGTTCTGTGACTGTACCGTGGTCTGTAGGGTCTGTAGGTCACCGTTCTGTGACTCTTCCGTGACCTGTAGGGTCTGTAGTTCACCGTTCTGTGACTGTACCATGGCCTGTAGGGTCTGTAATTCACCGTTCTGTAACTGTACCGTGTCCTGTAGGGTCTGTAGTTCACAGTTCTGTGACTGTACCGTGGTATGTAGGGTCTGTAATTCACCGTTCTGTGACTTACCGTGACCTGTAGGGTCTGTTATTCACCGTTCTGTGACTGTACCGTGACCTGTATGGTCTGTAGTTCACCGTTCTGTGACTGTACCGTGACCTGTAGGGTCTGTATTTCACCATTCTGTGACTGTACCGTGACCTGTAGGGTCTGTAGTTCACCGTTCTGTGACTGTACCGTGGCCTGTAGGGTCTGTAGTTCACCGTTCTGTGACTGTACCGTGACCTGTAGGGTCTGTAGTTCACCATTCTGTAACTGTACCGTGGCCTGTAGGGTCTGTAGTCCACCGTTCTGTGACTGTACCGTGGTCTGTAGGGTCTGTAGGTCACCGTTCTGTGACTGTACCGTGGTCTGTAGGGTCTGTAGTTCACCGTTCTGTGACTCTTCCGTGACCTGTAGGGTCTGTAGTTCACCGTTCTGTGACTGTACCGTGGTATGTAGGGTCTGTAGTTCACCGTTCTGTGACTGTACCGTGGCCTGTAGGGTCTGTAGTCCACCGTTCTGTAACTGTACCGTGGTATGTAGGGTATGTAGTTCACCGTTCTGTAGCTGTACCGTGACCTGTAGGGTCTGTACTTCACCGTTCTGTGACTGTACCGTGTCCTGTAGAGTCTGTAGTCCACCATTTTGAGACGACTGTACCCTGGCCTAGATGGTCTGTAATTTACCCTGTATGTGGGTCATCTGCTATTGGATGTAGTCGGGGTCACTCAAAAGAATCCTCTTCTTACGTTTGTCAAAACAAACGACAAACACACGCAAGACAGTTATCACAATACCGACAGTGACGGTGAAGTTAACCATTGTTCATCTGTTTTGTCGAGTTATCACCAAAGGTTATCAATACAGGTTAAAATGCATGAAGAAAGTTATCATTTCAAACGCAATGGAATGGTCTTTAATGGAGGCATATCAAAGTCCAAAATGATTACATAACAGAAGAGGACACACAAGATAGTTACCGCAAAACTAACGGTGACGTCTACCATTGTCCATCTGTTTTGTCGAGTTATCTCCAAAGGTTATCAATACAGGTTAATACATTTGAAGAAATTTCAAAGCAATGGAATTGTTTTTAAGGGAGGCCTATCAAAGTCCTACATAATCGCATAACATTAATTTTATTAACGGGGATCGCGATGCCCAGTTTATCGTAAAAAAATCCACTTGCCCGGCCATCACAGAGGCGATAAAGTTTGTAACAGTGTCACCTTATCCTCGTCACAGTTATTATGTGGGCACTGAGTTCACAATACTGTAGGTCATATCATTATCAGTATATAGTAAGGATACCGTTTCTTCTCAAGTTGTAAAACGAATAGCATTCTTTACGAATATTTTTCCTTATGTCACCAGTCAAGAATCCAACTCAGATTAAAAACTGCAGAAAAACGTCAGTATTTTTTTCGCAACTTGAACAGTATGTGTTCTAGATCACTTTGGCTTTCAATACACCATTGGACTATAAATAGATCTGGACTATTACCTGCCGTATCGTAGCCAACTGCACACGCTATTAAATCTCCTCTTTACAAAAGGAGCTAGGTTTGCAAACCCTATGACGTGTTAATATGATACAAGTTTCAGTATTGCAATATTTCAATATTTCTGCTAATGATAAGATGAGGATGTGATCCTTACTCTTTTATATTGGATTCTCAGAACCTAGAAACCATGTTTATTGCTGACTCCAGAAAATGCCTTCAAACCTAACTTCTTTCTACCAATTCTAACCGTATTAACAAAGTCGTATGGAAGTACTGTTTATAAATGAAATGTCATTGATGTATTGCGGGTTTTGAGGAACTCAAAAAACTTTTTAATCAAATCTAAAATCTGCTCCTTAAAAGACTCGTCTATCAAATGATTCATTTATTTAGAGTATGTAGATTGACATGCTATATCATTTCCATGGTTTGCCTATAGTAAATTCCGTATTTTAGTCATCCAATTTGGACGTAGTTGAGGTCCTCGTCTCGGACATAGCTTCACAGCTAACACAATAATTTAAGTAACTATCAAACTGACAGCGACTTTAACATTTGTCAATTTATGTTTCCTCTGCCGATGGCACCTTGCATGATCGATGGCTTTTTGTTTGTTTTGTAAACGATTCGTTGAAACGATACTCATATATAGAACATTGAAAAATAATGCTGTCTCCCGAGAAAAAGATTTCCAATCGAAAGTTAGACTTACATTTGAGTACTGTTTGTAAGAGTTATCTCCCTGTGAGCGATGGTACATGTATTAGATGTAGTTGAGGAGCATGTGGAGCTATACCAGGAAAAGGACCTGGTACAGTGATGAAATTTAAAGGGGAGGTAACTCCCATATTTTGTGAAAAAGGACATGTCAAATTATGTGTTGTATTTCATTGTTATTTCCATGGTACGGTACAACCTGTATTCTTCCATAACACAATATTTATCATAGGCTACCACTGCAACAAAGGTTGCATGATTTGATTCATGACATTTGTTTTGTTTTTGTTTTTGTGTTTGTTGGCATCACCAGGTATTTTTCTTTCGGTTTTCCATTTACTATGCACTTTCTGTGGAGTTTCCTGTTTCACTCCTCTTTGTGTTTTTAACGTTTGTTTAAAGGTGTAATAAAAATGACAATTGATGGTGTTATTTTTAAAATGCTAATTTTTGAGATCATTAGAATGTTTTCACACCTTCTGATTTACATTCTTTTTTTTAATTTTGAAGTATCCGATCCCAATGTCATGATAAAAACACTATTATAACTGTATTTTTCTTTCAAGTCCCTTCTGCCCCTCGCCTGTCTTTGATAAACATATCATACAAACTTCTTTCCAAACTTTACGCTTCAATTCGGATAAAACCAATATATCTAACATTACATACTTCACTGTCTGTCGCTTTCGCTTATGACACTGTCACAATGTATATAGTGTTGCAAAACATGTTTACCAGCCCGAGTTTTGATATGAAAATGCAAACAAATGTTGTAGCACAGGGGCAACATGTATATTATCAGAAAAAAAGTTGTTTTAATTACTGACTTGTGATTTTTTACAGAGATACTGGTTTGAGTCAGAAACATGTTACTTCACTATAGTAGATGCGACTAGGTGTGTTAATCTACGGCACATCTTAATAAATGGATCAAAGCGTTTTGTTTTTTTTTTTTTTTTTTTCAAATTGAAACATTGAAGAAAGGTTTGGAAAAATAATGATGTCCTGATCGCATGATCTCTTTTATGCTTTGGTTTCGCTTTCAAATAAGAACTCAGCAAAAACGATTCATTACGATTTCATTAAATTTTATTAAAGTAACAAAACAGCAAAATTGTTAATAAAACAAGTGCTTGAGCGAAATAAGTTCTCTTCGATATACGAATATCTGATTTTGTATAGAGGTTTGAGTCGATATCCTACGGACATTTCAAAGTTCCTGCTTATTTCCAGGTATGTGCTTACATTTGTCCTCGTGGCAATCAAACCATGATTTAAACAGGATCTCTGACAACCATGTTAGCCATATTGAAATTCAACATCACCGACATTCAATATTGAATCAAAGAGAATCGGCGTCAACATCCGAAATCACAACTTGTCAACTCCCTTTTTAATTCGTCCATCCTCTAGGTTATTCGATGTAACACAGGCTGGTTTGCCATAGACAATGTTGCTGGAATCCTGAGGAATAGAAACGACCTACCATCTGTTATCTTTAGCTGAACATTTGTCCATAAATATATATAAAGATATCGAATACAAAAGCCTTAAAGGAAACAACCAACCAATTGTTTTTCTGTAGACTTTAGTGTTAACGTTTTGGAGTATATCATTAAAATTCTTGAATTCAATATGGCAATTATCGTTTGTAACAAAAGTGTTGAGTCTCATATAACACTTAATAAAAACAGCAATTTTGAAAATGGGTGATTTTCGCAGTAAAAATTCTCAAAAATCTGAAATGTTTACCTGTTATTATTATGACCTGAACTTTTGAAAACAAATTCAATCGGCCTTACGAAATTTATATCAACAATTCTTATAGATAGCTACCTATCAGGCTACATATCTATTTTGTAACTTCATAACATACATAACATTTTTTCAATTGGTTGGTTGTTCCCTTATATACATAACGGAAAACCATATTGATATTAACACGGTAGTTGCAACAATATAACATTTTTTCAAATAAATGTTTCCAAATTAAAAAAAAAAAAACTATACGATTATTTCATTCAAACTACCTACCAACGACCATGTTTGAAATGTTCATAGTACGTTCTTTTGACAGACCTTCGAAATATGATCATTTGATATAAAAATACATAGAAAACCAAGAAATACGAATGAAAAGTAAAGAAATTTTACCGATAGACTATGAAGAGACGAAGTCTATAACCGCGTAATTTCAAGGTCTTGTTCGCTGTCATCTCTGGAGTCCTGGAAGAAAGAAGAAAAATATCAACTGTGTTGTTCTGCAAGAAAGAACCAGAGACGACAAAGCTTATTTTTCTATTGATATTTAGTCTCAAAAGTATGCAAAACGTGTTATTTCAATATCTCCGCATGGGACTAAACCCAAGACCGATGTATGGTAAAGTAAGACTAAGTATTGGAAACTCTTTGTCAAGGCTGACAGAAAGTCACATAAAATCACCGTGTTTGTTGGTTTCCTTAAACGAACAAATAGTAAAAATGACCACCCCGTTTGGATCGAAAAATTGAAAACAACCTCTAAGTGTTAAGCAAATTTCCCACAAATTTTGCATCATTTATCTAAAAAATATCAAATATCTTTCCTTGTTTTTTTAAACATAATCACCTTAAAAGATTAAATTGCATACCTTTTAGCGATCTGATTTCCGTGCATCCGTAATTTGTTCAAGATGGACAAAATTCAATGCTCAATAAAGTTTTCTGTAAGCGGCCTTCAGAATGTGTTTCTAAAATGAACCTTTACTTTGTCATATCCTGAATTGGTTTGTGTTTAACACTTGCTTACCTCGCCAAGTGTTGATTTAGCTTTACTTATTTCCTCCATCATTAGAATCTGTTGCTCAGAAATTGCACTTAGCATTTTAAGGCTGTGTTTATAAACTTCTTCCATGTTTCCCTACAATAAAATACAGTGCATAGTATCATAATAAGAACCCGTTTTCGAACACAAAGAGACACCAGCAGAAACAAAGTTTGTATATTATACACTGTCTAGTTGTCGCTTGAAATGGTCTAAACCGCAAAATCTTCCCAAATTCAACAAACACCATACAAACCATATCAACACATATTTGACATAATACTGAGTATCCATCTATGCTGAATATTCATCAAACTTAATATTTATCTATACAGAATATTAATCAAACTTGACATTCATCTATACTGAGTATTCCTCTAAACTGAATATCAATCTATACTGAATATTCATCTATACTGACTATTCATTTATACTGACTATTCATTTATACTGAATATTCATTTATACTGAATATTCCTCTAAACTGAATATCAATCTATACTTGATATTCACCTATACTGAATATTCATCTATACTGAATATTCATCTATACTGAATATCCATCTATATATAAAAATGATAACTGTCATTTTGCATACCAAAATAATTTATACATCTAACTAAGGTTCTGTACTTCCAACGGGAAACAGATACAGAAAAAAGGATCGACGTGCGAGTCGACCGATGTAAAAGACAAACAGAAATGCATCTACAGTAATCTGACAATGGAGGTAACAGGATTGTATAAAACACAAAAATGTGAAGAGAAGTGAAGATATGATGTTAGTTATAGACACCATATGGTGTCAAATATCCATATTCCCACAAAGTACTGATAAAGTGACCTACATTATTCTTAGTCACTATTTGTGTGTCCCAGGTGAGCGGGATGTTACTTAAGGCAATGTAAGCTTGTCAAAATCAGATATAGTGTCTTTACGTAAACCAAATTCTAAGAAAGTAAGTTTGAAAAGGTAATTTGGATGCAAGTCATCGGTCCCCTTAGAATAACAACATTATTGTCCCATCTACAATAATTTAACAGAAGAAATGTAACCTGCCTTTAAAATTGATATTGGAAACATAATTATATGTTTGAAATAATGTTATGTTGAATTTTGTACATGTTTACTTAGTTATATTATACAATTACCAACGCACCAATTTATTTTCCATATCATAAAGATGATGACGTAATTTGTAACAACAACACGTGCCATGACTGTCGTGCAATGCAGATCCCACGGACGTTCTGCGACTGCAAATCCGGGGCGAAACACAGGGTGTATGTTCTTCTTCAATACTGCAACAATTCATAACCAGTCAATACACTGAAAACGTTACTTCTAACATAATTAATCCGAGGGGATCTAGCATTCGTATTCTTGTTGAATTGAATTTTTATTGAAGATATTGATCATTTAAGCAAATGCATTCAACAAATTCAATTTTTCATGAACAGAAATTATATATCATATTTGTATGCCATTCGAAACATACTCTCGAATGAAGTTCAATTATTTTCTGCTCTATAAAGCAATAAGTTTGTAAGGTACATTGTCGTAACTACATAAACAATATCGTGACGTCATTTTAATCATGACGTCACCAAATGATTTCCACAGTGACAAGATTAAGATGTATTTATGTTTTTTACTTACTCTGTAATTCTGTCCGGTAAAGTGAAGGACTCTGGCCATTTTGATGTGCCTTGGAGGACCCGGATGTAATTTCGATATGGTGGTTGGTATATTCCACTTGAATAAGAGAATAGGTAACCATTCATTAAAAATAATGGAAATGGAATCTACCGCATTCGACGTTATCAATACATCTCGTGTTAGCAAAAACAGAAATTATGTGTGCTGAATAAAACCATTTGAAAAATTTCCTGCAAAATTTTGAGTGAGTTTTTTTCGGAAAAGTTTTTATTTTAAAAATTGAACATTTTCTTTTTTTGACAAATTAGTGAGCTAAGAAAACTTTGCACCGGGCTTAACGTAAGCTCGCGCAGCCTCTTCTAATGAAACAAAATGTAAAATGCGCTTCTAGGGGAAGGTGCGTTTACTTGGTCAAATGCGGTATGATTGTAAGATTAGTTTGCATCCATTCTTAAATTACAGATATATATGTATTGACTTTTAAAATGTTTCAATGATATGAATAAAGATTAATCGATTTAACCAAATAATTTTCCTTAATTTTGACAAGATAAATGACTTATTATCATGTACGAAAAAAAATTCTGAATGTGACATTTTTATAATCATATAGCGGTTGCCTTGATCAGGTTGTTACATTCAGTTGGATTTACTAGTCGTGGTATCCATTGTATAACAATACATGACTACAAGCTCATGACATTTTACAGAAATGGATTTGTTTCCAGGGTAGTATTGTTTTAATGACTTGAACTCAATTTGAACCAAGAAACATTATGTCCTCTTCAACGAATACCGATTATAAGTGATGAACAGAATCACACATTCGTTCCCATTTCATATGTTACTAACGTGGCTCACTCATACGAAAAATGATACTTGCTTCAAAGATCTATGTAATGGAAAAAGCTTGTAACGATGTTTAAGTGTATATCCGAAACCAATAGTTGCAACTGAACACTAGATTTGATAAATATCTAAAATATTGAACATCTAATTTTGGATTAAGGACGTTGGTATTTTGATGAATATGGCATAATGTGATAGCTCAATTGGCCACGTAATCTCGGGTGAAGATTCGAGGTGTGTGGTTCAACGCTCAAAACGAACGGACCGGTCTGTGCTGTCATGGTTGCGTCCTAGGGCAAGACACTTTACCCTAAATTGCTTTGGATTGCATGTGACGGACCTCCGGTATGTTGTTCAGTGATGGTAGTTACCAATTACTACAAGGATGCCCGTCTAAAAATGACTCTGGCTGTTCACGGGCCGATAAACCCAACAAGCAAGGTAAGACAAGCATGCAGTCCAAAAACGTTTAGATTAGTATCACTGGCTACCGGGCCTTCAGCAACCTCCCGATACCTTTCGCAACTCCCTGTGGAGTATGACACTTCATACACTGACCTACGAAGTACTCAGCTACGGACGAGTCGAACGAAAATCAAAGAATTGAGATATCTTTACAAGATTACAACACAGTGCTTATGCCGGAATTCGAGCTTGCGAGCCTTCGGCCACTTAGCCCAGCATCCTAACACTAGACCAAAGTTGGTCCATAAATTAATAAAAAGACAGAATGAGGAAGTATAATTGCAAGCACTTGTTGAAAAAACGGTATGTACTATCTACCACATCTAAAACATATACATTAGGGTATATTGTTTTGCTAGTATTGAATTCAAAGGAGTCGGGTATCAACTTGTAATATCATATTACATGTATATTGCACAAAATGAAAGCACGACTATCTAGACAAAGAATGATATATAGAATGAGTTATTGTTTTAAAACTATTTCAAACTATTAAAGATGGATCTTTTAATATTCAATTTCATTCACCAAAGCAAATAAAAGAATTTTCGTTGAATAATCATTTGAGCATATCTATTATATTAATCAAATTAACTTCATTATGTATTCGGTAGATGTATTTTAAAACTTCAAAACAAACACAATAAAACATCACAAACACATAATAGTATCGCTACGGCAAAAGGTCCCTTAATATACCTGGAAGGATTTTCACTGCTAGGGTTAGTAACTGTGTCAGCACAACTCTCGTGACTGTTAGTTGGCATGGAAACGGATGGTAGTGATGTGGGATTCCTTTGCATAAGAAGGTTTTGGGTATTAGTATTTGGAACAGGTGAAATTAATTCTGTGTTATTCACATTCGCTGAAGACGTATTGTCTCCTGTCTGTTTTTTCTTTGAATTATTTCTTGAGCACATTCCACAGTCATCATTACTTGCCAATGTTTCTACAGTATTATTTTCAAATGAATTCCGCCTTTTATTCGAATCATTTGATGTTGCACTTTTTGAGGTTGAAAGTCGTTCAACCGTACCAAAACACTGAGTTTGGTTACCACATTCTTTTTTCACATTTTGACTCTTTGATTCACGTGTTGTTCCTTCCGAACTATCCTCAATAGCTTCACAAACTAAAGTTCCATTCGGATTGCCTCTAATATTAGATGATAGATCTGAGTCAAAGTACGATGGACTAGATAGTGTGGTATCGACAGGATGAACCAAGCTTGTTTGGTGAATTCTGTGCTGTCTTTTATCATTATTTCGTCTGCCCCGTTTACCAATCCATCGTTTTACGCCATTAACCATTTTAGATTTACCATTCAACTTATTTTCATTTTCTTCATCAAAGTTAGAAATTCGAATTCCTGGCAAGCCTCCTTGCTTGTTTGGCGATGCTTTTTGAGAGGCGGTAATAATTGCCCGAAGTCCTTTGCATGGGGAATTAGGAGACCATAGATGTCCAGAGGGTAACGAGTTAACAGTAGATGATTGCTTTGTCTGTTTGCGATGCTTTTCTATTTCCTTTAATCGTCTTTGTCCATAACATCTGATAATTTGCTGTAAAGCAATAACAAACATCAGTGTTTCTATGATTATGTTTTTGGAATATCACAAGAGGATTAGTTTAATATTAATTAAAAGCGGGTCACCACAATCGAGTACCTGTCATTGAAATTCATTTATATGTTTGTGATGTATGCATAACTTATCATTATTTATTATTCTTTTTCAATATGCGCAAACACGTTATTGTTACAAAACACAAAAAAAAAATCTTGAACCATTGAATGTTGAAATTTGATAATACAATGCTGACAAGTTATAGGACTAAAACCCAAGTAATTTACCCCCACCCCCACACCCACCCCCCAGGGGTCTGAGGGACGGGGTCCAGTAGATATAAAAAAAAATGATCAATTCTTAAATATCTTAAATACCAAATGATTCCATAAACTATATAGCATTTACGTTAGATGTTGTTAAACATTGTATAGTTAAGGAATAATTAACGATGATTCGTGTATTGTTGCAGGATATACAACGAGGACAAGGATATTTTGCAATTAGATTAATAACGAAGGCCGCAGGCCTTGCAATTAGTTAAAATTTCAAAATATCCAAGTCCGAGTTGTATATCCTGCAACAATACACGAGTCAAAGCTGATTATTTCTATTCTACCATGTACTGTTTAGTTCTGAGATCTACCTCTTTCTAATAGAAAAACGGCAAAGAAACCCCTGGCAAAAATTGTAATTTATTTCTTGAGTATTGCATTCTTTTGTTGATAAATATACATTTCTTTACAGGCACTACAGTACTACAATCAAGAACATCTATCATATGGCATTGATTGATTGATGGGGGGGGGTGAAAAAAAAAGCGGCCTTCGTAGGATTTGAACTCGCGTCGTGATAAAAAAAATGAGCAAAGACTAACCCATTAGCCCACTCGGCTATAGTAACCGTATTCTTACTGGGTGAATATTAGATACATAACATTGTAACAGCCGTGACTCACGAGCGTGTGTTATTGGCACGAGCGTGTATTATTGGAAAATAATACATGGTTTTAAACCAATCAAAACTGGCGTTGCATAGCAAACATGGTAGAATTAAGAATAATGTTCCTTGTCTTATGTCTTAGCAATTTGCATTATATAACTGTGGAATGAACTCTTCACTACATCTAATTAGTATTCAGGGAATAATTACAAAGGCAGAATTATCAGTAGATGACTGAACAATAAGTGGATTATAATTAGTAGGCATTCTACAATGAGGATCTATACTTCCTTTCAAAGTAATTCTTAGCCATAGCAGACAATTGTTTTCAAGAATTATGAGATTTTTTAAGAAAATGAGATAGTGACCATATTTTTATTTTTTTTTTTTATTACTTTAAATCAGAACAATTGAAAAATATCCGACAACTGAAAAGTTTAAATGACGAATCATATTGCATTAAAAAGTCTATAAGACGTTCATAGGTCCACAAATTGATTTCTGCTATGGCGGTAGTCTCACTTCCTGTTATTGAAAAAAACAATTTCCGGTGATCTATAGCTAGAAATATATCTCTAAGCCTACGACAGTGTTTCACACAAAACTCGTGACCTACTTTTTATACCTGACAGTTTGCTTGATTGGTCTATCAATGCCCGTACTAACATTTCCATTGCTTGGATTGTCTTTGGCAGAAAATAGCAATCTTTTTCTTCCGTATTCCACTAAAATAGTCTGCAGATTCATATTCTTTTATTCATACGCACGAGAAATGATATCCTAAAAATAACTACATTCTCTGTTCTTGCAAATTTGTAGTAATATTTTCGTATTTACTTCAAGTTATTTTGATTGATTTCTATGAGATAGAAAATAACTAAAACAACATGCGTAACTTGAGTATAGATATAACGAATGTGATTATAAAATCTGGTTAAAGGTATTTAAATTTGATATAAAATCTGGCTAAAGGTATTTAAATTTGATATAACATTTGTTCAAGGGTGAAACACATACTAACACCTACCTCAGCCTCAGGATGATCCTTAAGAGCCTCTAACACATCCTCCCGAGATAGCCCGAACAGTTCCGAATAACCGACAGATTTTACATCGGCCGTTCGCCTGTAAATTAATGAATAATATTAAATGATAAGCAACGTTTAATGATAATGAAGTGATAAAGAAGGTAGGGAATTTTCTGCGTTCATTATATTAAAAATTTGTGTCCTTTATCTTCAATTTTCGTTAAGTGCAAATATTCAGATAATTCAGGCCAATTGTGATTTCAATGTCCCCATTTTCGAAAACGAATATTGAAATGCGTATGTTACAGACCGATGCTGTTTGTTCCCCTTCTGTAACATTTATTCACTGTTTCATAGGTTCTTATTGTCATGACGTCAAACACCAAATCAGCACAAAAATCTTAAATTTATGTTTCTATTCGTTGATATTTACTAAGGATATAAAACGAATGAGTTCACATTTGAAAAATGATAATAAATTCTAGTTCTGACATTTTATTTTTGATGATTCAAGTAATATAGCAAATATCTTATCATCCAAATACATATAAACGTCACCTGTTTATGCCAGCGTCAAGATTAAGAATCCCAATCTCTCCGAAAAAATCTCCGGTTCCCATTTGGGTCAGCACAGTGCCAGTTTCGCTTTAACGTAAAAATATGAAACAGTCAGTGAACGATTCAGTATATACAATAGTATTTATTATTAAATCAATTTTTCATAATTAAAAAAAACACTCACTACAGCTTATTTTGACCGCTCACTACGGGAAAGAAACACCTGTTTGTTTCAGAAAATAGCATAATTTTATCCTTTATATTACTAAAAAAATACAAGAAACACTGCAGTTTGATTTTTCTGAAATGCTCTCTAAAAGGATAAAAACAGCTGTATGAGTCACATCTGAAACTGAAAATGGTATCTTTTAATATCATTGGCGCAGTATACAAAAACATTGTAGAATTATTATTTTTTTGTGTGTTTTCTCTAAACGTTCTCGAAAAAAAGACAGAAAATATATACATTCAAACCGCGCTAGTTCGAACACTGATTAACTCAAAGGGAAATTAAGTTCCGGCAGTTAAAACTATATAGAATTTATACTTACTTACCTCGAATACTCAGATATATGGACGTTTATAATGACCCACCCCCAACCCGCACCCCCAACCCCACCCCTAACCCCAACCCCCAACCCCTCCCTTCCCCAACTCCTCCCCGACCCCCGTTAACTATAAATCATTGTTAAGAATACAAAAGGATTCCTGAAAACATTTACTTAAGATATAATATACTGTAACAGTACGCTTCAGAGTATAGAATGATATCTGTCTTATATCACTTTAACGCACTACAGTTTGTTTACCTAATTTATCACTTAAAGGTTGTTACATCTGTATGCTTCAGAAAATGTTGTTGCATGAATAAAATATGTGTATATATATTAAAGATACTGATGTTTTTTGCCATATTTATTTTTACATATTTTTCTTCTCGGTATTCTTGTTAAAGTTGTCTTTCTTTGCATGACATATCTTGACAAACATAAACACATATTGTCTTTCTGCAAAGCAATATTTTTTTAGTCGTTATGCGTTTTGATGGTAATCAAACTAAATAAACAAATACCTAATAATCTCAACAAGCCCGTCAGCTATGATGAACATTTCCCTTGCCACTTCTCCTCGTCGACATATCAAATCTCCAGGTGTAAAAATGTACGCTCTCATTTTCAAAACAAGGTCATGTAGAAACTCCGGCTGGCACTCTTGGAAAATTGTTACCTGGATGAAACGATTATGTAACTTAATTTTAAAAAAACGCAACTCAAGAAATCTTCCGTTGTAGGATATTTTTACCGGAGCAGAATAAACAAATATTATAAAGGAACACCAGGAATCCACTGAGCAAATGTTGACATTTGAAATTTCATTTTAACTTCTTAGCGGCCTCATTCTACACAGGGCAAATTCTTATACATGAAGTTAACATCAAACTTTTCCCGTGAATTACACGTGAAAATGGCGAAAAAGCGAAATTCACATGAATCAATCAATTTTTCACGTGAATTTCACATGAATTTTACATTAAAAATTTTACCTAAATATACATGTGAATGTGAATTTCACGTAAATTGCACGTGAATTTCATGTGAAACAAATTAATGTGAATTTCATGTGAAACGAATTCATGTGAATTTCACGTGAAGAAATTGTGCCTCTGCACTGCTTAAACATAGTCGGGGGAATACCTCGACTGTACCAAGTGCCTCTAGGTGGCACCCACACTATCACTATTATATTCGATTCTTGGCTTCCGTAGTGCTTTTTAGATAGCTTGGTTAAGTTTGAATTCCATTTTAGTCAATAGATTCACAACATTACAATTAAAAACATTTCATTCGGGAAAGCAATCAATTTTTTTTTTTCAAAGGTATGCGGTGGCTCCGTTTTACATTGATGTTGCTCGATGAGATCGAGGACCCCATGATTTAATCATCAATTTATGCTTAATATCTTTAGGGCTTGTGTTGGTAATTGCCTGTTGACATATTCTTATACAAAACAGTAATTTACTGAATTGAAGAATCGGCATTTAAATATTTTGTTAAAGGAATTTGTATACGAAGTCCGTGAGAATCATCATAAGAATGAAATTGTAAATTTATTTCTATGTGAATAGATAAGCTGGTTACGAGCTAATAAATAATTTAGGGTTTATTCAATAGTTTTGCTCTTGCTTATCAACATCCCATGAGGTTTGACTAGGGTCTGAGCGCAATTGGCAAGCTTAATATTTTGTTAATTTGACTGATGGTATTTCAAGATTTTTACTTGATTATATATTTGATGACTTAATTTATCGAACATTCTAATTGATCTCAACTTAATCCTTTTTTTAAATGCTAAATGAGATTGTAATGTTAAACAGTTGGTGTTTGGTGTGCTAACATCTGGCACAGTTTGAATTTGGTACTTACCTTTTTCAGTGTTTCAAGATTGACATGAATTGCTAGCTCAGTTTTAAACTTGTCGGGCAACATGCCCAGAGAGTTGATGTCTGAACCTTTCATCCGGCCTCTGTAGCAGAAAAGAACATGTTTTATTATAACGCGAGATTTTAGGTATAGGCTAATGTTATATTCATTAATTCGTATGATCAGATTTTCACAAAACCGTATCACGAAATATAATAACAGCATGGCATGTCACTCCATGACATCAAAATCTAAACTTACAACATGTCATATTACTCACAGAGTTCAAAATTACTACATGTTATATCACTCACTGATAACAGAGTTCAAACTTACTACATGTCATATAACTCATTGAGAACATAATTCAGACTTGCTACATGTCATATTACTCATTTGAGTTCAAACTTGCTACATGGCATAGCATTCTACTGCCGAAAGGACGTAATAGTTAAATAATAGCAAAACTACATGTCATATTACTCATTGTGAATTCAGAATTGCTTTTACAATAATACATTAACAGTAGCGTACTAGTTATGATTAGTGTTCTGTTTTGTGAATAATGTGTTTTCAGTAGTCTTACCTTTTCGGTGTAAATTGTTTGTTGTTTACATATTTATCTATTCCATAAGTGGAGTAGTCGTACCATCTCTATACAGGTGTTTGTTATTTACATATTTAACTTTCCCAGAAGTACAGTAGTCGAACCATTTCTATTGTTTTTTGTTGTTTACAGACTTAGCTTTCCCCTCAGTACAGTAGTCGTACCATTTGTTGTTTTTTGTTGATTACATACCTATCTTTCCCAGAAGTAAAGTAGTCGTACCAGTTTTGTTGTTTGTTGCTGTTTACAGACCTATCTTTCCCAGAAGTACAGTAGTCGCACCATTTCTATTGTTTTTTGTTGTTTACAGACTTAGCTTTCCCCCTCAGTACAGTAGTCGTACCATTTTTGTTGTTTTTTGTTGTTTTCAGACTTAGCTTTCCCCTCAGTTCAGTAGTCGTACCATTTCTGTTGTTTTTTGTTGTTTACAGACTTAGCTTTCCCCTCAGTAAGTACAGTAGTCGTACCATACCTGTTGTTTTTTGTTGTTTACATACCTATCTTTCCCAGAAGTAAAGTAGTCGTACCATTTCTGTACAGGTTTTTGTTGTTTACAGACCTATCTTTCCCAGAAGTACAGTAGTCGTACCATTTTTGTTGTTTTTGTTGTTTACATACTTAGCTTTCCCCTCAGTAAGTACAGTAGTCGTACCATACCTGTTGTTTTTTGTTGTTTACATACCTATCTTTCCCATAAGTACAGAAGTCGTACCATTTCTGTTGTTTTTTGTTGTTTACAGACCTATCTTTCCCATAAATCCAGTAGTCGTACAATTTCTGTACAGGTTTTTGTTGTTTACAGACCTCTACAAATAACTTACCGCTTCCACACGTAATCGTACCATCTTTGTACACGTTTCTGTAGCTGTGGAGGTACATTGTGCATCCTCATATAAAGTTTTGCACCATCCTTAACAAAAAATGATATAGACTTGTTTAAAACGTTGTCATTTTATTGAACAATTTATATTTCGTATATTTCTACCATTAAACAACAGAGTAAGTTTCCATTCGTGACACTACTTACGATTAAATCATTTCGGAATTCTACATGCATTTATTTATGGTTTGCTTATATACATTTAATGAATTTCTCCTTTGACCTTACCAAAAGTCTCTCGAATTCCTGTCTACTAGCATTGCGGTTTGTTATCACATTTCCAACTTGTCCTGGAAATGGCAAAAAGAACAATATATTCAGTATTCCTATCCTATAATTTATTATGATATTGAGTAAATGTGAATGAGGGTAATTAAACATATACAAAGTCATATAAAACCGTCCGAAGACACCTTCATCAAAAACTAAATTTTCTTATTGACACAATAAGACTATATAACAAAGAAATTGATAACATTATTTCAAACTTAATTTTGATTGTCCTGTTTAGTCTTGTCATCAACCTTATTAGCTCATATGTTTACTATAGGACACTGAGCCATTGGATGCGGTTAATATCTTCACCACATATTTGCGAGTTGCTAATTTTGTAACTGTGGTATCCCTTTATTCGTTTTTTCTTTAATTGATTTATTAGAAGTCTAATACATGTCAGTCATGTTTCAATAACGTTGATATAACCAGTCTTAAGGCACGTGTAAATACGACTAATTTAAAAGTGACATGACGACAGCCTGTATTCTTTGAAAGTAAGATGAAAATAGCTTTTTTTTAACAAAAGTTACACAAATAACAATCTCCTCCGGGGAAAGCTATTAAATCAAACCAATAGGATTTTTAAAATCAATATAAAATAAACACAGCGAGTTCATTACAAAAACAATAAAACGTCTAACGAAAGACTGACGAGTGCTTAGCATTTAGTTTTCTCAGGGTTATGAAAAGTTCACTAACGTATGTGGAGCGTATTTTGCCGCGTAGGAGGAATGTGTAATATTATGAACTAAATAGTTCAATGGCATTTTAACATGCATTATTTACAGCACACCAACGGAATTCCCCTTCACAAAATGATTTTGTATCGACTGTGCATGTAATTATTGTGTGTTGTGTATAAAAATATAGTATATTTTCATGTGATGATTGCGTTTAATTGTGTAATAATACTTCATCTATACTATATTTGTAGAATAAGAAAATTCTATGTAATTGTCAACAATACATAACTAGACATTCCGTTCGGAACTAGATTGCGGGTATCAAATTCATGGTATCACCGCCTTGTCAGTATTTTGCAGTATCCAGGGTATTTATTTTTGCACTACTGTAAATCACTATATTTCGCGTGGGATTTATTTTCGCGCTAATACGCAAATAGAGTCAATCACGAATTCAAATGCTTCGTGATTATTTGTACGTGAATAACACGTTCGGATGGCGGCCAAGCTATCGGTTGTCGATATGACCAACATTGGATTACTCAAAACCGGAGTCCACTATTTAAGCATATAGAATTTCAGCCAAACATGATGCGTAAATGTGTCTTTAGCCGTACAGTAAAGGTCAAATAATGCGTTGTTTACATATAGTTAGAATCAGACTTAAGCAATTACACCAACAGTGCCCATTCTTTTTCTTTCAGAGTAATTACAACAAAGCATATCAAACAATGATGCTATGAAATCTATTTACTTACCAACAATTGTGGCGAAGATGAAAACACCAATTAGATAGCTCACGATTACGAAGACATACCTGAAAGGGAACAATTCTCTTAAATACATCTAATATTGTTATTGTTGTAACAAAACAAATAATCAGTTAATTATTATTGCTAATCCAAATTTATATCATTGCATTGTATTATGATTGGATTATTTTGAAGTAACATAGATAGCAACAAATGCAAGAAAACATGGAGGCGATTCAGTTAATTTCTGTCAATATATTACATAGTATAATTTTTATACTACAAATGGAATTGACCAAACTTACAAAATAGATGATCACATAGTTCAATTATTCATTGATCTTTCCATATATAATCCTGGTACCATAAAGGTGACTTTCAAGGAAATCAATTTTCTTGGTAGAATAAAGACTTGCAATATAATTATTTTGAGAAAAGTAGACCCCTTTTATCTATGCTGTTTAAAATACATCTTCTTTGTAACAATTTTTTCTAAAAAAAAATTGAAATAATTGTTACATTAAACGGAAATGAAAAATATTCATTCAAGAGCATTCAGGATATTTTTGTTTTCAAATTCATGTGCAAGAAGTCGTGTTAAATATTTAGATTGTTGATACACTCATACCAACACAATTTGTAGCAATTTCCTCAAAATCATTCAAATCAACATTCAAGCCACATAATGAAAGTAAATAAACAATAGTGCAAAGCCGTTTATCACAATAAACAAAATAAAATAAATTAAAAGGTGCAAATCAACATAAAATAAACAAATCCAATTAACCAATGAAGCGTTATTTACACAAACAGCTAACCGGGTCATGCTGGAAACGTTGTTCTTTAACAGAGGCAAACAACGAAGAGTATTCGATAATGGATACTTACGCAGAATAGGAAAGGCGAGCACTGTAACACAAAGACCTAGCCGTGATATCTGTGTGACACTTTCTATGCCATCCCTGTTTATACTGCAAACGTACACATATTAGAGGTGATTTTATTTAAGTGCTTTACGGGCAGGAATATCTGGCAATTGCGCTTATTTATGACGGTGTTAATTGTAGTTTCTATCTATCGTTATCTATAGAGCGGATACTTTTGAGGCGCTGATTCATCATTGCGCCTTTCTGTTAAATTTCGGACACAGGCCTTTAATTCAGTACGCAAATATACAAAATGTAACCTAATCTTGTTCTTTGCACAACAATGTATGTATGAGACTAGATGATCTGAGTATACTGCAAATGTGTGTTTTGCATTCCCAGTCAGTATGGCTAGAAAAGAAGTTTTGATTTGGTTTTTTTTATTATTATTATTATTATCATCATCATTACTCTTTTTTAATCATTTCAACTTACTTCTACAATGTAATTCAATTCTAATGTGTTGTTTCCCACTCATCTTATCAGTAATCGAAGCTTGTTTAATATCTTACAAGCTCACCGTATAGGATCTGCATATGATTATGTAAGATTCGTATAAACAAATCAAACATAGTATCGCTCAAATTTGATGTACTGCTGGTATTAAAGGTAATTGCAAGCAACAAAAATGAATTATTGGTAAAAATGGAAATCGCAAAAATTGTGGCCATGAGTGCATCGGTTTAAATCAAGAGAGTCACCAGTAGACATAACAAATTCAGACCTATTAACAAAACAGTTCCTGATACAAAAATGAAGTTTTTCTGTATGTTTTTGATATTAAATGTAACGGGTACCACCAAAATACGATATATTTTGCATAATACTATATAATCACATCTGGCTTTGCATGTTACATGTCTTAGTATACCAAAATGGACATTAACATAATATTCTTAGGGATTGAACTCGGAAATAGTTTTTTTTCACTGCTGATATTGTGAATCCACAAAAGCTAAAAACCAGTCAAACAAAAGAATTTTCGTGATAATAATATGTTGATGGTACCCTTTACCGTAACTAAAATGTGTTAGTAAACTAGTTACCCTAAACTAAATAGCATATATTATTAAGTTTTTAATGAAAAGAAATATGTACTTACTCCCAATTCGTTTCTGGAGGCGGAAGGTCACCTATAGTAGTTAAGGTCAAGGTCGACCAGAATAGTGAAGCCAAATACTTCCGGGTCACGGATGAAAATTCTCCTACTGGTTTAGGGTACGACCAGTCACCTTTAAAATCCTCTGCTTCCGATATAAGGTAATAGAAAGCGGCAAACCAGTGAGATCCTAGGAAAAGGATATGTGTCAGATTTGCAACTCGAAAGAAATTCGGATATGCTGTCCGTGATTCCAGCATATATAAAAATCGGAAAGTCCTATACAGTTTTATAAATCTCGGAAAACGAACCATTGGATGTATGCCAATGATGAACTGTAGGAAATCCAATGGAAATAAACAGGCAAGATCCAAATAGAAGTATTTTGTGGATATATAATTTTTGGCAAGTTTCACAGAATCAAACACCATAAGGCCTTGATCCAAGTAACCAGTTCGAAATTGGCATATGATGTCTAAAACATACACAATATCACACAGGACATCACAGGTAATCCACACAAACAGGTGGTTTTCGTGTATCTCTCGGAATGCTTCTCGTGCAATGCATGTCCATAGATTATACATTACGGCAACGGTGACCACCCCGGTCCAATACAACATAAGATTTCCGTCCATTCGGAACACTGTCCTATGCTTTTCCTTTGCCTCATGTTTACTAACATTTTCAGTGGGATTCTCAACATGGTTGCAGTTCGATTCATTCCTGTACGGCTGGCGTGTTGAGAATTTTTTTAGAAATGAATCTTCCCGTGTTACAGTTGTTTTTTTCTTGGTCGCTACGGCGTTTGTGACCTTGACTGCATTCCTAAGGCTACGCCATCCTTTTCCCACTTCCTCTTCCTCTCCCGTTCCCAGGGCCGTTTTTAGTTCCGTACGACGCCCTAACCGAGATATTTTGTTAAGTCTAGTCTTTGACTTTCCAGAAGAATTACTTGTGATGGAAGATGTGCTTGTCTTTCTGTTTTCCTTTCTCGATCTAACTTCCGGGGAAGGTGTTCCAGCAGGAGTTTCCACTTCCGGCGATGACATCGTCTCTATATCTACATCCTGTGGTTCTACTGAGTTGTCATCTAATTCCATTGTAGTGAAAGGTTTCGGAAATATTATTTTCGAATTTAATGTTCCAATCATCAAGCTCTAGTTCGTCTATAATCACAATGTGTTGTCACGTACACATCCCTAACATACCTCCATATCCTCTTGATAAAGCATACATATAATCCAATACTCAGTGCCTCTTTAACAATTGAATGCTGGGTAAACTTACCCCGTGTATTGATTAAATGTCATTGATGTGTCAATAATCATTCCCTGCATGTATAACAGCAATATGAGTCTTTTAAGGACAAATAAGTCATCGTATCCTTCTATCTTTTACTACATCAGTCTGGCTCTTGATTGTGATATCAGTGAACATAGTGCTGTGCCTTTACAACATATCGCCATTCATACAAACGTTGTTGATTATAACAGATAGTATTTGATGCAATCACGATCTTCTACGTCGACAATCGAATATGAATTACGTATTTACCTTTTGATCATTTTACTCTTTTTCATAATAAATCATTTCAGTTGACGTTTCATATCATAAATAATTGTTATATATTTCTTTTGATTTCTAGGTGTATAACGAATTCCAAGAATGACAAGCCATCGTAGAAAATATGTGTTCATTGAGAAAATTCTACAGGTAGGTCAATTAACGGCTGGGCCGGAATGTAATGAATTCCGTTGTCAAATAGGTAAACACGCTACTCTGTCACATACTGCTTACGAAGTCATCGTACATGCAGTGGATGCATCGCCCCATTTCATTTATTCAAAGGCGATTTTTTTTCACAAAATCATGGTTGGAATCGTTGCTAGCGCGATACTCATTGCGAAGTGGTACTTTCTCCAGTCCTACAAAATAAAAAGGAAAAAAACAAGATATATATGTTTATCAATATATACTTACATAATCAATTAAGTCCAACGTTCATGTTTTACTGTATTGGTTTATCTATCGGAATAATTAGGTCCCCGCCCACTCATTTTAAAGACTACAACAGAACTTCAATGTATGTGTAATGAAATTCAAGTTATCTAATTCACATACAAATATGTTTAAATTTTACATAATATTTTCTAACCTGCCTAACACCTGAGCTAGATTTAACATCTTGATGCTATGGACATTTGTTTTAAGTTTAGTAATTAACAGTAATATAAATGTTCAATGATATGTTGATGCTATTGACTTTTTATTTACTTTTATTAAGTTAAGAAGTAAACAGAAATATAAACGTTCAATAATATCATTATATTAATGATATTTGGGACAGTTTTGATACCAGGAATAACGAATGCTATCAATTTGTGATATTCACTCGATGCAAAATTATCTTTGTCCGAATAACTATATACTAGTACGAGAGGATTGTACCAAAGACACACAAGATATTAGCACTTTTCAATATAAATTCAGTTATATACGGAAGACTATTATACAACTCATGCATGTTTACACTATGGTAAGATTCATTCTTAACGTATCACTTTAACAAAAGTCAGTTATTATTTCTACACTGCAGATTACATGTACATCTACTGGCTATACATACCATATTCCTCAACACTTTAAGTCCAAAAACACTCCAGGCGAATGTTTTAAATTCCACACAGAATAAAACTTCAATCTTGGTATACGACCAATAAAAGTTTAACATATATACATAAACCAACCGTTATTAATAGGCCCCTTTAAAGGGAAATTCAAAATACGAAATAGATAATGTCATCTATCACAACACTTAGAATGTGTAAATATTCATACAGCCATGTTATCGGAGGGGACAAGACGCCACAAGCCTTGTGCCAAGCGCTCTGTGTAATGCAGTGTAGCGTTATGTAGGAGACTGACACAGGCATGAGACATCACATAGAAAGTCAATAGAACTTCTTTAATCCTTGGACAAGTGTATTTTGAACAAGACTGATAGAGCGTTGAAGGATTTCATATATTTCGGGATTGACTGAAATGGAGCCCAAGAGGCGTCATAGCAGAACCTTGACATCGGATATAATGGATAAATCTATTGATTTCTTTACTTACAAAAATATATCAAGTTTTGTTATAGCATACATCAGTCAAATGCCCACACGGCCGTTTTAGTTATTTGGTATGTTAGATATCAAATCATTTTCATTTATCACGCGGACATATATTTATACAGGATACAGCGTGTGTTATTTACATATGATGAGAAAGGGACTTATTCGTCAACAGGAGCGATCAAGGGGCAACGAATCGGTAATGAGGCATATAAAATGTTTACTTCGGACTAAGTTAATGAATAAATTACAAGACAGACAAGGAATAATCTAGGTTTTGATATTGTAAGTTGTAACTTATGTTATATCTGTATTGCATATACTTCTCGGGAAGCTGAGAAACGGGCGAGTCTGTGTTGTCGTGGTTGTGTCCTTGGGCAAAACCCTTTAGCCTATTTGCTCTGGATGGCATGCGACTTGTCTTCCGTATGTTGTTCAGTGAGGTAGCCATCAACTACTACAATGAGACCCCACCTCAAACTGACCTTGGTTGTTCACGGAGCGATAAACCCAGCAAACAAACAAACAACATGTACCAATTCGTAAGTGCGAAGGGCATAGCGAACAATAATGAAAACGAATATAAAATTGTTATATTATCAAACTCTCCTGATGGCGCATATATATGTTTGTTTTCTTGTTTGCTTGCTTGCTTTATAATATTGGATATCAAAGTGTTTTTGTTTAATTATATTGTTTTATTTATCATGTATATGTTAGCTTACATATATTTACTGTTCAATTTTTTATGTTATTTTTATCAATGGTATGCTACATTCCTTAATCCCTAATAAAACATACACTATTTCATTTATACAGTGCAATATTTAAAATAAATGATTCATGTCAAGCAACGCTTGTAATCGGTCTCTTTCAGAGCTTTTAACCAGATTAGACAATTCAGCCATGAAATGAGATTCACCGTCATAACTCCTGAGGCAGGGCATGCGTGACTGTTCCCGCCAGCGGGAACTCCCAGGCGGGCGCATAATACGCCCATCATACAAATCCCATTCATGGCCTTTGTACGGGAACACCATGATGAAGGGGCCCTCATTTTCTGAAATATTGTAACCAGCTCTAGATAGCTTCATAGTGCAGACAGACTAAATATTACTCTATGATTTGTTTTATCAGTTAATTTTCAAAAATTCTCATAGATTACAGGTTTTCTGTTGTTTTTGTTTTTTTTCGCCCTGATTTATATTTATAATATAAATTCCGACATACAAAAGATTTATTATATTGATTTCATCTTCACCATTTAGTATTCAAAATGAAATAGAGAACCAGGATAATGATGCGAGGTGCATTCATGTAGCCCCTTTCGTACTAACGTAGTTCCCTAGACTTAACTTATTGGGCCTTTCAACCCAGATATAAACTGACAAATCTGTCAAGCTACGTCACTGTACGAGCTGCTAATGGCAATATTTTGAACATATAACACGCGGTCATTTAGTGCCATCCTTCTTGATGTGGCTTATAGGTAATTCCGTTTTATCTTAGGTAAAGTCCATTAAAATTGATATATCATGTTTCCATTGAAGAAATTTTAATGAGAAAATAATTATCTTGAAATGTGTAATACGTGAACTATCAAATAAGAGCTTTGTATATAAATGAACTGTTAAATATGTTTAACAGGAAATCTGACCAATACCTTGTCCTACAATATATCGGGTTTAACAGACAATCTGACAAATATGTTGTTTGTATTTTACATGATGTCGTTATAGACAGGTTGATCTGATCAATATTTAGTTTTTCGCTGGGCTTGTTATAGACAGGTTAATCTGATCAATATGTATTTTTTTCTCCATAGGGCGTTATAGACAGGTTATTTTGACCAATATGTAGTTTTTCTCCATAGGGCGTTATAGACAGGTAAATCTGACCAATACGTGTTTTACATGTTAATATCTAATAACATGTATCAAATTTAGGTGAAAAATATTATTTGTTTTATAAATTTCAACGACAAGTATATCCTATTTGAAGCAAGCCTAAAAAAGTCCTGAAAGTAAAACCATCGAAAAAAAAACAATATTCAAAGTAGACAATCTCATAATGAAAAAAAAAGTCAACGAAATTGACATACTGTATATAGCATGTACCGTTGCTATTTCATCGCTGGCTTAGGCTTAGGAATGGCAGAATGATTATTAAATACATTTATAACGATTTATCTGACAGTTACGACCACTTTTGTAAGGATCAGTTAACATACACAACATCCCATCACGTCAACCATCAAAAATTAAGTTTCCAAATATAGGTTCACGTGGTGTTTGCAATTTAAATCCACGTGTGCTAGCTCATGCTATTCTCGGTATGTGTTAGCCCATATTGCTCTAGGTTAATGTCACTCAGTGGAGACCCCTTTGTGGTATCCGTGTGGTAGCCCATGTTGCTATGGTAACTGTCCCTCAGTGGTGACCCCTCTGTGGTGTCTGTGTGTTAGTCCGTGTTGCTCTAGGTGAATGTCACTTAGTGGCGACCCCTTTGCGGTGTCTATGTGTGTTAGTCCGTGTTGCTATGGTAACTGTCCCTCAGTGGCGACCCCTCTGTGGTGTCTGTGTGTTAGTCCGTGTTGCTCTAGGTGAATGTCACTCAGTGGCGACCCCTTTGTGGTGTCTGTGTGTTAGCCCGTGTTGCTCTAGGTGAATGTCACTTAGTGGTGACCCCTTTGTGGTGTCTATGCGTGTTAACCCGTGTTGCTATGGTAACTGTCCCTCAGTGGTGACCCCTTTGCGGTGTCCACGTGTGTTAGCCGATATGCTCTAGGCGAATATCTCTCAGAGGAGACAACTTTGCGGTGTCAACGTGTTGCTCTAGGTAAATGTCCATAATTTGTGGCGCTCCCTTTGCAGAGCCTATGTGTTTTAGCCCATGTTATTCTTGGTAATCTCATTGTCGAAACCCCTTGAGAAAACTACAGACTAACTGCAGTTTAATAGATCATTAAATAATAACTCAATATAAAAGAATACTAAATGGTATATCAAACGAGCTGAAATCCAATATAATGTTGTGGTTGGTACGTCCGACTACCCAACGAAATCTAATTTGAGTTATACATGCAGTAATGGTGATATAAAAGCGGCTGTGAACATTGTGTGTATATTTGTATTTATATACGAAGGTGCCAGTGTAGTTTGACATAAGAAATATGCTATTTCTTTAACGTCCAATATATGTATATGTTTTCTTATAAGATTTTGTAATATTATTGCTTTTCTAAAATTATCAATATACATTTTTTTATGTGTCATTTGTACCATTCTGATATGTGTTTTTATTACAAGTGTATGAAGTATCCAAATCGATTGAATGTGCTATTTTATAGCACACAAAAGATGAAATACTACGAGGACGTACAGTTATACATAGATATGGATCATACATATAATATATATGATACACACACACATATATATACGATATGTAATCATAATGTATATGATACATAAAAGATATATGATCTATATGTATAATATAAAAATTATAGGATACATATATATAATATATTTGATATATGATACATGATAATAATGTATAAATATGATATATATGATATATAAATATGATCTAGCTAATCTGGTCATATTAAACTCAAACAACACGCAGAATTAAGCATTAATATTTTCATTCTTATATATAAATATATATAAATGTCCCGTGTACAGCACCAGAGAGGATCAATGTGAGCATTTAGCCACCCAATATATTGTGGTGGATTACACTGTGCTAACAATTGAAAAAGGTGACCTATATAAATAAGCTATACTTATATGTACATATTCGTGTAAACCGCAGGGAGATGACAATAAGTAAACGCTTCAACGTAATAAATTGTATGTGTCTAAAATTTACCTGAATTCCAAAAGATTTTCAATCTAAACCATTGGCCTTATAGATATCGTCCTAGTCTTATTAGAAATACCCTATAGAGGTTACATCGTACAGATGTACTTGTGTAACGATGTCAATAGAAAAAAGACAATGAACCGTATAATAGCACAGATAATTGATGAAGTCATTGAACCGTGCCTAACACATCATAAGCACGTGATTATAGCACGCCCAGGGTGTATAATATATCATCAATAAGTGAAGAAACAGGCAACACCTCGTCTCCTTCTGGTTTCTTATTGTTCTGGTTCTGTTGTTTTAGATACCGTCTGGGTTGCTGTTGTATCTATGTTTTCACAGTTCAGTGAGTTTTATTTTGCCTATTTTCTGTTACTTTCAGCCCTCTATCTGGTTCTCATAAGTTTAAATGAGCAAGGCTTCTGTATCTCTCATATCGTCTAGGAACATTTTGTTTTTGATTGAATCCCATTGTTTTGGTCCTTTTGATGTGATTTCCCATCGCCTCCCATTGTTTGAGTGGCTTCATTGTTTGACAGCCTGCTGTGTTGTCCATCTCGCTCGGTGTTGGGTGTCTCCTTGGTCGCTGTTATTTTGATAACCTTTCGATTCCTATTGAATTCGTTCCCTTGGATTCCCGTTGAATTGGTTTCAATAAGATTTCTATTGAATTGGTTTTCCTAAAGTTTCCGTTGAATTGTTCTCCCTTAGATTCCCATTTTAAATTGGTTTTCCTTAGATTTCTGTTGAATTGGTTTCCTTAGGTTTCCATTAAATTCGTTTCCTTAGATTTCCATAGATTTAGTTTCCCTAAGATCCCCATTGTATTTGTTCCCTTAAATTCCCATTAAGTTGATTTCCTTAGGCTCCTATTAAATTGTTTTTCCTTTGACGGAGTATTCTGTTTATTTAGTAAAATCCCATTAATTTAGTTTCTACTCGATCTACACGATACCATTCGATATCCACTTCGATTTCCATTGCTCTGGTTTCCACTCGATTCCCATGTATTTGGTTACCTAATTATCCTCGTTTGTTCGTCAATACCCCGATTCCTATTGAATTATTGTTGGATTGATTTCCGTTGATCTGGTTTCCGCTAGAATATCATTGTTATGGTTACAAATGATTTTCGTTGATTTGTTGTCCTCGCTGTTTCGGTGTAGATTTAGGATTCCTTTGTCTACTTATGTTGACTTTCCTTTGACAATACATCCCTTTTCAATTTTGATTAATTGATAATACTTTGGTCTTTTTCGATTTCGCTTGAATTTGAAATGTTCAATTTACGTGATGATATAAACCCATACCTCAGTTTGGAAACCGTAAAATAAATATCAGGCTTCAAAGCATTAAATTCAAATTGATATATATTACATGCACCTCCAATACTCCAAAGGAAAAGAGGGGTTATATCTTAAATAAGGTGTTTTATATTCATCGTAAGATATCGCGCGTTGTGCAATTCAATACTTTTCTGTATAATTGAATCCTGAACATTTTATTGTGGTGTGGCGTATGTTTCAATTTACTTTACTATCCTCGTTCTATGCAAAGGTTTATGTAACATCTCCAGACCAAATAGATTGCATTTTGTGTATGCCTGAAACTGTATGAACACATTCATCTAAATCGAAATAAAATCGCGCACTCGTGATAAAAATGAACTAAACATCTGTATCAATTTCTTTTGAAATTGTCCATTCAATCTAGTTTGGAATCCAATATAGAAATTGCAATACGATATAGGAGAACGTTAAATGAGTTTCAGATCATGTCATGTCAAATTGATGCAGAATTTCAAATTTCTAATGCATATTGTAATGTCTATAGATTATTTTTCTTCTATAATCTACGATGTAGTTGTCAAATCGTATCCGTACCATGGTTCGAATGCTAATAAGAAACGTTCTTATTTTCTCTATCAAGGACACTTTCAGTTTGATATTTCCATGAAGAATATCCTCGAGGTCTTTTTTTCTTTTCTTTTTTTTCTTTTTTTTTACACTCGGAGAAGGTAATTTTCAGCAACAATTTTATAGTGAAATACGCGAATCGCCAAAATAAACGTTTCACTTACAGTTCGAATTGTCAATTTTTCGATCTTATCGACCTCATTCAATTCATCACATCATGCATCTGAAGTTAACCATTTCGGTACAACATGTCATTGGACGAAATGACTTGAAACAGACCCCTTATGCGATATCGTTATATATTCACGTAACGTAGTAAGAATGATCATCTAGATTTTGATTACATTGGAAACATGGAGAGAGAGAGTTGGTACGGGTGAGGAATAGACGAAAGAGTGTGTATGTTGGACAATTTGTTACCTACCAAGATAGCAAACAAGGGCATCAACTTAGAATACTATGAACCAGAATCAAGCCCGAACTCTGAACAGAGAGTCACAGAAGTGGAGACAAATGGACAGAGTCTAGGTCTAGGTTTGTGTCGATAAACGGACTGAAGACAGTTTAAGGGAAATATTCAGCAAAATACAGTTCACACAGTTATTTATTAATGATTTCCTTCTTAGCGCACGTCACACAAACTACTTTATTGGTACTTGTTTATGAAATAGTTGATCTCGAATGATGCTGGCAATTGTATATTGTGTCGGAATTAAAAATAAAAATAATACAATAGGTTAAAGTATACGAAAGACTGAAATTGACGCATATACCTACATAATAAAATAAAACATTCGCTTCGGCAAGTGACTAACCAACGGAAATTCCCAAAGGCATGGTTTTATCAATTAAATATCAATTGAGGAAGTGATTTTGTTTCAGTGGGAAATTTTTTTTTTGAACACGTGAAAGTCAAGTTCTTATTTCCGCGACGCTTTTAGGATACCGTATTATGATTTTTTTTTTTTTCACAGAACGGCTTTGCTCTTAATATGTTCCACTCATTTCTTTTCAATTTCACACAACTGAAACGGCTCGACTGTAAATCAGAAGTATTTGATAAATCATTGATATTTGGTCTACGAATATACAAGAAAGAACGGAATGACCAGGAGGACGCTAACCAAGGCACGGGAAGTGATGGACATTAGTAAAAGTTGTGAGCATTGAATAGTGTTAGAATTAACTTTTGCCGTTGGTGTCGGAAAGGATTACTCACATTATATATGTATATAATATTGAATAATAAATAAGATGCTCCCCTTCCCCCCCCCCCCCCCCCCCCCCCCCCCTCTCTCTCTCTCTCTCTCCTCTCTCTCTCTCTCTCTCTCTCTCTCTCTCTCTCTCTCTCTCTGTCTCTCTCTCTCTCTCTCTCTCTCTCTCTCTCTCTCTCTCTCTCTCTCTCTTCCCATCTCTCCCTCTCTCTCTCTCATGATGTTTCTCCACGTGTGACTGTATAATAGTGTGAGATAATGTATTTTAGTATTGTAAATAAGCCATCTTGAATTTTGTAAATATATACAGTTTTATTGTAAGGAAAGGGCTTTGTATAAGTTGAAAAACTTGTGCCTGATCCAATTGTTTAAAGGCAATAAAATATGTTTAAATCAAAGTCAATTTTCCATAAGGAAACATCCTACCTCTGAAACAGCCAGTTCAACATTTCATATCTTTTGTCCTGAATAATCATGTTCGGACTCCTAAAGGTTGATGAAACTTCTTCACTGATGTGGTTACCATGGACAAAGATTGATATATTCGGTAATCGTACCAAGATAATAGAAAATAATGATGATACTCTTATATATTGTGTTATACTTATTGGGTAACTGCTGAATAGCCAAATTAAGTTAAACGAAAAGCAGTTCGATATCATGTATCCGCCACCTGCTTTTTAACAACCTCCATGATACTTTGCAATAGGTAGTGTATATATAGTTGAAAAGTGATGACCAAATAGCGGGTATTGATTTCTCTATCAAAGCGTTGCAGAGACTCAGATTAACAATACAGAATTGTAGGCGCTTGACGACATCCTGTATTTCATTGGGTAATGAAATCAGGGACAGGGGGTGCAGAAAATAGAATAAAAATGTCCGAAGTATGTCAATAGGAATCAGCATGTCCATAATGGCCATTCCATGTCCTTAGGAGAATTGACATTCACAAGCCTTTTCACTACATTTGTCCAGATGAGACGCTGACACTTGAACCTGCTTTAACCCGAAACGGTCACGTGATAGTTATTTTACTTGCTCTTCAATTGATATATGATTTCATTCTGAACAGATTTGCAAATGTAGTTGTTTATATTTAAACTGCTTTATTACTGTGAATTGGATTAATTTAAATGTATACTTATGTTGCAATCTCTCGATCTATTTTTTTCTAATATTTTGTTTGTTTACTGGGTGTATCGCTCCGTGAACAGTCAGGGGTCATTTTGAGACGGGGCCTCCTTGTAGTAGTTGATGACAACCTCATCACTTAATATCATACGAGGGGGGGGGGGGGCGTTGCATGCCAGAGCAATTAGGCTCAAGTGTCTTGCCCCTGCATGTAAAACCATGAGACCACAGACCGGTCCGTTTCTTAGCTTCCCGAGAAATACTAACCGCCACCGGATTGGAGTGTCTAACCACGCGCCTCGCATCTTCATCCGAGGTTCCGTGGCTGGCGCTCTATCCGACTGAGCTATCGCGGCGTCTTCCACTTGCTATAAAGGGCATATGTGAATCGAATTTTGGTGCATAGCAGAATGCAGCAGCTAATCAAATTCATATCAGACAATAGTTTAAACCCAATAATGATATCGGATACAAATATATGAAAATCATAAGCTTAGGGCTATTCCTCATTTAAACTATTCACCATTTGCTAGTCATAAAACAATCAATGTTCCAGGTTTTAGGAAAACGAATTTACCTTTCCAACTTCATATAGAGGATATTTTTACAAATATATAATGAAAGATACGAATTTTTCATTGTAGAATATAAGTCATTTTTAATTCTTCATCGTAAAATATAAGTCATTTTGAATTCTTCATCGTAAAATATAAGTCATTTTGAATTCTTCATCGTAAAATGGAAGACATTTTGAATTCTTCATCGTAAAATATAAGTCATTTTGAATTCTTCATTGTAAAACAGAAGTCATTTTGAAATCTTCACCATAAAACATTAGCTATTTTACTTTTACTTCATGCACTTAGATACACTAGTATCTTACTGTGTTCACTTGTTATTTTGCCTGTAGGAAATTTCACTATTAGCACGTGCACTTACTGTGTATACTTGTTATGTGATGATTACAAGAACGAGAAATACGATTAAAATACAATTAAAATAAAATGTTACAGAGCTGTTACGTAAACAAACGAAGCCCACTTGAATTCAGTATGATTGGCATGTCGGCATCAGCTAGTTAGAAGCAATAAAGTACAAACTCCTTATAGAAATAAATACTTCCTAGAGCACACATTTCACGTTGTTTGAGAGTAATTACTTTACCACAAACATTGCTGACAAAAATTGACAATAATTTCTATAAGAAAGATTTGTAAATATGCATTAGGTTTGTTCGAGAACCTTTTCTATTTAGATATGAATGGGGGGAGCTTTACCATATTAGTTAGGAAGAATGCTGTGAAAATCAGCATATTTCATTATTTCATATAAGAAAGTCTGAGAATTATTAGTTATGTTAGTATTGATACATGAAATTCTTATATTAACGCGGGATTATCGTTCATTTAAATTCTAGAAGAGTGTGAGAGATCCAATAGAATTTTATTACAGAAACTTAATCAAATATTGTAACTACACTGGTTGCTTGCATTTCATGGAAAATCTACTACAGATACAAAAACACACTTCAGATAACAATTTGTAACAAATAGTAACATTACAGTACACAAATAGTAACATTACAGTACACAAATAGTAACATCACAGTACACAAATACTAACATCACAGTACACAAATGGTAACATCACAGTACACAAATACTAACATCACAGTACACAAATAGTAGCAGTACAGTTCACAAATAGTAACATCACAGTACACAAATAGTAACATCACAGTACACAAATAGTAACATCACAGTACACAAATAGTAACATTACAGTACACAAATACTAACATCACAGTACACAAATACTAACATCACAGTACACAAATAGTAACATCACAGTACACAAATACTAACATCACAGTACACAAATACTAACATCACAGTACACAAATAGTAACATCACAGTACATCAATACTAACATCACAGTACACAAATAGTAACATCACAGTACATCAATACTAACATCACAGTACACAAATAGTAACATTACAGTACACAAATACTAACATCACAGTATACAAATAGTAACATCACAGTACACAAATAGTAACATCACAGTACACAAATACTAACATCACAGTACACAAATACTAACATCACAGTACACAAATACTAACATCACAGTACACAAATACTAACATCACAGTACACAAATACTAACATCACAGTACACAAATACTAACATCACAGTACACAAATACTAACATCACAGTACATCAATACTAACATCACAGTACACAAATAGTAACATTACAGTACACAAATACTAACATCACAGTATACAAATAGTAACATCACAGTACATCAATACTAACATCACAGTACACAAATACTAACATCACAGTACACAAATAGTAACATTACAGTACACAAATACTAACATTACAGTACACAAATACTAACATCACAGTACACCAATAGTAACATTACAGTACACAAATACTAACATCACAGTACACAAATACTAACATCACCGTACACAAATACTAACATCACAGTACACAAATACTAACATCACAGTACACAAATACTAACATCACAGTACACAAATAGTAACATCACAGTACACAAATAGTAACATTACAGTACACCAATAGTAACATCACAGTACACAAATACTAACATCACAGTACACAAATACTAACATCACAGTACACAAATACTAACATCACAGTACACAAATACTAACATCACAGTACACAAATACTAACATCACAGTACACAAATACTAACATCACAGTACACAAATACTAACATCACTGTACACAAATAGTAACATCACAGTACACAAATACTAACATCACTGTACACAAATAGTAGCATCACAGTACACAAATACTAACATCACAGTACACAAATACTAACATCACAGTACACAAATACTAACATTACAGTACACAAATAGTAACATCACAGTATACAAATAGTAACATCACAGTACACAAATAGTAACATCACAGTACACAAATACTAACATCACAGTACACAAATACTAACATCACAGTACACAAATAGTAACATCACAGTACACAAATAGTAACATTACAGTATACCAATAGTAACATCATAGTACACAAATAGTAACATTACTGTATACAAATAGTAACATCACAGTACACCAATACTAACATCACAGTACACAAATACTAACATCACAGAACACAAATAGTAACATCACAGTACACAAATACTAACATCACAGTACACAAATACTAACATCACAGTTCACAAATAGTAACATTACTGTACACAAACAGTAACATTACAGTACACAAATACTAACATCACAGTACACAAATAGTAACATCACAGTACACAAATACTAACATCACATTATACAAATACTAACATCACAGTACACAAATACTAACATTACAGTACACAAATAGTAACATCACAGTACACAAATAGTAACGTTACAGTACACAAATAGTAACATTATAGCACACAAATACTAACATCACAGTACACAAATACTAACATCACAGTACACAAACACTAACATCACAGTACACAAATAGTAACATTACAGTACACAAATAGTAACATCACAGTACACAAACACTAACATCACAGTACACAAATACTAACATCACAGTACACAAGTACTAACATCACAGTACACAAATACTAACATCACAGTACACAAATACTAACATCACAGTACACAAATAGTAACATCACAGTACACAAATAGTAACATTACAGTACACAAATACTAACATCACAGTACACAAATACTAACATCACAGTACACCAATAGTAACATCACAGTACACAAATACTAACATCACAGTACACAAATAGTAACATCACAGTACACAAATAGTAACATCACAGTACACAAATAGTAACATCACAGTACACAAATACTAACATCACAGTACACAAATACTAACATCACAGTACACAAATACTAACATCACAGTACACAAATAGTAACATCACAGTACACAAATAGTAACATCACAGTACACCAATAGTAACATCACAGTACACAAATAGTAACATCACATTACACAAATAGTAACATTACAGTACACCAATAGTAACATCACAGTACACAAATACTAACATCACAGTACACCAATAGTAACATCACAGTACACAAATACTAACATCACAGTACACAAATACTAACATCACAGTACACCAATAGTAACATCACAGTACACAAATAGTAACATCACAGTACACAAATACTAACATCACAGTACACAAATAGTAACATCACAGTACACAAATACTAACATCACAGTACACAAATACTAACATCACCGTACACAAATACTAACATCACAGTACACCAATAGTAACACCACAGTACACAAATAGTAACATCACAGTACACAAATAGTAACATCACAGTACACAAATAGTAACATCACCGTACACAAATACTAACATCACAGTACACAAATAGTAACACCACAGTACACAAATAGTAACATCACAGTACACAAATAGTAACATCACAGTACACAAATAGTAACATCACAGTACACAAATACTAACATCACAGTACACAAATAGTAACATCACAGTACACAAATAGTAACATTACAGTACACAAATAGTAACATTACAGAACACAAATACTAACATCACAGTACACAAATACTAACATCACCGTACACAAATACTAACATCACAGTACACAAATACTAACATCACAGTACACAAATACTAACATCACAGTACACAAATACTAACATCACAGTACACAAATAGTAACATTACAGTACACCAATAGTAACATCACAGTACACAAATACTAACATCACAGTACACAAATACTAACATCACAGTACACAAATACTAACATCACAGTACACAAATACTAACATCACAGTACACAAATACTAACATCACAGTACACAAATACTAACATCACAGTACACAAATACTAACATCACTGTACACAAATAGTAACATCACAGTACACAAATACTAACATCACTGTACACAAATAGTAGCATCACAGTACACAAATACTAACATCACAGTACACAAATACTAACATCACAGTACACAAATAGTAACATTACAGTACACAAATAGTAACATCACAGTATACAAATAGTAACATCACAGTACACAAATAGTAACATCACAGTACACAAATACTAACATCACAGTACACAAATACTAACATCACAGTACACAAATAGTAACATCACAGTACACAAATAGTAACATTACAGTATACCAATAGTAACATCATAGTACACAAATAGTAACATTACTGTATACAAATAGTAACATCACAGTACACCAATACTAACATCACAGTACACAAATACTAACATCACAGAACACAAATAGTAACATCACAGTACACAAATACTAACATCACAGTACACAAATACTAACATCACAGTTCACAAATAGTAACATTACTGTACACAAACAGTAACATTACAGTACACAAATACTAACATCACAGTACACAAATAGTAACATCACAGTACACAAATACTAACATCACATTATACAAATACTAACATCACAGTACACAAATACTAACATTACAGTACACAAATAGTAACATCACAGTACACAAATAGTAACGTTACAGTACACAAATAGTAACATTATAGCACACAAATACTAACATCACAGTACACAAATACTAACATCACAGTACACAAACACTAACATCACAGTACACAAATAGTAACATTACAGTACACAAATAGTAACATCACAGTACACAAACACTAACATCACAGTACACAAATACTAACATCACAGTACACAAGTACTAACATCACAGTACACAAATACTAACATCACAGTACACAAATACTAACATCACAGTACACAAATAGTAACATCACAGTACACAAATAGTAACATTACAGTACACAAATACTAACATCACAGTACACAAATACTAACATCACAGTACACCAATAGTAACATCACAGTACACAAATACTAACATCACAGTACACAAATAGTAACATCACAGTACACAAATAGTAACATCACAGTACACAAATAGTAACATCACAGTACACAAATACTAACATCACAGTACACAAATACTAACATCACAGTACACAAATAGTAACAACACAGTACACAAATACTACTAACATCACAGTACACAAATACTAACATCACAGTACACAAATAGTAACATCACAGTACACAAATACTACTAACATCACAGAACACAAATAGTAACATCACAGTACACAAATACTAACATCACAGTACACAAATACTAACATCACACTACACAAATAGTAACATCACAGTATACAAATAGTAACATCACAGTACACAAATACTAACATCACAGTGCACAAATAGTAACATCACAGTACACTAATACTAACATCACAGTACACAAATAGTAACATTACAGAACACAAATACTAACATCACAGTACACAAATACTAACATCACAGTACACCAATAGTAACATCACAGTACACAAATACTAACATCACAGTACACCAATAGTAACATCACAGTACACCAATACTAACATTACAGTACACAAATACTAACATCACAGTACACAAATACTAACATCACAGTACACCAATAGTAACATCACAGTACACAAATAGTAACATCACAGTACACAAATAGTAACATCACAGTACACAAATAGTAACATTACTCTACACAAATAGTAACATTACAGTACACAAATAGTAACATTACTCTACACAAATAGTAACATTACTCTACACAAATAGTAACATCACAGTACACAAATACTAACATCACAGTACACAAATACTAACATCACAGTACACAAATAGTAACATCACAGTACACAAATAGTAACATCACAGTACACAAATACTAACATCACAGTACACAAATAGTAACATCACAGTACACAAATACTAACATCACAGTACACAAATAGTAACATCACAGTACACAAATAGTAACATCACAGTACACCAATAGTAACATTACTCTACACAAATAGTAACATCACAGTACACAAATAGTAACATCACAGTACACAAATACTAACATCACAGTACACAAATAGTAACATCACAGTACACCAATAGTAACATTACTCTACACAAATAGTAACATCACAGTACACAAATAGTAACATCACAGTACACAAATAGTAACATCACAGTACACAAATAGTAACATCACAGTACACAAATAGTAACATCACAGTACACAAATAGTAACATTACTCTACACAAATAGTAACATTACAGTACACAAATAGTAACATTACTCTACACAAATAGTAACATCACAGTACACAAATAGTAACATCACAGTACACCAATAGTAACATCACAGTACACAAATAGTAACATCACAGTACACAAATAGTAACATCACAGTACACAAATAGTAACATCACAGTACACAAATACTAACATCACAGTACACAAATAGTAACATCACAGTACACAAATAGTAACATCACAGTACACAAATACTAACATCACAGTACACAAATACTAACATCACAGTACACAAATAGTAACATCACAGTACACAAATAGTAACATCACAGTACACAAATAGTAACATCACAGTACACAAACAGTAACATCACAGTACACCAATAGTAACATCACAGTACACAAATAATAACATCACAGTACACAAATAGTAACATCACAGTACACAAATACTAACATCACAGTACACAAACAGTAACATCACAGTACACCAATAGTAACATCACAGTACACAAATAATAACATCACAGTACACAAATAGTAACATCACAGTACACAAATAGTAACATCACAGTACACAAATAGTAACATCACAGTACACAAATAGTAACATCACAGTACACAAATACTAACATCACAGTACACAAATACTAACATCACAGTACACAAATACTAACATCACAGTACACCAATAGTAACATTACTGTACACAAATACTAACATCACAGTACACAAATACTAACATCACAGTACACCAATAGTAACATTACTGTACACAAATACTAACATCACAGTACACAAATACTAACATCACAGTACACCAATAGTAACATTACTGTACACAAATACTAACATCACAGTACACAAATACTAACATCACAGTACACCAATAGTAACATCACAGTACACCAATAGTAACATCACAGTACACCAATAGTAACATCACACTACACAAATAGTAACATCACACTACACAAATACTAACATCACACTACACAAATACTAACATCACAGTACACAAATAGTAACATCACAGTACACAAATAGTAACATCACAGTACACAAATAGTAACATCACAGTACACCAATAGTAACATTACAGAACACAAATAGTAACATCACAGTACACAAATACTAACATCACAGTACATAAATACTAACATCACAGTACACAAATACTAACATCCCAGTACACAAATAGTAACATCACAGTACACCAATAGTAACATCACAGTACAACAATAGTAACATCACGGTACACAAATAGTAACATCACAGTACACAAATAGTAACATTACTCTACACAAATAGTAACATCACAGTACACAAATAGTAACATCACAGTACACAAATAGTAACATTACTCTACACAAATAGTAACATCACAGTACACAAATACTAACATCACAGTACACCAATAGTAACATTACTGTACACAAATACTAACATCACAGTACACAAATACTAACATCACAGTACACAAATAGTAACATCACAGTACACAAATACTAACATCACAGTACACAAATAGTAACATTACAGAACACAAATACTAACATCACAGTACACAAATACTAACATTACTCTACACAAATAGTAACATCACAGTACACAAATAGTAACATCACAGTACACAAATAGTAACATCACAGTACACCAATAGTAACATTACTGTACACAAATACCAACATCACAGTACACAAATAGTAACATCACAGTACACCAATAGTAACATTACTGTACACAAATACTAACATCACAGTACACAAATACTAACATCACAGTACACCAATAGTAACATTACTGTACACAAATACTAACATCACAGTACACAAATACTAACATCACAGTACACAAATAGTAACATCACAGTACACCAATAGTAACATCACAGTACACCAATAGTAACATCACACTACACAAATAGTAACATCACACTACACAAATACTAACATCACAGTACACAAATACTAACATCACAGTACACAAATACTAACATCACAGTACACAAATACTAACATCACAGTACACAAATAGTAACATCACAGTACACCAATAGTAACATTACAGAACACAAATAGTAACATCACAGTACACAAATACTAGCATCACAGTACATAAATACTAACATCACAGTACACAAATACTAACATCCCAGTACACAAATAGTAACATCACAGTACACCAATAGTAACATCACAGTACAACAATAGTAACATCACGGTACACAAATAGTAACATCACAGTACACAAATAGTAACATTACTCTACACAAATAGTAGCATCACAGTACACAAATAGTAACATCACAGTACACAAATAGTAACATTACTCTACACAAATAGTAACATCACAGTACACAAATAGTAACATCACAGTACACCAATAGTAACATTACTGTACACAAATACTAACATCACAGTACACAAATACTAACATCACAGTACACAAATAGTAACATCACAGTACACAAATACTAACATCACAGTACACAAATAGTAACATTACAGAACACAAATACTAACATCACAGTACACAAATACTAACATTACTCTACACAAATAGTAACATCACAGTACACAAATAGTAACATCACAGTACACAAATAGTAACATCATCCATCAGTTGTGCAATTGTAAAATAAAGCTAGGCCTATATGAGTTTTTTTAATAGTCATTTACTGGAGTTTAAAACGACATAACTCGCTAATTGACGAGCTTTACATATCGATTAATTTTCTTCCATGTCATCCTCACTGTGTTCATTGAACTGGGGTAATCAAGTTGTACAGCCAAATACATTACATCCACACACACCGATGAGATGTTGTATAGGTGTTTCTCGAAAACCATTTACCATAAATACATTAATCATGAAATCTAATTCTCATTAATAGAACCAGACAGGAAATCTACATCTAAAACAAATAGCGTTTGTTAACGGGAAAATGAACACTTGTGTAATTGAATAGTATTTAAAACACCCTCAATGAAAGGAGATGAATTAAAAAGCATTCAATTACCGAAATGAATACCAAACAAAAACCAATTTGTTTATTAGGTATACATCTCTTTTTGCTAAGGTTTTCGACCTTGTGATTAACTTCTAATTAGAACACTATTTATATCAATATGTTTGTAACTCATGGGAAAAAATACTTCGTCACATGTTTGATTTGCCTGCTTGTTTGCAGATAAAAGTTCGTATAGAAATCAGATATGAATACAAGGCTCTATGTCGCTATTAATTAATGAAAGTTTTTTTCATTTCCTTGGCAGTTTTGACGTCATGATTCCGGCATTAAATTGGGTCACATTACGTTATATATATATCAAATGATTGACAGGCTAGATGAATGAAAAGAAGAAGGAATATGAAACTTTTATGTAAATAATGAGGAAGAGAGAATGACTAGGTGATTGACTTGACCAGAGAATGGATGAATGTAATTAAAAGCCAAACAAGAAAATTTCATGTCTAAATATTAATTAATTGGGATTCAGTGTACGCCGTATAATGAATACAAAACTACATCGTACGGCTGTTCGGCCCCCATAGATCTCATTAGTGATAACTGAGTGGAAATCTAGAAATGAGGTCACGGAATCCAAAATGAGGCTGAGCAAATGTTAAACTATTGGAGAAGATGCTCTCTATGGATTGTACAAAAGACACACGTGGTATTAACACCATTCTAAACAAACTGACAGTTACAGTAGAGCCAAAATAAATCAAACTGCACCATATACATGTAGCTGTTTCGTCCTTCTAGGACTCGTCAGTGATGTTAGGGATATCATACAACTGTTTTTAGTTGTTGTTTTTTCCTTTTAGGACTCATCAGTGATGTTAGGGACATCATACAGCTGTTTCGTCCTTCTAGGGCTCGTCATTGATGTTAGGGACATCATACAACTGTTTCGTCCTTCTAGGACTCGTCATTGACGTTAGGAACACCATACAGCTGTTTCGTCCTTTTAGGACTTATTAGTGATGTTAGAGACATCACACAGCTGTTTCGTCATTCTAAGACGCGTCATTGATGATAAGAGCCTAAAGTGTAGATGATAGAAGCCGACCAAGAACTCAAAACATATCAAACGAAATTCAAAAATTTGAGTGGGAAAGTGCAAATGACCCGTAATTAAATAAATTAGATAATTTTCAATGAATCTCATAATTTTCAATATTCCATTTTAAAAGAAGATTATGTACATGTTATATTATGAACCGTAATAGTTGAAGATCCGTAATGTTATCATTTCGGTTAAATTTTGAATAATTTTAAAAGTATATAATGTACGCGAATATCTGAACCGGTGTCAGCATCCACTTGAAGCAAGAAGGGTTGGAAGAGACTGGTTGAAGGACGACGGAAAATGAAAAGAGGGACTGTTGGACATGTTCAGGTATAAAATGATAGCGCAGACGCTATGTCTGTTTAAAAGATTTTTACTATTATTGTCTTGTTTTTACTATAGCTTTTTATCAATTATAGTTTCACACTCATAATATTTTGTGGTTTGCGTCGCAATAATGGAAATCCATGGCATTCTCACGCTTGTAATTCCACGTCATATGACTAGAGACTGCCATAGGGCGCAAACATGTTGGAGAATCTTTATTTGTTCTGACAATACAAACACTTTCATATCACAAATTTTCGGTCCGTGAAAGTATATATACGTGAATCTCAGATTACAATATAATCTGCCGATATCGACGCTATACCTGACTTTTTATAGAACGGATTTAACCAATACACAACATCTAACATATATTTCATACATATTTATCGAGCTATAAATCACAGAAGACATTTTATCATTTTTTCTTTAACAATTTATTATATATATATGACAATTAGTTTTAGACATTGCCAAGAATAATTTCATTAATGAAAAATTGGAAAATTTCAACAACAAAAAACAAAAATCTTGCTTTTTTACGCATTTCTATGCTTGCATTTCAATCATATTTCCTATCAAGTCACCTATAAATGTATATAAAAAAATAACTAAATGTTTTTTACGTCTTTTAAACAATGATTCCTTCTCTGTGTATATTTAAATGTCACTTTAAAAAAAAATTCCAGAAGAACAGAAAACTGTTTCATGACCTCACATTTGGAGCTGTCATGTCAGTAGGATTGACATTTACAGGAGAATGGAGGGAGTGTTTCGGTTACACTGAATCCTAAAGTGTTAGGGTATATATATACCTATCAGCCTATATAAATATCCAGTATATGTTTATATACACACTACTTGAGAATCGCTAAATGTCAAAAACGAAATCAACATTCCTAATTGAATATTCGTGAATATATTAAAGCAACGCGGGTTTTGTTGACACAGTGATCATATATTATGTTTCAGAGATAAACCCGTTTTAAGAGAATTTTAGATATACTAATATCACTTGGGGATGTAGGCCGACAATGGCGTTGTAGAATTTGTTTACAAAACCAGCCTTGTCCTGGTTTATTTACAATGTGTTCTGTTTATATACTATGTACACTAGCCACGATACCCTCCTACACATGTGTATTATAAGGTACAGGCACGAAGCTACATATTTAGAAACAATCCCCTTATACTCAAATAAGGGGTCAAATATCAATGTAGGTTTGTAAGAAAATCAAACACAGAACCTTAATACAAAGAGTATGTGTGCTAGTATTGCTGTATTGTAAGTATGGTATACAGTGTCAACAGTAATGTGTGTGCTAGTTATTGTGATGTATACTGATCACATCAAATTACTAAAAGACTAACCACTCATTTCGATATTGACGAAAATGTGTGAAAAGTTCACGCTTTAATTCATTTCAATGCGGCTCAGAATATACACATGTATTAGACGTTCTTTTGAAATCCAATATTAGATTTATAGAATTGTGAGGCTAATACTCCTCCCCATCTAGATTTTGACATTTCTTTCGACGTATTTTAGTCGCCACTTTAGGCACTTATCATCAATGACAAGTCCTTAATGGATGAAATAGCTGAATGATCTCCCTAGCATCAGTCCTAGAAGGACAAAACAGCTATATGATGTCCCTAGCATCACTGACAAGTCCTAGGACAAAACAGCTGTATGATGTCCCTAGCATCACTGACAAGTCCTAGAAGGACAAAACAGTTGTATGATGACCATTACATCACTGATGAGTCATAGAAGGACAAAACAGTTGTATGGTAACCCTTACATCACTGACAAGTTCTAGAAGGACTAAACAACTGTATGATGTCCCTAGCTTCACTGACGAGACTTAGAAGCAGGAAACAGCTGTATAATGTCCCTAGCATCAGTGACGAGTCCTAGAAGGACAAAACAACTGAATGATGTCCCTAACATCACTGACGAGTTCTAGAAGGACAAAACAGCTATATGATGTCCCTAGCATCACTGATGAGTCATAGAAGGACTAAGCAGCTGTATGGTGTCCCTAGCATCAGTGACGAGTCCTAGAAGGACAAAACAACTGAATGATGTCCCTAACATCACTGACGAGTTCTAGAAGGACAAAACAGCTATATGATGTCCCTAGCATCACTGATGAGTCATAGAAGGACTAAGCAGCTGTATGATGTCCCTAGCATCAGTGACGAGTCCTAGAAGGACAAAACAACTGAATGATGTCCCTAACATCACTGACGAGTTCTAGAAGGACAAAACAGCTATATGATGTCCCTAGCATCACTGATGAGTCATAGAAGGACTAAGCAGCTGTATGATGTCCCTAGCATCAGTGACGAGTCCTAGAAGGACAAAACAACTGAATGATGTCCCTAACATCACTGACGAGTTCTAGAAGGACAAAACAGCTGTATGATGTCCCTAGCATCACTGATGAGTCATAGAAGGACTAAACAGCTGTATGATGTCCCTAGCATCACTGACAAGTCCTAGAAGGACAAAACAGCTGTATAATGCAGTTTATTTCATTTTGATTCTAATATATCTAACAAGATTTGTTGAAAGGTGCTAGTATCTCGTGTGTCTTCTGTAAAAAAAATATCCTTCTTATTTTAAAACCTGTTATTACTACTGACTCTCATTTTTACTTTTTGAATTTAAACAAAAGATATAACTAACCGGGGCATGAGTAAGTTAAGGAAATTGAATGTCTTCGTATATTATGATTTGTAAAGATTAGTGTATCTGATGTCGTGATACGAGATTTTATACAATGTGCAAATATTATTTTCATTACTACATCATTTCAAATCTTTTCAATTTGTTACAATTGATGTCTGGTATATGCAATCAATTTCTTTTTATGAAGTTTACATAATTTTTACGATCATACACAATTGTAAATCGCTACTTTTAAGTATGTTTTACAATAATATTGACATAAGGTCCAAAAGATTAAAATATCGAAATGAATGACTCACCTTCAGAAAAACCTCCCTGTAATTGGACTGGCTCTTTAACTCGACGGAATACACTGATATTTCTCCTAAATTGTTTCATTGCATTTTAAGCCTTCTGCGAAAGTTACACATAAATGTTATGTACTTGATACACAGCAAAGTGTGCGTTTCTTAACAATGTCCTTTCTTACATTCCACGTTTCTCAAAAATCGTTTCATCACACTTGATACCTCCGAAGCATGTGTCGCGAGGGACTGGTATACATTGTATATAAGTCACTCAGTAAAATATGTGTTTCTTTCAATCTTCACTCTTCATATCCACATATATAAAATATAAGCCGCTCTTCTTATAAAATTCAGCGAGATGACGAAGATGTTTACTTCGATTATTTAAAGATTTATATTTCTTCTCGTTTTTCCTGTACACGGATTTCAATACACGGTATCAACATTTCGATACCTATTCACAGTCATCGATCCGTGAGATTTGCTGCATAGAGTATGTCCGCAGCTCCAACTCCTCAACGTGCCAGTCACCTGTGCAGTATAGGGACAGATTCGTTCTTCAATCAAAATTAAATGACCTGTTGCTTTATCCGTAGTAGCCATTCGTATACATTACCTGTACACCTTACTGAATGGACCTTTATACTTAATACGTCATTGTGTTACGATATAATGAAATACGAAAATTGTTATTCGGTGTACAGCCGATTCTGCTTAACAGACGAACTCCCATTTTCAAATAACCTTCTTTTTTAACACTGCCAAAAATTCCCAACAAAATTTCTCCGCTACATTGGCTTTTCTTTTCGTAACATTTCAATAGATATTGTTTTGTTTGGAAAACATCACACCAGATTTGTCATTGATCATTCTTCTCTTTCATCACTCTTTGAACTATTTTTTCGCGTAATTCTCATAAACGTAATATTTTAATTATATCCTCGTAACGGAACAAACTATTTAATCAAATGTAACTTAACTATTATTCAGCTAATTCTCCTATATTACTACTTTCTTTTGTGACAAGGATAGCATGTTTGAATAAAATCATTAATAAGAAAGGGCTCAAATAAATAGATACTTCCAAATATTTCAATGATTTTCATTAACTTGCATCTCGAGAAACTTTATGTTTCTCCGTGATCGTCAAATTATCTGGGAATTTAAATACTGTGTGTTGTCGATGTTGGAATGTAACTATCCAGAAATGGAAATTTCATAAGAGGGAAATTTAAACAATCACGCTTACGTATGATAAGGTTTCAGTATGAATGAAGAAACAGCTGTGTGATGTAGTTAATTTCATGCTCCTCTGTATCTAACTTTTCATTGAAATGTGTCATATTGTATCTCTTTAATCAATCCAATAAGCGTTATAGGTCATCATACAAGTCCATAATGAAATCAGTCACAAACGTGTTCCACAAAGTTAACTTTCTTACATTTGCAGCGCTTCAAATTTGGATAAGCTTAAATGCAGATGGGTATTTTTTTCCAATAACGCATTTTGATAGTTTAACTTAACTGTCTTGAGAAACTGGTCGCACTTAGAAAAAAAGAAAAATCGTTCTCGATATCATCACGAGTATAAAAGGTTTTGCAGATCATTCATATCTGTCTCTATTTACAAAATGTCCTGATTCAATAATGAATTAGTCTATCTGTCATAAATGTATACAATCATTACTTCTCTCCTTTTGTACCAAACCCGTACAGAGTCTGGACTGTTAACATGCTAAGTTACCAGCTGAAGTCATGGCGTGCTCCGTCCTGATACCGAGGATCAATAACACAAACAAAGCGTTACTGAGACTGACTGTTTACGATTGTTTGACATTATCGTTTGTGTTTAGGAACAACAGCTAATCGTCATTACCCATCATGCTAATAAACCACCTATCCCTTCACTGAACAATAACACATCATTGTCTTTATTAAGTTGATTAAATTGTTTATTGTTCTTGCAAACTTTGCTCACGTTATGCCAAAGTTCAACAGATTTTTATTCGAACTCTTTCCCTATTACCTTACTTTTGTTGTTGTTGTTGTTGTTGTTGTTGTTGTTGTTGTTGTTGTTGAACAACATGATTTCGTCTCAATAGTTCTTATTGTTATTGTTTCTGTCGTCGTCGTCATCGTCGTCGTCGTCGTCGTCGTCGTTGTTGTTGTTGTAAAACATGATATCGTCTCAACAGTACACACATGTCAAATGTTAATATAATACATTGAATTATATATCTGTTAAATTTTGTTATTCATATTTAATGCATCAACTCATAATATACATTACATGACAAACCTCCTCTTGTAACAAATCATAGCAAACGAAAGGAAATGGGAATTTAACCTGTTAACTGATGGATAGATATCAGTATAACAGCCATTGTTATCCGCGTCATGTATACAAAACAACCTTACCTGGTACAATGGGCGCCGAACAAAGGTCACCAGGTACAGAGTTTACAGCTTTACCTACCAGGTCGTACTCAAACTTCGATTACAGGTCAAATATGTGTGTACAAAGTATTTTTTGTATTATAGGATAGGTTCCGCGGTAATCTGTTACCAGAAAAAAGGTGTAGATATTTATGTGGTATATTTCACTTAAATACACAAAGAAAAAATAAATCCAAAGTTGAGAGAAGAAAGACACAATGATGCTGCTTAAGAAGGCGTAATCACGTTGATATAACATCAATTGCTGGTTATTTGATACAGGACGTCAACATAATAAGATAGTCTAAAAGGTATTGGGGTAACGTGCACGACCACGTGGGTATTCTCCGGGTATTTCGGTTTCCTTCCATTTAGACCCATCGCACGCTTCTATCAATTATTTTTGCAATTGTTGCAAAGTTTAAGTATACATGAATATTTTTTTCATTTGTATTAAGGCAGAAATATAGTAAAAACTTTGATTGTGTAACAAGATATTCTAACCCATAATTCTAACTCCGAATCAATGAAAATATGACAGAATATCAACAGAAGAAACATTTACAAAAACATCTTCTAAATGATGTGGAAAACAAGATGTTTTGGGAGGGTGAGGGTAATATGGCTCTAATATTGAAAGCAAACCCTATCTACTTCTCCCACAAATTAGTGGGGGTTTTTTCAGAGAGTAATCGACGTTCTCAGAAGTATTCATATTCTTTGCCTTAACACGGGAGGTTAATGTTTGTGTTCCGGAAACACGGGAGGTTAATATTTGTGTTCCGGTAACACGGAAGGTTGTTAATATTTGTGTTCCGGAAACACGGGAGGTTAATATGTGTCTTCCGGAAACACGGTAGGTTAATATTTGTGTTCCGGAAACACGGAAGTTTAATATGTGTGTTCCGGAAACACGGGAGGTTAATATTTGTGTTCCGGTAACACGGAAGGTTGTTAATATTTGTGTTCCGGAAACACGGGAGGTTAATATTTGTGTTCCGGAAACACGGAAGGTTGTTAATATTTGTGTTCCGGAAACACGGGAGGTTAATATTTGTGTTCCGGAAACACGGAAGGTTGTTAATACTTGTGTTCCGGAAACACGGGAGGTTAATATTTGTGTTCCGGAAACACGGAAGGTTAATATTTGTGTTCTGGAAACACGGGATGTTAATATTTGTGTTTCGGAAACACGGGAGGTTAATATTTGTGTTCCGGAAACACGGAACGTTAATATTTGTGTTCCGGAAACACGGGACATTAATACTTGTGTTCCGGAAACACGGGACGTTAATATTTGTGTTCCGGAAACACGGGACGTTAATATTTGTGTTCCGGAAACACGGGACGTTAATATTTGTGTTCCGGAAAACGGGACGTTAGTATTTGTGTTCCGGAAACACGGAATGTTAATCTTTGTGTTCCGGAAACACGGAAGGTTAATATTTGTGTTCCGGAAACAAGAGAGGTTAATATTTGTGTTCTGGACCGAAAATGGTGCAGTTTTTAATACAGAAAAAGTCTTGAGATATTGGCCATTGAGTTTGTCATTATATATTTCCAGACATCTCCGAGGTTTGCTATCCGGAATATAATGACGTTCATATCTCATTCCCTAATTATAACATGTATTAATTATCCTAAATACAGCTACAACAAATAACAATAAAAAGATACATCAGATGAAGTAAATTGCATGATATATCATATCGCCCATAATTAACAATAGTGTAATGTACGAAACTGATACTTGGTTTCCATGCCAAATGAAACGCTAAATGCCTGTCACGTTAATTTACTTCCTTTGTCTTCGGTCGACGTCTCTATTAGGATCAAGGTTTCGATCCTTCGATAACATGGAGTTTAGTCGATTAATCAATCTGGTATTTATTTATTTTTTGCTTTCTGTAAATGCACGTTTTTTCGCGGTGATCTGATTTTTGCGCTTTTCGCGTTGTATAACTTCCGCTAATTGCAGTTTCTACATATTGCTTTGACCGGAAGGTCACGTGGATGTGTCAATTCATCATTGCGCTAATCTGGTAAAATCAAGTTAATTAGTTCAATTTAGTTATGCTTAAGTCTGAGTGCTTTAGAATACAGTGCACAGTTAACTCCAGTAAAAAGCTAGTGAACTTGAGTTCACTCTTCTTGCACACTCCAGTGCACTAGACTATTAAGTTTAGTTTGCTCCTAACTGAACGTTTAATGTATTTTTTAAACATTCATAATTGTGATAAACTTTATAGATATACGGAAACAACGCTAATCACTAATAAAATCACGCATCTAACTATCTACACCTATAACTATATGACCATGACCTCACTTTTATTTTACTGTTCAATCTGCACTCTTCACGTGCATATTCTACCGCCTTACTCTCATTGTTACAGCGACAAAACTGATAACTGACTTATTTTACTGACTTCACATATTGTATAACTGTTTAACTTTGCGATTATGCCAGTCGGAACTCGTACGCGGGTATAAAATTTCGCGGAACACCGAAATGTAAATTTTCTGCGGTTTTATTGGGCATTTATTTTCGCGCTGTATTCAATGACTACGTATGTAACGAAATTAAATCTCCCGTGAATATTTTCATATATACAGTATTATTTAAACAAATATAGTTGATAAAACCCATCATGATTTCGTTTAATTTCAATGTACAAAGTACCTTGGATGCAAACTTGAATCATGTCTATTGTTTTCAATTGTTGGCAAACACTTTTACACTAATTACCAAACAGAACCGGTAATATTTCATCTCAATCTCGATATTACACTCCAGGACGTTAATATTTCATCAAACATTCATCAGCATACTTTGGGAGAATAGCTTTCCTTCAGTCAACATACTGTATCGTTTAATCATTTATCGATTGTTTGAAGTTGATGATAAGTGTCATTACGGATATGAGTTCTCGGTTTATTTAACGCTTGTAATGTTTACAAAAGGCGCCTATTGTTGTAAAGCTTTTATGAAAACCGTCATTACACGTGTGTTTAGTTCTTTACTAACAGTATAAATGTCCTTCTTCATTAAATACATGTAACAACGAAGTGGGTTTTTTTTTCATTGTCCGAATTGCTTTTCCTTTCGTTTTGTTGTCTCACCAGGACACTGACGTATTGGTACCTACAACTTTATATGACGTCAGTTGGTTTATAAATCTGCAAGAAAGATGTTCATCACAGTACGAGATCGATAGGATACCAAAACTGCTAAACATCACTGAAGCTACGTCAAACCGACTTACCTGATTAAGAAACATATCTCTTCCTTAACAAATAACATCCCCGAATTTATTTTGTTCTCCAAACGAGATTTCTGCATGCACAAATTACAAGCTATTTACAGACCCTGGACGGTTCTGAGATAAATTGGAGTGAGATCTGGCGAACATCCCATTGTGTGTGTTAACAATAAGCAACCAGGAGTGTATATCGACTTTCTCTATAAATGGAAAATGTCGGTAATTAACTCTGCCTGGCCAAAGTATTAGGAGAATCCTACGAATAGAAAATATAGATGTCCACCTCACATTATCTACCAACATATATCAAGCCTGTGGTCGTGGTGGGGCCACGATAGCTTAGTCGGTTAGAGCGCCGACCACGTAATTTCAAGTGAACGTCCGAGGTGCGTGGTTCGACAACCGTGTCGCCTTGTGTTTCTCGGGAAGCTGAGAAACGGGCCGATCTGTGCTGTTGTGGCTATTTCCTTTGGCAAAACACTTGACCCTTATTGCTCTGAATGACATGCGACGGGCCTCCCATATGTTGTTCATTGAGGTAGTCACCAACTACTACATGGAGACTCCCCCGCAAAATTACCCTGGCTGTTCACGGGGCGATAAACCCAACAAACAAACGAACAAATGGGTTGTAATATCAAAGAAAACTCGACAGTATTCTCAAGTCCGTCATTTTACCAAAGAACAACTGAAAGCTAAAAATCTGGCCACCTACTCACATAACACTATTATATACCTACACATATCTCCGTTTTACTATCATACGCCACATATAAAACGCCCGAGCATACATATATGACATGACATTGAAAATACTATATGAATTGATATTTTCGTTACATTATGATTTGATTTCATCGTTAAATTATTTTCTTTTATCGTTGTTTGGTCCGGTTTTATCTTTGTCTGATTCCATTTCATCCCTTAATGATTTTATTTATTTAAACGTTATTTCATTAAGTTTCACATTATATTGTATTTTTCGATATGATGTGATTAGGTGAATTAGTTTTACTATTCGATATTTAATAGTTTTACAATTACGTCATTGTATTATTCATAAAGCTCATGATTTCTTTACAACATAAATTTTACGGTTGCACAACTTCATTAGTTGATGGATAGGAATCTGACAAGCGTCTTCGTGAATCAGAAGTTAACGAACTCTGGGTCATTGTTCGCCATGTTACTACTGTCGTTTCGTAGTAGTTTTTAGTCCGAAATGGCGGCAGTAGGTCTACCTTGATAGATAAATGGTCTCTGTGAAAAGTTTCAGTGCTTCGGATTCGGAAAGTCGCTCTGACCACAAAATGATATCTTGTTTTAAAAAACATTTCGCTTTGGCAAAATGCGGGGTCCTCCGTTGAGGTTTGAGGTGATAAGGCGCTTGTCTCATTCCCGGTATAGTATTCTTAGTTCGGAGGCAGACCATCCAGAGATCTTAATATCAACGTCACCGACAGGCTTGCATATACCCTCGCAGACAGACATTTCAGGGATCATAATATCAACGTCACTGACAAGCTTGCATATAATGTACTCTCATAGCCAGACCATCCTCTACTCGTACCATCAACGTCGCCAACAAGCTTGTTTACACCTCCGTAGACAGACCATCCAGGGATCGTAACATCAACGTGACTGATAGGCTTGTATATAATGTACTCTCGTATGCGGACAATATTCTAACCGTAACATCAACGTCGCCGACAAGCTTGTTTACACCTTCGTAGACAGACCATCCATGGATCGTAACATCAACGTCACCGATAGGCTTGCATATAATGTACTCTCGTATGCAGACCATCCTCTAATCGTAACATCAACGTCGCCAACAAGCTTTACACATATTCGTAGGCAGACCATCAACGTCGCCGACAAGCTTCCATATCATCTCCTATGCAAACCATCCGAGGGTCGCTTCATCATGCTGTTCTCAATTAGGAGATGATTTATGTATTCAGACTGGAATCGTACGTCAACATTATCAATGAAGAATGATAAAGACATTTATTCGTGGTCGGGGATTTATTGTTTTCCATCAACAATCTCAACAAAGGATCAGGCTTTTATCTCGTATCATCTGGTAATATCGTCTCTCGGGAGAAATTTATCACACCATTGGCTTCGTTGGTCATAAGAATCTTAGATATTTCTATTTAAATTTAGTTTTCGAATCGAATGTAAATTTCAACATTGTAACAAATCTGTATATAATAACAAACTGTTAGATTTAACCGATTTGCCTTGTTTACATGGCTTTTGTTTTATATCGTAACAAATGGCCTTAGTATTAGCAGATCAACATCAAGAACACAAACACAAAAATTGTCAGCTTCGTTTCACGTTAATAATACGTTTTACGTTTCATTTCCTTCGAAGGATTTAATTTCAATGTGCATTTAGGTTCAAAATTATCATTTTCATTTATATAAGAAAAAAAAAAGAAAAACGTATTTTATTTTTTTTAACTCTGGGAAATGTATCCATTGAATTTATTTCGATTTTGAAAGTAAATCCCCACTGTTTATTTAATCTAACTTCATTGTACATTTAGTAATATATGCTCCACAGGTAAGGCGTAAGCATTGTACCTGTTGTCCCCATTACGGATCTTATCTTTTCTCTTCTTTCTTACCATCTTTCTTTTCTTCCTAACGTCTCCCTTGACGCTGCCTGGTTCACCTTTGAGGCAGCGTACATAAGTTAAGCGTTCACCCTGTGAGGAAGGCTTCTGGGTTCTGTCCTCGGAGCCCCACTCGATTTGCACTCTTCTCCTTCTAGAATATATTTTCCGGTCACTCGATTTGTTGCTCTTCTGCTTCTGGAAGATCTTCTACCACTTCAGAGCCCCACTCGATTTGCACTCTTCTCAGAAGAGAAGCCTTCTAAGAAGATCGTATTCTGTTATATGTAAATCGAGTAAATCGGGAGAATATAACCCAGAATAAACAAGTTTTTAAGTTTTCTCAAACACTATGACACAAACACATGCATGTATGTGCCATATATACTTCTCTAGTGAAACTCATCACTCGCACACTTAAAACAAGGTCGCCGCCATCTTGGAAGATAAATCTTCCAGCTTCGAGACAGAAAACGTAGAAGATCTTCCAGCAGCAGAAGAGCTACAAATCGAGTGACCGGAAAATATATTCTAGAAGGAGAAGAGTGCAAATCGAGTGGGGCTCAGTCTCGAAGCTGGAAGATTTATCTTCCAAGATGGCGGCGACATTTAAGTGACACATACATGCACGTGTTTGTGTCTTAGTGTTTGAGAAAACTTAAAAACTTGTTTGTTTTTGGTAATATTCTACCGGTTTACTCGATTTTCATATAACGGAATGCGATCTTCTTAGAAAGCTTCTCTTCTGAGAAGAGTGCAAATCGAGTGGGGCTCGGGCCGAGACATACCAGAATAAAATGGTAACTGCTACTCGTGCGAAGCGTCAGCTTTTAGGAGAGTGACGACTGGTTCGCCCCCTTGTCAGTATGATATGACCGTGTGGTGTATCCTGCTGGGTGTCGTACAGTTGGTTCGTCCTTCATCAGTGTTGCTAGTGGTCAAAGTGTAGAATTGGAGTGTAAATCAACTTGTTTTCAATATGGACGAATACACTGATATTAAATTAGTGTACACGGATCACTGATGTGAGGCCTGGGGCGATTGATACGCCGATAAACATACTATCCGGGACAGGAAAATGCATGGCAATTATACCATGTATCCCGGCTCCCCAACTAATTTATTTCGGATAACGGTAACACGGAAGCATTGTCATCACACTTCATCAAAATGTATCCTCTTTGATGAGCGGTAAAAGTTAAACAAGTATATTTAAATTGAATGAAATTAGTTTTTGCTCGGTATTTATAAAGGCATTGATACATATTTGAGATAGAACCGAGAAAACGGTTTAATTGGGTCTAAAGTTAATTCATTTCAAAAGCTTAGTCACTGCATAAATGTATATTGTTATATATTAATGTTAATTAATGTTAAATTAAATTTATGTTTAAATTGATCTATATCCTTGGTCGAAGTGTTTAACTTTGGATATTAAATTCTAATTAACATGCTAATTGAAATCAAATTAAATAATATATCATTTTTCAAAATAAGTTTGACCCAGACACTTTGATCAATTAAGTGTAATTAGTCTATATTTAATCAATATTTATGTACATTCCATTTAATCAAAACTCATATAACATCACGTTTAATATAATTTCCCTACATGAATTTTTAAAATAAAAAAAATGTAATTAAAAATATACAGATACTGAATTTTATTATTTTATTCCATGTATCATGTGTCAAAACAGGTGTTCCTACATCAGATATCAACTTAATTGGCATGTATATTAAGATAAGCTTATATCAATGAATTAATTTATATTCCGGTTTACGCGTCAAGCTAACAGTATACTAACATTAACCATCAAGAGCGTAGCGGTCAACCTTGCCACCCTACATGTCAATTTACAAATGTATGAGCTTTTCCTCACCCGAGTCGGCCATGGCAGGGCTCGGAACCTATCAATCGTACCAGAACATAAGTTAAAACATTCATCATATGAAGCAGTTTCCACAAACACCCGCTATAGCGGCTACCAATTAGACTGAGCAATTTATTTGGTGTTCATATCGAACATAAAGGCCACTCTCCGTCGGAATACTTCTTTTTGATTAGACGATCGGGGCCTTGACAAGAAATGCATACGTTGCTGACAAGGGCAGGTTGGGGTTAAGCGTGCTAGAAAAAGCAGGAAATGAGATCACAAGTTATTGGGATTTGATTAAAATTGGGTACATGTAAAATGTTGCCTTCCGTCAACCTTTCACTGAACGCTCGATTTATCTAGATATAATACTTTAAAGCAACATACTCCCAATCAACCTAAAATTCTAGTTTCACACATGTATTAATGGCAATCCAAGATGCTCATTCACGCTCTCCTAACATTATAATGATCAATGACCTGGATACTTGACCGGGGGAGTCCTTGAGACATCAGTGTATACAAATAACTCGTCGCATTTATATTTATTGCGTGGTTTGTCACGGAGCCGAGAACGAGGCTATAACAACGCGCGCTGCATATAAACTTCACACATGGCGTTGTTTACATATCGAGCATACGTGAACTTTGCCTAAAAATGCTTTCATTTAAACATATTAGCATATTTGCGTAATAACTGAACAAAATAAACAGTTTAAATTTACATACTTAATTTTAAAATGTAGCAATATGCGTACAACAAAACATCGATAAAATTTTAGATCGGTGAAGTTGACAATGTTCAAAAGCTAACCAGCAATCCAATAGACGTCCGGCAAAATCGGAATTCGAGTCAATTCCCTTTTCTTTTATCGCGAAGTTCCAACGAATCATTTCCTTTCCTAATGAAATACTCGGGTTTAGCCGATTCCTCTCACGTTTGCGTCTTTTTTGGCAGAGTCTGTCTGCGTTTTCCCAGGTCAACGCTTTCAGCGTTCCGCCATTGTCTTGTAGAGAAGTTCCTCCTCTATCAGGAGAACCTCTGAAGGATCCTTCCTACAGAGTAAAAAACAAAAGAGAAGAGATTTAGTGTCAAGTTAAAATCAATAGATTTATCATAGTTATGTAAATGAGTGTATGGGTAAGTCCGGGTCAGAGTTCAGCACGTGCCGCATTATTGGCACGTGCGATAGGTAGTCTTAGGACAGTGATGACACGTACAGGTGTCTGTGTTTGCCTAGCCATTGTACTATACGGACGTGTTTTTTCTATTCCCTTATCACTTGGGTTCACATTGACATGTCTGAGAAGGAAAGTTTAGAGGAAATCATTGATTCTCATCCTGCTCCTCCAGCAAAGGAACCAGCCAGCAATGACGCTTTCCAGGCATTAGGCTTATTCACTACTTACCTGGATGAAAGACTAAAAAGTCTCCGTGAAGATATACGAGATGAGCAGGTCCTATCTGCTAATTCTTTCAAACGGTTGAAAAAGGAAAGAGAGGTAAAGTTCAAGCTTAATGGTAACCAGAAGCAATTTGAGTTTAACACAGAAGTGCTTGACGAACTTGAACTAGCAGAGAAAGCTGTTCAGAAAAGTGACGCAAACTCTACTTTGTTAAGCCTGTCGAAAATCAAGACTCTTATTCATAAAAGAAACAAGCTCATTCGTATTGCTGACAAATCTTCATGTGGTTGGGATACCGTGAAGGAGTATGAAAGTGACGAGCTCGCAAGTGATTCCGAAGATGAAAAGAAAATCCGTCAGGCGGAATTTCGGGCACAACGCAAAAAACGAGTCCAAAAGAAATCTACTCCAGCAGCCGCGACTGGTGGACCCCCCGGGAAACTGTATGGCTCTCAAAGTATTGGCGGTAATCATTCTGGTGCTTTTCGTGGCTCCCCTCAGTTTCACCAGCATTCCAGGTTTCATCGCGGAGGGACCTGGCCTCAGTTCGGAGGTAGGGGGCGTGGCAGCCCCGCCCCCACAGACTTGTGCCATGCCTGTGGAGGAGTTGGACATTGGAGAGCAAATTGCCCAAAGATCACGGATTCAGCCGGAAAATGAAGACAATTCAGTTAAGTACCATCCTCGAGATTTGTTTGATTGTCAGCTTAATGACGAGAATTATGAAATTTCAGAAAACCAGATTTCACGTGATTCAAAGCCAATCTCCAGTGTTAAAGGTCGTTTGAAAAATTCGTTAGACTATTGGAAAAACTGTGTAGAAGCAAACGATTATATTTTGAGCGTTTTATCTGATGGTTATTTAATACCTTTTGTATCCACTCCATACAAGAAATGTAATAATAACAATAAATCAGCTATGAACCATTCAGAATTTGTAACGGAGGCTATCTTAGAATTGTTACAAGCAGGGAGTGTAGTTGAAAAGTTTGAAATTCCACATGTTGTAAACCCGTTGTCCGTGTCGGTTAATGCCAGCGGCAAAAAACGTCTGATTTTAGATCTGCGTGAAGTAAACTTTCATGTTTGGAAAGAGAAAATGAAATTTGAAGACTGGAAAACAGCTATGGATTACATCGTACCGAACGGGTACATGTTTAAGTTTGATTTGAAATCGGGTTATCACCACGTGGACGTTCATTCTTCTCATCAAAAATATTTAGGTTTTTCATGGGTCATTGACGGGAGAATTAGGTATTTTTGTTTTACTGTTCTTCCTTTCGGTCTTTCTTCAGCCCCGTACATTTTTACAAAAGTGCTCCGACCCCTCATTAAATTCTGGAGGAAAAATGGAATTTGTATTGTTGTGTATCTTGATGACGGATGGGGTATACGTTTAGATTTTGACACCTGTAAAGGTCATTCAGATTTCGTCAGACAGAGTCTTGTATTTGCTGGTTTTGTAGCTAATGATGGAAAGTCTATTTGGCAACCCACGCAAAGATTAGAATGGTTAGGGATTAATTGCGATCTGGTTATAAACGCTACATCAATTCCTATAAGGAGGCTAGATAGTCTTACTCAAGTTCTTAGGAAGATCTCTACCCCCGGGTGTGTGGTGACAGCACGTCAAGTAGCTAGTGTCACGGGCAAAATCATATCCATGTCCCCTGTCTTGGGTAATATAACTCGATTGATGTCTAGGTATTTATACAGGTTGGTCGAGAAAAGGTCGTCTTGGGATTCCGCTTTCGTGATAGACAAAGATAACGAATGTTGGAGTGAAATGAAGTTCTGGCTTTCTAATGTTAACTCTCTCAATTTGAAGTATATAAGCAATCGTATCCAAAAAAGTAAATGTGTCGTATACTCTGATGCGAGTAGTCATTCTTGTGGAGCTTATGTAGTGGAAGTTGACAATGCAGTATTTCATCAAACTTGGTCGTATGAAGAGTCTCTCAAAAGCTCAACATGGAGGGAGCTCTATGCTATTCAGTTAGCTATGTCAGAATTTCGAGATATATTGAGAGGTCAAATAATCACATGGTATACTGATAATCAAAATTGTGTCAGAATTATTGAGAGCGGAAGTTCGGTGTTAGAGCTTCAAGTTTTAGCCTTGAAAGTTTTCCAGTTAGGTATCTCTCTTAATTTGTCGCTTAAAGTTGAATGGATCCCTCGGTCTGACAATGAGAAAGCTGATTACATCAGTAAGATCATAGACTATGATGATTGGGGTATATCAAAAGATTTTTTCGAGTTTTTGAATGATATGTGGGGCCCACATACTGTGGACCGATTTGCTAATCATTTCAATTCTAAAACATTGAGATACAACTCAAGGTTCTGGTACGCTGATTCTGAAGCAGTTGATGCGTTTTCCCAAGATTGGTCGAATGACAATAATTGGCTTGTTCCTCCTGTATATTTAGCTCCTAGGGTGATAAAATACATGATAGATTCACGATCTTCTGGTACGTTAGTGCTTCCCAAGTGGATTTCGGCCCCCTTTTGGCCCTTACTTTTCGGTGATCACCTAGAAACCCAAACCTGTATAAGCGACATTCTTGTTTTCACTGAAAGTGACCGCATTTTCGTACCGGGATCACACAAATCGCTGTTTAATTCAGTTGATTTTAAGGGGCACGTGCTTGTAGTACGTTTTGATTATCAACAATAAGTTGTAGCCAGGTGATTGGTTAGTGGTGATTGTGAGTGCGTGATCAGCTAGAAGGACTGTGATTGGCTGACACGACACACCCACTTACTATCAATCGTATGTAGTTGTAGTTTTGTTCACTCATGTGGAACCGACAAGGCCACTTGCATTGACTCGAGATGTATATATTGTTGTGCGGCCACTTGGACATTGACATGAAGCATGTATTGTTACAATTGATGCCACTTGGCTTTTGACTGAAAATTACTTTGAGGCCACTTGGCTGTTGAAATGAATAATTAGCTTTTTTGTTTGATTATGTCATGAAAATATCATGAGGCCACTTGGCATTTGATATGAATATACGAGGAGGCCACTTGGCTTTTGATAATAGTGTACATGTACACTTTTTAGATAATTGATGTTTAGAGTATATTTATTGGATTTACTCAGCTTGTGGACACATGAAGGTTAATTTGTTGTTGTTGTTTTTTTTATAATTTTTTAGTGGTGATCATAATGAAATAAATGTTGTTGATTAGAGTTTGTTTACACGTTACAGATATTTTCTCGAATGGTATTTGGAAGGAGCGTTCCTTAATAAAAGACGGTAGTCTACGTAGTCTGGCTTCTGACCTACACGACTTCGTGCTAAAATCAAGGGCAGATTCTACCAGTAAAGTTTACCAAAGGCGATTTAAAAAGTGGGTTGAATGGTGCAGCCTTTACCCAGAGATCACCCCTATTCCAGCCAAGGAATTCCATGTTGCGTTGTATTTAAAACAGATCGCAGAGTCTTCAAAAAGTTCTACTGCGATTGATCAAGTATTTTATGCTATTGGTTGGGCCCACGATTTGGCAGGATTGCATAACCCTTGTAAATCAGCGTTCGTCAATCACGTGAGAGAAGCTGCCCGCAGGCAATTAAAGACATCCGTTATTAAAAAAGAACCGCTTACTCCAGAACATTTGAAAAGCTTAGTCTCGAATTTTGCGAGTCATAGAGCTAATTTGAGTGATTTAAGGCTTGTAACATTGTGCCTGTTAGGATATTCTGCATTTTTACGTTTTTCGGAAATTTGTAATATTAGAAGATCAGACTTAATGTTTTTCGAGTCGCACATGAATATAAACATACCAAAGAGTAAAACGGACATTTACAGAGAGGGTAACACAGTTTCAATAGCTAAGCTAGATTCACAATGTTGTCCTGTTTCTATGACACTTAGGTATTTGCAGCTTGCTGAAATTCCTCACGATTCTTCCGAATTTATATTCAGATCTTTGTCATTTTGTCCAAAATCGAACTCCTATAAATTAAGAGGTACTTCACCGTTATCATACACTAGGGCCAGGGAGGTGTTACTTGAAAAACTGTCAAGCATAGGACTTGACCCTTCAAAATTTTGTCTACATAGTTTGAGGTCTGGCGGTGCGTCGGCTGCGGCTAATTGTGGGGTATCTGACAGATTATTCAAAGCGCATGGTCGATGGAGGTCAGAAACTGCCAAAGATGGCTATGTGAAAGACAAGCTTGAGTCAAAATTATTTGTATCAAAGAATTTGGGTTTGTAACTTGATGTTAGTTAATGTACATTTTAAGGGATTACATGGTAATAAACATGTTAACAGTGTATCCCGTTCTTTGTTGTCTGTACGTCCTCATATAGCTAGGCGGACTAACTCCCAGTAATGAGTTTGAGTTTATATGATAAATAATTTATGTTCGTTTGAGAGAAACGAATTAGAATATAAATAGATTTATCATAGTTATGTAAATGAGTGTATGGGTAAGTCCGGGTCAGAGTTCAGCACGTGCCGCATTATTGGCACGTGCGATAGGTAGTCTTAGGACAGTGATGACACGTACAGGTGTCTGTGTTTGCCTAGCCATTGTACTATACGGACTTCCCACCCACCCACCCCTTTTTGAATCGTCTGTGTGTCTACTTTTGTTTTCGTTCTGTGATTGTAGAACCTTTATTGGACGGACACAACATGGATGTTTGTAACATTCCGAAGTCGGATTGAAGCGAAGACACAATGGGAAAGTGATGGACTCTGTGCTTGTGATTTATTGTTATATCTAAAGTGAATAAAGTACGTCCTCATATAGCTAGGCGGACTAACTCCCAGTAATGAGTTTGAGTTTATATGATAAATAATTTATGTTCGTTTGAGAGAAACGAATTAGAATATAAGTAGTATTAGTATCTACATATATACATATAAGTGATTTGGGTAGACTTAGATATTTACATTGATCACGGCTTGCATCAATATTCAATCTAGCTATCAATATCTAATCTTACTATGATCTGTATGGACACCTGTTCATAATAAATGTAACAAGCTATAATAATTGCATGTTGACGATAAGGCTATTTATATAACTTAAAGTTTTCGTCATAATTGCTATGAGAAGATATAAATGTAGCACAACAGAGCAAAATGGATATCAAACGTAACAGACGTAAACATGCACATTAGTAACCCTGATGAGAATGAATGAAAATTATGCCGATAGCCATATATATACAAATGTTATATGGTGATGAATAAAATGAGATAATGTCCCTGAGTTTAACATGAATAGCTGAATTATTTAAGAGGATATTCCGTTCAGAATGAAGGGCAAAGCACAGGCGCCTGGAAACGAATTCGAGCTGAATAGTGCTTCGGTTCCTGGGGTATAGCACCGTGGAATCCAGAATCAGCTGCGATTTGTCCTCCTCTGAAAGTTGGTGAAACGACTGTCCTCCTGGGATCAGGCTTACTGCCTTATCAAGTGCCTCAAAAATTGGGTTCCTCCTCTTTTCTTGCATTGGGCATTGCAACAGGAAATGGATTGGTGTTTCAGGTGCCGATTTACAGAGTAGACAGATGGTGTCGACCTCATTTTGGTTACATGCTCGCTTGTTTGACTGAAGCTGATACGACCCTGTGAGAAGTCGTAGCTTAGTTGGAAGACGAGTCACATCCCAAGCATTTGGTGTGACCGAGAAGATCGACACGTGGGGGACACCAGGTTTGTAGCTTCCATTGTTCAAGTATCTCAAGGAATTTGGTGATGCTACATCTGCCATGATCACCGTCATCCAATAATTGGTGACTGCTGACTTTACCATTGATTTCCATTTTGCTTTAGGAATATCTCCTTCTAGGAGATGGTGAGCAGAAGGAAGCTCATAGATGGCAAGCAGCCAAACCAGCTTGCATGACCATTCTGTCGAGTACAAATGTACCTAGATGCAATGTCGTACTCCAAAGAGCCTGACTGCCTCATGATACCTGCCGAAGAGAGAGAGAATTCTCTCGTGAATCTCTGCTTCCGCTGGGGGAATCCTGTAAGCGTGTACACAGCAGCAGTGGAGGTGCTGGATGGAAGAGAGAGTACTTGCTTGATAATTTCCCTTTGAAATATCTCGAGTGGTAGCAGTTGGCTGGAGGAAGTTTGTAGGACTTCCAATCCATATAGGATTACAGGGAGGACAAATGTTCTCATTAGATGGCAGGCTGTGTGGGGATCAAGGCCATTCCTGCCATGAAGCCCAGGTCCCATCAACGCATAGGCTGCTTGTCTTCCTTTTCTGATGTTCTCAGGGATAGCTATCTGGTTTTGGTTTCTTAAAGCTCTGATAATGCCCATATGTGATGTTTGCTTGACAATCGGCATTGCTGCGCCATTTATTTCGAAGTTGTGGTGTGGGACAAGTTCTTTTTTTTTCGGAGCTGGCAAACTGCATCACTACGCTTTTTGTTGGTTGAAGTACGTAGTGCTCCCTATTGCTGTAGTCAACTGCCATGTTGATGAGTATTGTCAGTTCCTCTTCTGATTCTGCGATGAGGGCCACATGGGCGCAGGTATTCTGAGATGTCCTACCTTGGTTCCTAGTCCCGAGTTGTTTAACCTTTCAAGGAGATCATTTATGAAGATCTTATAGAGTTCCGTACTGAGTACTCCCCCTTGCCTTACACCTTGGAGGACCTTGAACGGGTCAGAGGTAACACCCTCCCATTTTATGCATGAGGTGGCTTCTTGATGCAAATCTTTTAGCAAGAGCCACAAAGCGCCTTTCACTCATGAATTGAACAGTTTCCTGTTCAGGCTGTTGTGAGGAACGACATCGAAGGCAGACTTGGCATCAAGAAAGGCAATGAATAAATTTTGTTTCCTGGACTTGGCCGCGAGCAGAGCTTCTTGCACCAGAAGAGCACAGTGTAGAGGAGACGCATTTGCAGTGAAGCCTCTTTGTAGTCTACTTTGGATGGGGTCCGTTATTTCCTCTAGATGTTTTCGGAGCAAAACTTCAAGGATCTTATACAGAACAGGCATTATTGTAATCCCTCTGTAGTTTCCAGAGTTCTTCTTGTCGCCTTTTCTCTTGTAGATTGGTGAGAGAATATCCTGCTTCATACAGAGGGGATCTTTCTATTGGTAGCAATTGCATTGAGGAGCTGTGCCGTTATTTTGTATGCGCCTTCACCTCCGTAGAGAAAATGTTCGACTTGTAGGTTGGCTCCATCCTGTGCTTTGCCTGTGTTTAGTTCCTTGACTGCAGCTTTTACTTCATCCACAGAGAAGGACAGTTGAGACTCACTTAAAGATGATTGGTGGCATATGTCATTGATGTTTTCTACATCAAAGTCAGTCTGAGCCGCAACCTCATCGCTAAAGAATTGGTTTTGTAAAGGAGCTGCTAGTTGCATGAAGTGATGTTTCGAGCCTTCACAGATGTCATTTCCTGTAAATGTGGAGCTTCCTACATGTAATTCGCCAAGATAGCTATTAGAGGACTTACGCTGCTTGTTGACAAGAGAGTAAAATAGTTTTGTATCGGATTCCCTTGCCAGCATGATGTTTCCCCGCGATTCATTCCTCTGCCTAGACGCTTCTATCCTGATTTGTCTACGCAGTTCTTTCTTGGCTGCCTTTTTAGCCATCACAGTACGGTTATTCGCTTCGGTTGGTTTCTCTGCTTCTTTCCAGGCATGCAGTGCATTTTTGTTACATTTTTCTGCGTTGGCGATGTCATCGTGTCGCAGCCTACACACTCGTCTTCCTCCTGTCTTGCTGTAAGGTGCCGCAATAGCTACTGCACTCGTAAGAGCTGCGCTAAATTTCTTGACAAGTGTCTCCATACCAAACAGAGATGACATATTTGCCTCGCTCAGAAGGATGTCTAGCGTATCATTTACAAGCGCTTTGTATAAGTCTGTCTAGTTTGGACCAGTTTATATTTTGTGTTTTATCAGGTTTTTTGGGAGACTTCTTGTGCTTCGTAAGAAGAAGTGGGATATGCGCATGAATGGGGTAATGATCAGAGGTGTCAAGTGCCAGGCTGTCGATCCGACTGACAGTAGGAGTGGTGGAATTCAGGTTACCGAAGAGTATATAGTCAACTGAGGATGAATCCTTACCATTTGGATGGATAAAAGTAGGATCAGTTCTATTTGTTGCCAGATTGTTCGAGATTCTGAAGTCTGAGAACAGTTGACCTCTTTTGCTATCAGCTTGACTTGACATATCGCAGTTCCAATCTCCTCCTATTATTATCGAATGTGAGTGCTGATGTATGTTAAGTATCTCGTTGAGCTGGTCAATGCATTCTTCGAATTCGTCGTCACAGCCGGGCTTGCCTCTTGATGGCATGTACACAGAGATAATTAATATTGGTTTCGGAGATGTCTCTATTTGTATGCATTGGATCCGTTCCCTGCCATATACAAGAGGAGAACTAAGGTGATCCAAATCTTTAGACCAGATGACTGCTACTCCTCCATAGCCTCTCGGCTTTTGTATTGGTGGAATAGGGTCTAGATCGTCGACTGCTTTAGCTCAATAGAGCCAGTCACAACTGATGCTTCCTAGCTTGTCTAGCTCAAGTTGAACAGCCAATGTTCCTGAAGCAAGACTATGTCTGCAGTTTTGATGAGTTTCTGGACAACAGGGATGCTGGTGATGATGGTCCATTTTTTTTAAGGACTGTAAAACCCACCGTTGCATTTTGGGACTAATTTTCACCGAAACTTGGTCCGGTAGCCACAGTTATTATTTATGGTAATTCCCCGTATACTTTCATAAATACACATTTTCTTTTAGTTTCTGATTCACGATAGTCTGTTAGGTATGTATCAAGTCCAAAAACTGTAAAAAGCTCAAAATGTAAACATTGATATATGTTTCTTTGGGAGTATGTGTCTTTAACGCCCGGTATAAAATCTATTTTAATACTTTCAACTTGTCCTTGACCCCTCAAAATTTCGTTGAAATCCGGTTTAAATTAGTACAATACATGCATTTAATGGGGAAAGTCATTACTGCCTGATATAACGCTATTGTGATACCTACAGAATTTCATTTATGTTCGGTATGAATCAGTTTAATGCTAGTAACATTTCGTAAATACTTTGTATAATTAACTGCATTGATTGCTTCGGTAGCGTCAGATGTTTTATCGTTTTCAATTAAGAAATCAAATTACACTATTCCTTCTTAATAAAATGACTGCAAAAAGTGAGATAAATGTTTTAGTCTTATAGATATAATATAGTCTTATATATAATTTAAGTGAGATAAATGATTTTGCTTAAGTGATATGAAGAGGAAACAACTAGATTTTATAGAAGATCTATCGGTATTGTTGCAATATTGATATGAATGCTGAGCACCTCCCCGTTATCGCTGTAATTGACATTGATTTTTCTGACACCACTTACGGATGTCCACACCTTGGACCTCTAGAATCACTGACGAGTCCTTGGAGGACGAAACAGTTGTATGATGTCACTATAACGATACTAACGTGTCCTTTGAGGGCAAAAGAGCTGTAGGATGTTCGTAGAATACCTGACGAGCCTTAGGGGAACGAAACAGCTGTATGAAACGAAACAGCTGTATGATGTACCTATATCACTGAGGTGTCTTTGAAGGACGAAACTGCTGTGTGATGACCTTAGAATCGCTAACGAGTAATTGGAGGACGGAAGACCTGTTTGATGTCAATAACATCAGTGAAAATTACTTGAAAGACGAAACAGCCGTATGATGCATTTTTATCTATAAGTAATTTAATATTTACGTTGATATCGTGGGTTAAGCTCTATTGGGTGACTGTGGAGACGTCAGATATCATACCTAGACAAATTTTTCTTCTAGCTGCGGCAAAAGTAATAAGATTTCTTTTTCTTAACGGGTTTATATTTTCTAAATCGCGAAATAGATTCGTGATATCCGCCATTACAAAGAAATTAATTACACCCGTTAATGAGAATCTTTTCAAAAATATTAAACCGTGCAGTTTTATTGTGTTTGATTCTTAAACGGCATTAAAGAAGAGGAAAACAACTCGCAAGCCGGGCCTCATGTAACCGCAAAAACGTTTTGTTGATTTATTGGCATATAATGAGGGGATGAGGAGACAATTCCTAGCTTCACTAATCCATGATAAAGTCATAATGCGTCTCGTTTCTCTTATTTGTCAAGCACAGTCTTCCTCGCCAATTTTTAAGAAAAAAGTCAGCAACAAATGATGATCTGTGACCCAAATAAAGCATTCTAGCATCATAATATGTCAGACCTTTAACACACCAAGTTGATATTCATACACAATATGAATGTCATTTGTACGTAAACCAGGGCACGTATTCGTGAAACTCTACTCGTGTTCAAACAATATTTTGCAAAAACATCTATCTGGATTAATATATATATTTTTTTTTTTTTCAATTTTAAGGAAAGTTGAAAAAAATTCCAGTGAGATAACATCATCAATGTATAGGTTTTTTGTCTTTCAAACTTCTAATTATTCATTTATACAACATATTTCGTTTTTGAGCAATAAGAGTGTTTTGATGAATACGGGCCCAGGAAATTCAATAAAAATTGTAGGTAGGCGCTTAATATTGAGTTTGCCCTTGATTAAATTATCACTTATCAAAATTGGCATATCTCTCATTTATTTTAGTTATGTGATGAATAGAATCTTGTATTCATTTAAATCCAACAGTGCTGATTGGCTATTGACAGACAGGAACTAAATTGCCAGTGACGTCTGTTTTTTATGCATGATTTCATAACTTCTGATATTAAAGCCAACTTATTTGCTGTTAAAATGTCAAAAATCATTTAGGATACATTTTAATTTAAGCAGTTTGATGCATTCCGCATAACGTTGACATTCATGTTCGTCATGTATATATATATATCATACAATATCTGTGACGACACCAAATATAGCATTGCGTCGCCTGAGCACAGATTATGACCGTGAAAGGAGACATGAAACAGGTAACCAACGCACACACTCACCATTAAATAAATCCTCTTTCGCTGTATTTTTGACTTTATGATTGCTATATCATTGCTTCCTGTCCAACGCGACATCTTAAAGAATCTCGCCAAGACTCGATATACCATTACGGAATAGTCCGAGATGTTCCGATGGGTAATTCTTGAGTCCATTAAATCATTACTGCACGTGAAAGCCTGCAAGGTGGGAAGTGCATTGTCGTAAACCGAGAACCTCATAGACTATTTTTAAGATGGAAAATTTGAGGAAAAGTATTCTCCTCGTATATAGGTAAATGTTTACGTATACATGCATACGATCTTTGTTTATAGTTCCCCGGGGTCACTCCCATGTATATAGGTCAATGTATAGCTTTCCCCGGGGTTGTCACACGTATATGGAAGACGCCATTTTCGTTCTCGTAAGTTAGAGACTCATCACCGGAAGAGACTGCTACAATGGCGAGAAAGTTATCCTTCTGAATAATACCCGCACGTGCATCCATGATGACAAGTCCACATCCGTATATATGATATAAATTATAGTGTTAAAATCTAAACATCGATTCCAAGTTCTGTCACAGCAAATAAAACTTGTAATTAGATACCCTGATCCGCATTGTTTGGGAGATTACACGACTGAACTATTTAGACATTTTCCGAAAAGGTACCCTTTTCTTATTTGGTCAATAGTTTTATACATTCAGGGAATGCAAACGGGAGCGAATGCTTTCATTTAGTCGGCGAGTTTCAAGACAGCCCAACTAGACATTGTGCTAAATGGAACACGCTACATTTATCCATTGCTGTACTAGTAACTCCACCATAATTGTATATGTGATTTACTACTTACAAATGACAAAATGTCTACTTCATGTGCAAAAAGCTCGCCGGTCAGTACTCGCGTGGGATTTGCCATGGGACTTGGTTATTTCTCTGTTCCATTATCGTCATTGTAAAACAAATCGGTACGAACAACATAGACCATTTTTGTCGCAATTAATCAGCGGTGTGACATTCGTTATAAAATATATTTTACCATAATAGACCAGCCTCTCATCATTGATGTTTAAAGTAGAATCTGACTAAGTGTTCAGGGATTTGTTGTCAGTGTCTATCAGGAAGTAATATCGACATTTTTTTTTATTTTGCTCTCTTTTCTACCAACATAATAACAAAACCATAAATCTCACTTCAAATTCGATAACATAATATTAACAAAAATAGATTTTGCATTTGGAACTACTTATACATATATATTTGTATTTACATGTACTGTGGGCTTGAGGCCTTTGATACTGAAAATAAATGAAACTTGAAACTTGAAAAATAGATTTGCTAGGAGATCCATGAACAAAAGCATAAGACCAGGTGTTTCGGTAAAGTGAGCGCCTTCTGCTTTATTGACGACATCCGACAAACAAATCTATTACAAATTCGGGTTAAGTCACAATTTCAAATGATAGTAAGGGTGATGACAACCACTGGGAATATCAACAAGCACCAAACACATTTGGCTTCACATCGCACAAGGAAACAATGTAATTTCAACCATTTTTTTTTTTTTTTTTTTTCATTTTTTTTGAATGATTAATTATTGTTATTTTACCTTATCAAATGGCCTCAGACTTGCATAAATTAAAACGGATATATAAGAGACCAGATTGAACCTGTTTCAAAAAAATGAAAACTTAACTTATTTAAATACAATTGCGATATAAGTTATATTGACTTATGTTCGTCATGCTTGTTGGCTTGGATGGAAGCGCTTTTACTGTGGGAGGAAACCGGAGTACCTTAGGAAAACCACCGTAGTCGAGCAGGTGGTCCCATGCCTTTTCACGTCCGATCTGAGAATCGAACCCCGGCCGCCTAGGTGCAATAAAAGCAAGTGTACATGTGTTACCACTATGTCACCCGACCACCATAAAAATGAAGAAAATTGTTTAAAAAATTGGACATTTATTATCATTTTTGTTGTTTTGTAATTCACTGGAGAAATTACGTTTCGATAGGAAATGTTCTCGCTCTGTATCAAATGCCGTACAAAAACGATGACAGTTATGTATTAAAAATATCATAAAGGGTTGCTTAGTTTGAATCTTCATCAGTATTAAATTTGTCTCGGGTAATACTATATTTTATTATGCATGTGTTATTCAAAATCACACTTTGACAAATTCACCATTAACTCACCAAGAAAGAAAACATCAATAAAAACAAAATAACAAAAACAAAAACAAAACAAAAATCATTTGTCCGTCTTTTTAGAATCTTACTTCGACTCAAACCTGATGAATTTTGACACGGGTTGGATCCTCGTGAAAAAAAAGGAACTACTGACAACATAAAATTGCTCTGCAATTATCTCAAAACAGAAATTGCTCAAGAAAGTGCATAAAAATTGTGACATTATACACATTGTTATAGAATATTAATTATAATCAACTCCAAACCAATGCATTAAAATCGTTAAAGCGACTGCATCTGTAAAAATCACTATTGGAACATGTTATCTGCAGTAAAAAATTCAAGATAATATATAAAAATACTATGACTTTACCCTGAATTATGAAAATTGAAAGTCATTGCAACCATGTTTTGTAAATACCTAAACCGGCGCAAAACAACAACATTACAATTCTGTAGGTCCTACAAGAATGAATAGGTTACCGCCCGGAAGCTGAACGTTGCGCAGACTCGTCACTCGCATCCACGTGACCCCACTCGGCTTTCTCCGTGTAGCACTGTTTACAAACATCAATTTAGGTGAACAGGGTTTTAAAATTCGTAAACATTTTTTTATATATATGACATATTTTATGGTATAGACTCGTGCATCGCTTTAGCTTAACCTTAGCTCACTATTTATAAAAGGAAATCACCTTTTGAAACGAGTATAAAAACAACAGAGAAAGTCGCTTTGATGAGTATGAAATCTACAGTTATGTATAGTCGCTTAAGTCAGTATGAAATCTATAGTTAAAGTCGCTTTAATGAGTATGAAATTTGTAGATATAGTCGTTTTAACGAGATTAAATCTATAGTTATAGTCGCTTGAATGAGTATGAATTTTACAGAAATAGTCGCTTTAATGAGTATGAAATCTACAGATAGTGTTGCTTCAAGTGCGTTGATGTCAATGACTGTTATTACGACTTCGACATGAACTTGAAAAAAGGAAATTGAAAGTATCAGATCCAGGACACTAGCTATAATAGAGCTCCACAACATTATCTTAATGCTCAAACCATCTTGGTTTCAGTTTTCCGCCCGGCCTGGTCGGCCATGATCTCTAGAATGCTGATATCTAGGTTTAGCTCTTAAAGGGAAAATAGAATTATTTCTCGCTGGGATTTTTATGTTAGTCAACACAACCAGACAACCTCGTCTTGATTAATGAATCCATCGAAATAAAAGGGAAGGCTTCATTTGTCTTCACGGTTTGTATCCCTCCGGTTCAAGGGACAGAAAAGAGACCATAATTTTAGGGAACATCAGAGAATTCTAATAGAAGGCGTTAGGGTAAAAAAATCCCTCTCGAGTGAAGATTTTTCTGTCCTACCCTCCGTAGGTGCATCTCTGAAATTTATAAAAATAATATTTTAGTTATATCTTTTCCTCTAATATTACCAATTTTCCATATATGAATAATTTTTTAATACTTTTTTTCAAAATACAAGGGAATATTTTCAACGTTTTGAAGATATTACGACGAAAATGAACTGTAAATGGTCACGTTAGAGCAAATACATATTTACCCGAAGTCTGCAGATGTGCTGTGTAAAGCACGTGTATATATAAGGTAAATATGCAGGCGAAAAAAAAATTCCTATTGTTTCCTGAAATAATACCTACTTATTGTTAAAAAATATGTTGGCATTCAGAGAACACCCCCATCCCCTCTCATATGTTAGTGAAACATTTTATCAGTCTCTTACGTAAAGAAAATGGAAGTTTGGTATTAAGCACAGTGATAATTGACTGTCGATACCGTTCATAAAAATCCGAATTCCTCCTTGGTGTTTAAAGCTAATTAGAAATAGAGTAATCGATATCGGCTGGCGTAATTAATACAGTGAAATAGGGTGTCGTTATCTTTTACGGGGTTGTAAATAACATTGTCTAATTCTACGGCATTGTTGAACTTAAAGTTCACACAGAGACATTCCTGGTAATGAATACCGATAAAATAACAAGGTGGAGTTGGAACCAAGACGACGACGACGACGACGACGACGAGGAGGAGGAGGAGGACGACGACGACGACGACGACGACGACATAAATTTAAAATATGACATCAAAGAGATACATGTTTTATTACATTTTTACCAGTAAAATATCAAAAATTATTCATTCTATAAAGTGATATTTTTCACTAGTGAAAAATATCACTTTTGCTCATTTGACCAATCAAATTAATGATTAGAAAATACAAAAATAATTGACCAATCAGAAAGCCCGACATATATGTCAGCACCTGGACAGGGGGAACTACTTTTTTTGTTTACAAATTATCGCTGTAGGCCTAGTTAGCATACAGGGTAGGTTTTTCGTTGATAAAAAATGTAATAAACAGAATATCTAACAGTGTCTTCAGTAATACCAAATATAATTCACTCGTGCGGCTAATATTTTGATATTTTTCACTCGTGCTGCGCGCTCGTGAAAAATATCAAAATATTAGCCCCACTCGTGAAATATATTTGGTATTACTGAAGACACTGTTAGATATCCTCTATGTACTTAAATAAAGGAGAGACAACGACAGAAAGCGCAGAAACAGATATGCAAGGGAAGTCATTAACAAGAAATCGGGAGACACGATACAAACGGAAAGACACCATTCACAACAAATAGAGGGAGGCCAAACTTATAGCTATATTAGAGTTCCCGTATGACGGTGATATCTCCAACGAACCAAGACATCACATGCTAGTTTCAAATATATATTACATCGTTCTTACAGTGTCTAAAAGTGGCGCATGTGTGAACTGAGCACATGCATTCTTAAATATGTCAGAGTTAACAAAACTAAAAGTATAACGCATATGTTCAAATATTTACATTTCCGGTGTGTGTATTCTCTACTTGTTCTTACTAACGAAAATGACGTTTACACTGCGGTAAACTTAAGTCTGACCCGTAGGAATACATTGTTGACATTGAGTGGGGCCGGCCCACCAGACGGGGTTGGGTTTTTTACATTTTGTGAATTTGTTTTTATAAACTATGATGCAAATCAAACAATATGTAAATTGAAGATGTATTTTTTTATTTCTCGCAGAAATGGAATAAAACGATGATGTTCTTATGGAACTATATTCTGTTTACTTTCTGTAGTTGATAACCTTTCCCGCCAAATCGGAATAAGCTGTTCCATCAGTTGTCGGGCTGTTGCGTCAGTTCGTATAACGTCCAATGAATGACGATTATGAATTTTATTTAAAGTAGCACAATTTTTTTTAAAAAAAGAAAAACTGTCTATATATGAAAATAAGAAATAGGGTTTCGTTTTGTTGTCTAATGTTGTGTAATCTGCAATGTCTACAGATATTTCAATATGACGCGCGTTAGATGCCAGTAAACAACAACAACAAAAGAAGACATACTTCTTAAATGAAATAAATAAATGCATTGACGCCATTTTGTTTATATTACGTGATACAAAATCATAATATTGTTTATTAGGAAGTCCCAGAGTAAATACCTGCTAATCATTCTAGCTTCTTTTTTATCAGAAAGTTATGATTGCCGTAATTTTATCGGCACGGCCTTTTTTATAAAACCTTTGTTCAAGTCCGCGACCAAAGTTGGAAATTGGAAAACTTGTGCCCAATCCCTTTGAAACAAATTGTAAATTACAAATAAAATATGTTTAAATCAAAGTCCGCGACCTATTCTTTGTATTCCCTATGGGTACAACATGATATATCTAAGCCGTGTATCTAATTTGTTCTGAGTATAAACATCTCAATGTTTTTCATCTTCATAGATTTCAGCCAATTTACTGAAAATCCAAAATGACAATTATATCCTTAATGCACTTTGCTAACATTGTATAATTCATTCGGAATGGATCAGATTTTTTCATATCCTAAGGGTAACTTCGAGATTTAAGCACTCGTTATTCATACGCGAGCTGTGTTATTGCCATGCGCACTAAACCACCTGTGTCATCAACGATAAATGTTAGCTTGAGTGATAATGCTAGATTAGTAAAGATAATTTGTCATTAGAGCCCTGCCTGGGGACCATTTCTCGTTGTGCATATCTTCAATGTTACCAGGTGCTCATCTCCGCGATATACAATTTAATTTCCCAGACCGAAAATAAACAGACACCACAGAAATACATGGATTATACTGATCTTTCAACAACTTTGTCGGGCATGAACACATAAAAAAGATATGATTATCGGCTAAGAAATATAAGAAAATGTTTGTCTTGAAGAGGTCCTACATGCGCTAATTTCATAACGCTTATGAATATATATAGGAAATGTAAAGGGAATGCAATCATCGCGTCCATACAAACAGGCACAGCGCCCTGTATTATTCCGCAAATAAATGTCTACTGACAAACAGTAGATTTCAAATCACATCACGGACAGACAGAAAATAAACAGAACCGAAAACAGGACTTAATTCTACATTTCAGCCTTTCGAGGTGAAGGGGTGTGTAGAAATGTCGATAAAGCATTGGTACCTTGTAATTTACACAACGGCCATTTAATACATTTCCAAGTGTAAATAACATGTATTTGGTTTGTGTCTCGATAGTATTATTATCTGTGTTGTATGACTTAACAGAGGAAGTTTGTAAGATATATATTAATGTTGTCTGGTTTGAAAATTTAAACATTGCTACACGCTCATCATTTTTCCGGATTTGACGGGATTTTAGAAAACTATTTAGTACTTCCGGTAAAAACCAATAATATGTCGGCGTTCACAACAACCATGGCTACATTTCTGACAAGAAGAAATAAATCATGTCAGTCATAAGAATGTGCAATTAAATCAGTTTATTTCTAAATGTTCGCTAGCATTTCGACAATAAATAGCTGATTAGTGTTTTATATCAAATAGTTTTCAACTGAAGCAGATGCATTGAGTTTCCTCTTTAATGCATTTCATTTACAACCTTGTAGCATGCAAGGGGGATTTGGATCGTAGAGACCTGCATCAGAAACTGGTGGACCTTTTTTTACAATAAATTATGTATACAATGTATTTCTCACTCTTGTTGGGGATGTTGGAAGCGAACAGGGGTCGACATGATGAAAGAAACAGGAGTATCCGTAGAAAACACATGGGGCGTATATTTGTGTAAGCGATATGCTGCTTTTAGCAGAGATAAATAATTATTTGGAAAAAAATAGATTAACCATTTTTCTAATATATAGAATCCGGTTTCTTTGAGACTGGCGTGTTTATAAGCTGATACAAGGATGGCATTGGCTGTTTTGACATTGAACAAATGAAAACGAATCACACGTTTTACGAAATGGGGAGAGGTAAGCGAAATGTTGTGACCGCTCCTATTTTAGTAAATCAGCCAGAAGAACGCCCTTTTGAATTTTGAAACTTAGTATAAACTTTATTTCGTTTCATACAGACAAGACAAAATACAACAAATATCGCTTCAATACTGAACAGGATATGGAAACAAGCTGTAAAGCTTATGTTAAACCACTTCCCTTCAATTGAAATTTACAATATCGAGATTGACAAGATCAGCAATAAAACAAAATGTGAAATATGATTTGATTAAATTATAAAATCCTTAAGTTTGATTCGTTTACTGTTTATACTTCTGTAGGAGGGGGAGGAGGGGGAGGGGAGGGGAGGAGGGGGAGGGGCACAGGAGGGGGAGGGTGTACAGGGAAGAGGGGACAAATGGGTGGGTGGTGAGCTTGCCTGGTTAATTATTTCTTGATGGTCTTAAACCTAATCAAAGCTTTAATGATAATACATATCTTCAAATTAATGAAGAAAAAAATAAAGAGGATGATAAAATGATTTTTGGAACTTCAGTGTAACCTGTGACTAGATACACAACATGACAAGCATAACTGATAGTAATGTTATGTACCGTGTCACCTGTGACTAGATACACAACATGACAAGCATAACTGATAATAATGTTATGTACCGTGTAACCTGTGACTAGATACACAACATGACAAGCATAACTGATAGTAATGTTATGTACCGTGTAACCTGTGACTAGATACACAACATGACAAGCATAACTGATAGTAATGTTATGTACCGACATTTCATGGCATATTTTCCATGTCACTTCAAATTAATTTAAGTGTATGAAGAATCTGTGATGGATACATTGTAATAAACAAAAATAATCTATCACGAAACCTCTCATCAAGAATGCCTAAGCATATTTTGACCAATAGACTTTGCTGGTTGCAAAATATAAAGATGAAATTGATAAAACGACATGTGCTTTGACATATTGATATACGGCTGTTGAATAGCCATTTGATTTAATCTGTAAAATAATTTATTTCTTAAAGACAACTTCTTTAATCGAACTGCTGATATTTTATTGTATGACAACTCCACAGGGACCTCCATCCCGTTGGTTGGTTGGTTGGTTAGTGGTTTAAAGTCTCCTTCCACGGCGTGGGCTGTGTTCAGGCGACGTGAGGGGGCCGGGGGTCGAGTACCTCCGGTGCCTGTGTCCCCCTCAGGTGAGTCTTGTCCTATCCATCCGGTACGTCCACAGGGCCGGACATCTCCCTGGGACGGACATGGGCGCGGCTAGGTGGTCCTTCTCGGTCCGATGTCGAACTCCATATGTTCCATCCCGTTGTACTCAACTCCATTTATATCTCACCGAAATTATTGTGTATCTGTTCTACATTTAGCTATGGAATGGCCACCATCCATTAACATATCTGGGCATGTTACTTTGTAGATCTTTTATAAGCTGTTGTTAACATGTTGTCTAGTCAGGTATTAGGTAAGGATATTCCCCTCGGTGAAAAATATCTATAAATGAGAAAATATCATCTACAGTGATCAATCGTCTACAGACGAGGCTGTATCCAGGGGCAACGCACCGGAAGTCGGTTAATTGGCCTCGTTTTAAAGGTTCTCTACGTCAGGTCAAGTTTACAATTGAAATTCAAAATTGGGACAATTTAAAAGTGACCTCTTAGTTTAAACAGTATTTTATTTGCCAATTTCCATGTAACGATATGAATTATACAAAAAGAAATCAGAAACAAGTGTCTGACACCTATACACTTGTATATACGAATTGGAAAGTTTAAAATCTTATATTGCATGTGATTTCCAAAATATATCAAATGAAATTTCTGCATTCGAAAATTTAAAAATCAGCCTTTTATTGTTTGCCCAAAACGCAAAACAAAATAAAACAAAAAGCAAACAAGTTAAACAAAAATAAAACAAAATCCCCTATATTCACTGTGCATACCCGTACACCGGAAATTGATACTTTTTCATCCTTCTATTTTTAAACACTGGTAACGACGAAGGCTCTGTTTAAGTTTGGCTTTACTGAAATGACTCAACACAGACGAGAGGATACTACATCCGGTCACAGAAATTTGTAAATATAGAAACAAGAGGTCCCGGTGGAGTTATTCCAGAGGAAGCACAAGGCAAAGAGCGACACAAAAGGTAAACTTTAGAGTCCTTTCAGTTAGAGAAGCTTAGAAATTCTTCTGTGGATTGTGGATTGTACGTCATCCAATAATGACATAACAGGAAATTATTTTCAAATACACCAACTTTCTAGCCAACGCTACTAAAACACTAATACAATACACATGCCTGTTTTGTATGGTGGTCGATAAGAGCCAATTTCGCTTTTTTACGCAAAAAAAAGGAGCAAAAATTAATACTAGATTTACGTTTTTTTCGCATTTTCAAACAAAAAAGCGGAAATGGCACTGATCAGCCACCATAGTTAAACATCTAAGAAACAGAGAGCATGGTTTTGATAATATCAGAAAAACGCTTGCTCCCTATGAGTTCAGATAACAAACGACGGCAATGTTTCAAAACCAGTATGGATGTCAGCACGTATAAACAATGGTTAAGGTCACGAAATATTGTTTCTAGTATGAATAATATAACACAAATATGGCCTATAGGAAGAATGTTTTCAGAAAAAAATAGTTAACCTCAGAGTTTGAAGTAAAAAATGCAGATTTCCGAAAATAGCCTGAAACTCCACAGTTCAACTTGTTGTCTCGAAAATATTTTCTTACTTTGCTCAGATGTCTTTGTACCTAACTGGGGCACTTTTCATTAATTGAAATGTCTCCTTATATGTCGTATTTGCGCAGTATCATTCACAGCCGCCATTTGCATTTTAAGGTCAAAAGAGAATCAATGTTTATGCTTTTATAAAGTCAAACCCGGTCAAACGAATGTCCGTACTACCTGCTATAGACACTTGCCAGCACGAGGGCGTGGTTATCTTGTCCAACACACGTGATCCACATGAGCTAAATGTACTATCCTGATACTTGCATTTTTACGCATATTTTGCCAAAATTAACAAGCAGCTTACAGATTACATGTTAACATCAAGACTAATGGACAGCCATGGTGTATACTAACAATTGATCTAGTTATATCTGTTCCATTGCACCAAAGCCGTGATTTATACGCCTGTACTTGCTATTTAAATGAACCAGCGTGCAAGTTGTCACTAGATTTCACCATTCGGAAACTCCTCGGAGAATTTACCAATACCCGATGAGTTCAGGATGTAGATTACATTTGAGACAAAAAACCGAGTGTGTTTAGTTTAGATCGATTACAATTAGCTGCTGATCGCACCGATACAATGTCCAAACCTTAAATCAAATCCTTCTGTACCATTGTTTGGCTGATGAACGGGATTCCGATTGATTTAGATGTGAACAGAACGTGTATCTTGATACTAATCATGTGGTAGAATTAAAAGAAGTGTCCCGATTGCTACAGTGTATAAATAGATTTGTTCACGTGACTACCATACATCACGTTAATTACTGAATCTATCAATGTACATATTCAATATTGATTTGAAAACATTCTTCTATGGACTGTGGATTTGAAATCGGTGCCAATTCCCCTTTGGGTTACTGTAGAGATATTTTGATCTCTATCTATGTGTATGGTGTATTATTACAGTTTGATCAAACTCGGCAAAAATTACAAAATTGCTCTGCATGTTATTTATTAACTGTCTAATGCACATGTTTGGATCGGTCCAGATATACAAAATGTTAATATTCTAATGTACTTGTGTTGTATCAAAAGTGCACTGTTCTTACAGATGGCTTGCAGACAAAACCTGATGTCATTGGTTTGTTTGTACTTTATAACAAATCCGTGACATTCCGTTATATTTCAAATATAACATACAATCACAGATATATAATTCATTTAAAAAAATGATAGTGTTTTTGAAAGAAAGCAAAATTAATCTACATATCCTTCAAGATAAACTTTTTTTTTTTTTTTTAATTTAACCTGGCCAAGTTTCATCAATATTCCTTAATCTAAGGAAATTATTTAACATACTTTAAGTAAAGTTCCTCAATATATTTTTCACCTTATATCAAATGTATTCCTGTGGAAAAGTAAGGATGTTTTAACTGGGTGCTGATCAAATGATAGACATCCATTGTTTTCACACTGAAGATACACCTGGGTATTGTGTATGAAGCATTATTATCATCCATTCTCTTACCCAGGGGCTGAGGTACATGAACGACGTAGGTGGTACGCTTCCGAGGACAGTCGGAGCACATCGCCGTCTGCCGACGCAGAAAATGACGAGGGGCTCCGATTGTCCCGAGGGAGGGACAGATTGTGTTATAATCTCCGACGGAAATATCAAATATTTCCTTTATGACTGAAAACTAGTTATAGCAGTATTGTCGTAGCTCGAGGCTATTAACGACAACCACAAACCAATCTGTGTCATTTCCTGTGCTACATCCCTTTAGATACGCCCACTCACTCAGACGCTTGATGGCTAGGTAATTCTCTGTTTGCGTATATGGAGCACACACTATAGGTTCCGGCTGGTGGTAGCGACTACATTTAACTGTGTGGTTTATTTTTTTCAAGTTTCTCCTATGGTTCTTTTAGCCTGGATTGCCTGTAGTAGATTATTTTTCTAGTTTGGCCTCGCTTCAAACGAATTAGTTACCACAACTAGCGGAACGAAACGGTACTAAGGCAGAAAGGTATCTAGATTAATCGCTGAAAATGTATCAACAATACTTATTTGTGTGATCATTATGTGATCATTGTTGTTTTTTTGTTTTGTTTTTTGGGGGTTTTTTGATGTTTTTTTTTTTCTTTTGGTTTTTTGTTGTTGTTTGGGGTTTTTGTTGTAAGTAGTAATACTGTATCTGTTCATCAGTGTGAATTTATCATCAATACTTCTTTATGTGATAATTATGGTTTTTTGGTTGTTTTTTTTTCTTTTTTTTCTGGGGAGTTGGGAAATGTCACATGGACTTTTCCTATCCACCGTTTATATACCTTTGGTTGAGAATTTGTGCTATAACCCTTTTTCACACCACACCTCGCAGTTTTCACGTGGAAACAACTAAAACAGCTATGTCTACATGACTGTTGGTTAACAGCCAAATGTAACAGGCGAGGGGAAATTCAACGACAACACCGGGACTCCAGTCCGGAACCTCCGAACTTCAAATGGACGCTCTAACCATTTGAGTCACATGGCAACCGGCGTAAAGCCCAGGCCAGGTCCGCCCTTCAGTATTTTGTTTGGCGCCAAATGTAATAGTCGACCTAAAAAAACTAAAGTCCATGTGACATTTCCCAATTCTTTAAAGTGCATGCGTATACCTTTTTTGTTACCGCGTTTCTTGGTAAAATTCTCAATGAGATCTTGCAAAAATCCATTAAGCCATAAAAATTCAACGGATATAAATTTACTCTGAAGAATTATATAGATATAAAGGTCGTGGAATAAAATGGCAAATTTGCCATTTCAAAACAATATCAAACTAATTGCTGCTCCTTTGCCTAGATAGAACGTTGAACGATGTTTTTTGTTTACAATACAGCTCCCTTGAGACGCACGCATGCGCAGTACATGTATCATAGTAAGATGATAAAGATGGCGCTCTGTAACAGTTGTCTTGTAAATCAAGTACGCCCGGGTTCCGAAAGTTCCAAGTATGGTTGACTTGAAGAATCGCAAATAAATCTGGAATTTACTTCACAGATCTTTTCGACGTTATAATATGTTCATAAGTTTGTGCTGTCTTACGGTCAATTGAAAATTGGAGTCACATAGGACAGATTACCTATAGATCAAGTTGAAATTTACTTGTTTTCAATTTTCTGTACGAGAATTACTATTCGTAAGCTTCCCATACTTTTTCAGCTGGATATATAGCTACTTAATGCATGGATGCTGATACAGGACGTCTGCATCGCCCTGGCGACAATCGCTCTCGTTTCGAGCTGAAATCACATGTATTTAGTTATAATATATATCTCGCGTAAAGTGAATTTCTTCCTTCATAAGATAAATTATTTCTCTCAGTGGCCATTTTTACCGAGATTGATTTAGGAAAGTTGGTCGTTTCTGCTAAGAATTCTTTGTGCTGTGGGACTGTATTGAATGGTATGTGATATGCAACAGTTAAAAGTATGCTTTCATCAGATAAATATGTATGCAACGAAAATTCCGCACACACAGAGGAGTCGTTTTTATCCGACAGTTCGATTTTATGTCTGCCCATTATAATTGTACTGCTGTATGAAATTGTCATTTCTTTGAGAGATAGTTTCGGGGATGTCAAATCGAAACCAAGAGTCTGTCGATGCATTCCTAGGTAACTTACCAGATAATAATTATTAATGGACATTCACACATTCTGGACAGGAGCTTGTGTTTGTTTCCGTGTCTTTCTGCAGATAGCTCTCACAACAACCTTCATTATTTGATCCTGACTTTTACGAGGGCATTATACTCCGATGAAACAAACAAAATTTTCTTTCTTTCTTTCTTTCTTTCTTTCTTTCTTTCTTTTCCTAAACATCGTTTATTAACTCCTTTTATTAACTCAACAAGAGACACTGGAATGTTTTATTGACACGCTGCGAGCACTGGCAGTTTGCGTTCAAGGCAGTCAACTTCCGGTGCCATACTACATTGTCGAGAACATGAGTGCAAGGAATGATGCCGTCCGCGAATCCTTGAGCCAGCTGTCTTCACAGTCGTCTATACTTTACATTTACAGGTTGCATGTTGACCAATTCAGTTATTTTGACCCCGGCGAGAAGCTGTATGATTTATATTGCGCGACTATAGCTCACGTGACATTGCTGAAGCATCTGGCTTTTACGTGACCTTTGATATCCACTAAACAAGCAGCGATACTGTGTGTGCAGGAAATTAAACTGCTCCAATATAATATAGTCCTCTGCTTGCGACAATTGGATGTTACCGTCTCTAGTTCTCGTCACGTGCACATTAAAGACGGCCGACAGATTATGAGTTTGTCAACATCCAGATCAGGAATGGAAGTACTCTGTCGCAAAAGCTTAGGTCACAGCACAGTTGATAGCCTACCACTCGGTGATAGACATACAATGTCGCACCCCATAACGAATGTACCGGTAAATCACTATCTAGTTTAAAATTTGATGTGTTAAGATGTCGTGTTGCATGGCTGTTATGGAGACCTCAACTAACTCATGTTAAATAGAAAGACTAAAATAACTCCATTGATTTGTATAACATTCCCGAAATTCCTACGACAAGCTTTCCATCTACACGATAGATGACTGATCTACCTAAAGTCATAAGATATATTGACAACGACATCAACAATTTAACCATTATCGATATACAGCTCATTTGCATATCATCCAATCGATATTTGACCAGGGGTCAATTGATATGCATAGACACAATCTAGTTCTTATTGAAAACGGTTACTAGGAATCGGAGTTGGCGCATATTGGCCGTAATATCTTAGCTGAATGGTAATTAACATAGTTTAATCAAATATGGCCGACAGTCCTTGAATGGGTTTTTTTTCAGTGCGTTCCAACATATGTAATAGTATAAGAATAGGGCTTAAAGGGTTTGAAAATTCTGCACGTGAAAAATGGAACTAGCTAATGAAATTATGGATTGTTGAGATGGAATTGTGCTGGGTAGGGGTAATGTGCTGATAACATGGTGTTGGTATGAATTTGACGGTTCGTTGAAGAATTCCATAGCACAAAACGATTTTTGGTGAGTACAGTTCGAGAATGTATGATTTACATACGGTCATGTTTACGTTACAATACGTACGGTTGGAAATTTAAAGCGTTACAGCTGACCCTAAAAATAAAAAGTACAACATTTCCTTAAAAGGAAAGAGACACAACTGACGTCATTAGTACACTCGCCATGAAACTGATTACAGTTTGACGTAAACGCTAAGTTGCAGTACACCGCAGCCATTTTGAATTCATATAGGCAAAACTGTTCCATTCAAAAGATGCATATTTTGAAATTCTTTGTGATTTACATATAGTTTAAAGTGGTCAGAAATCAAATAGTCCATATAAGGTAATAATCTTGAGATCTAACATGGCGATCTTTTGGTTATTGAAATTCATTCCCTTATCTCTCTCCGATGTAGCGTCCGTAAAGTTCTTTTAACTGACATACGAATCCCAAATGACGATCGTTAAAGACGACAGTGGCCCAACTAACCCTAACACGTCATGACGTCACGACAACCACGTCACTGACTATAGCGTGACGTCCGCCGAATTATCAAGGAATTTCGTCCTTACATCAATGATACTTACGTCATCCTTACAGCACGGAAACATTTTTTTTTTCATTTCCAAACAAACTCAATATCGTGACGTCATCAGGCCGTAACTGATTAATGACGTCATAAAGGTGTTATTACACACGTGTCTCATGATATTATGATATGGACTATAACAACACAGAACAGGCCATTTATTATAAATACACGTTATTTTCTAAAACAACTGTGAAACAAGTTATACCAATTATAGCTCTTTTGTTGGCCCGGATGGAAACGCGCGATTGGTCGTAGTTTTAGTATAAACATATTTTATTGTATCATAAATATACAAAGGGATGGTTTTCCAACTTATATGAAGTCCTTTCCCAAAAACAGTAAGCAACACAAATATTTACACAAGATGACATTAGAATTTACATAAAGTGATTTTATTTTTGAAAATGTGAGTTTAAGAAGAGTAAACAATTTTTGAAGAATAATTAGAACATTTTTAACAAGAAAGTTTTAAAGTATTGATTTAGACATAGTGAGTAATCTTTCTCGTCTCAGCTGACACTGGCCGTAGTGTGGAAGGAAACCAGAGTACCCGGAGAAAACCCCACGTAGTCGGGCGGATGACAGATTTACCTTTTCACGTCTGATCGGGAAATCGAATCTCGATCGCCTAGCTAGGTGAAAGGCGATTATGTTACCAGTGCCCTATCCCACAATTATCAATATTTATACTTGGATAAAAACTTTTAATTATGAATTCCAAAATGAAAGTTATACTCCTTTTAACGGATTTTTTTTTTCACAATTTATGAAGGTGTTGAATAACAGAAGCGTACTTCACATTATCCGGAGCGACCGATTAGATTGATCAAAAACATGGTTAGATTTAAATTATTAGTTGATGTCAATTTTCAAAACGCTGAACAAAAAAATCGCTAACATGCTGGTATCCCGTTGTCCGATGGAATTATGGGTAGTCTCATCGTGCGTGCTTGACCAAACGTTAAAAGTATCTGACACCAATGGAAATGCATGTGACAGAGATAGGATGCCAATATCACTGTCCCAACTCTATCGAGTTTCCTTCAATATCAAATTAGTTCCCAGTGTCTCGTTATATGGTGAACGGCGATAACAGGAAACCTCAAAGGTATAACTAATATGACAAGACGCATCCATCTTAATATTTCCGGACGGATAAGCAGGCACTAACCGCTGACAGGGCATGCTTTTCGGACATCAACAGATAGGAAAGAAAATTGTTGATCGACAATACTCTATGTAAATTAAGAATTGAATGTGACAGATATAGAGCGGTCAGTCTGTGAGTTATGGCTGTTGTCAATTACATGCTGATAGAAATCTTCCTTTCCGGTGGAGTTTAGCTTGAAGAAAACATCGCATGTGTTAAACGCTCGTTCCCAAGTGACACGGGTCACGTGGTCATCAGAAATATTTGCAACTGTCGTTAAGAAATGAAATTGAATTCTGTTTGTGATAAGTACGTGTGATATGGACACTTTTAGACTAGTTTGGCACGAGATACATAAACCGTGCACCCTATTTTTTATCATACGACTTCCGCTTTATGCTACCTCGGCAATATATCCCGTGGTCCCACGGAGGGGACCCCGCAATGCACTCTGGGAAAGATTGCCATCTCGGTTCAACAGATTCTATCGGCTCAATATGACAGACATATGTCGGGACGGACAGCTTGTCTCTTAAAAATCACTCACGCACAAATCGAACGTTTCTTTCTTGTCTAGCAAAAATCTAATGACACGGTATCGCAAATTTGCATTTATAGATGCATCGATGTCGATTTACAATTTAAGCATTTTAGAAAATTTCAATCACATGCACTCGAAGAAGATAGGAGATTGAAGAATACAGAAAATAGCGTGTGCATTTTAAGCTTTTCCCTAATCGCGGGATGTTTAAGTTAGAACACCCGTCCCAAACCTCGTAACAAATCAATTTGATGACAGGAACACATGTTTGTTTCCACGTAGTGCTGAACTTCTTCGAATTACAGTTAATATGTAAATATAGTATTATAGTTCGCGTATTGCGGCTGACCTTTAGTGCCGGGGCTCCATGTTGATACAGAGTAAGATTGGATAAATAAAAGGATTTTCGTCAGAACGAGGACCACGATGCGTCCAAATGACATTGATCCCATGGCGTTCATGGTCTAATGAAATGCATTACTTCCTGTTTGGAACCGCGGCGCAAATGTTAATATAGGCAAATATTATTCTGTATCAAATAATTAAGTCGAAATATGGAGGCTTTTGACAAGAACTATCATTTTTGACGAGCACTATCCATATTCAATCATCCAAAACGTCCTGAAAATCAAAATAGCTGCAAGCTTTATCGCAAAACGTTTAGTCCCAACTGGTCCGGGAGTCATTACTGCCTGGATGACAGGAGGTTTCCCCTTAATTAGAGGTTTTGTTTGCCTACATTACTACACACTGTCACGGTCCTAGATATAATGGTACTTATGAGATTCCATTAATAAAGATACAGAGATGCATGTACAATCATTACAATTCCAAAAATCCCGCGAGATCGTGATATGACGAGAGTTGTTGTGATTTAAGATACGTATGCAATGATTTGTGAGAGGATGTGTCACGATTTTCGTTAACATGTTTTACAGATGTATTGATAATATTGATTTCTCAAAGTGTGTCTGACTAAATCAAATTTTAAGATAATGTTAAGCCACAGTCACAGAACTCTAACATGTGATGTAGCTATCAAGCTGTCTGTAAAATCTAATTATTGACATTTTTTTTATACTTTTTTATTATTATTATTATTTGTTTATTTGTTTGTATGTTTATTTAATTTTTTATGTTTTTTTATTTCTGCAATTGAAATCTTACGTTTGCGCATTTGAAACGATATTGTGCCTGCAAAGAGTGTCCTTATTGATGAAGTCTAATCAGTAGTTTAACATTGGGCTCCTAACTAACAAGCTGTACAAATGGGTATCTATATGCCGGGAAGTATTCATGAGAAAGACAGACGACCATGCATAAGCTTTTTGCCACCTCAGTGTTACAGACTACGACGGTAATGAATGAACTGAATACAACGCCACGTCATGACATTTAGTCACATTTGGGCTTTGAGAAAAGCTGAACTATATGAAGAATTTGACATAGACATTCTCAATAGACGGGCTACCCATGGAAACCTATAATTGATTCGGTTTAGTTTAGTTTAAACATATTTTATTGTATCAAATATATACAATAGGATTGGGCACAAGTTTTCCAACTTATATCAAGCCCTTTCCATACAATATCATATAACACATACAAAATATACAAGATGACATTAACAATAAAATAATTATTTAGTGTGGGAGTGTGGATAAGGGAAGGGTAAGGATGGGGTGTAAGAAGGTGCAAGTATGTGAAAAGAATGTGACAATCTCCTTCATTTTAATTCTTTTATGAAATAATTTAGACATTTCAACTAGTAATTGAAACATCTTTTTTTTAAGACTGCGTGAATGATTTTTCTCGACCCAGATGGCACAAGTACACAATCCACTACTCGTAACTTTCGGCTTTTCAATGTTCATCATATCCCCTGCCACGGTTTTCTTTCGCTTTGGTCTTTCCTTTCCTTCTGATATTTCCGTTTCCCAAGTGCCATATGAGTCGAGAAAGATAAAAGACGCAGACTTTGATAGAGTTAAAGGGGTTAAACAATTTACATACATGTATATAAATATGATTTTTTTCTTTTTCTCTTTTTCAAAAACACAATATATCAAATATATTAAGTACTGAAGAGAGATATGTTGAAAAAAAAAAAAAAAAAAAAAAATTAAAAAAAATGGGGAGACTTGCACGAATGGAGTGATAGAGAGAGGTAGGTGGTAGAGAAAGTACAAATGTAAAATCAAAATCTATTTGTATCGTGAATATATTTCTGAGTGTGCAGAAATATTTTTTCGTTGTCTGCTTTGGATAATTCATGACTGCCATGTAGAATAAGCTGTAGGTCCAGTGGGATGAAATCATTTAACTCACGGTACCACTTTATTCTCTGATCTATGTACTTGTTGCAAATAAAAAAGAAGTGAAATGCATTTTCAATAGAATGTCCACAATGACAAATTTGAAAATCAATTAAGTTAGCATGAAATAAGTCGTCGTTTAGAGTACTTGAATTAGTTCTTAATCTAGCATGCAAAATATTAGATTTTCTGTCACCAAACAAATAATAAGAGGGGATATTTATGTCATTAAGCTTACGAAGAGAGTTTTTAAAAGCTGGGGCTGACCTACTCTGTCTTATGCCAGGGTCTAAATTATTCCAAAGTCGAATAGTAGACGGGAAAAAAGAACTATTAGAAAGTTGAAGTCTGAAGTTAGGTAAGGAGTAATGGTTTGCATTACGGAGGTTATATTCTACATTTTGTGACACTAAAGGAGGTAGTAAAGCTGAAAGATAATTCGGCGTGAGGTTAGCTTGAATTTTGAAAAAAAGTTGTAGTTTTCTGTTCTTTCTTCTATTTACTAGTGGTTCGAGTCCACTTTCTGAATATAATGAAACCCTACTTGCATAAGATGGTAAACCTGTTATAATACGGATAGACTCTAACTGTAGTTTTTCTAGATTGTCTGCGTCACCGAGGGTACATCCGTCCCAAACTTCACAACAATATTCTAGTAAAGGAAGAATATATGCTCTGTAAATTTTGTCTAAAGTTCGTCTATTTAACAAATACTTCAGTTTTCGTAAAACACTTACCTGTTTTGACACATTTTTACAAATATTTTCTATATGCATACTCCATTTACAATTTTCACTTAATACTACTCCAAGGTGCTTATGATTTTCTACAAAGTCTACATTTACATTATTAAACTTAATTTCAATTGCATATTCAAGTTCAAAGTTGGAAACAAGTAATGCCTCTGTTTTAGAAGGGTTGAAATTTACTAACCACTTACTAGCCCAGTGTTTAATTTTATCTAAATCGTTATTTATTTTTCTTTCAATAGTTTGAGGAGATGTATCACAGTATAATAAGGAGGTATCATCTGCGAATAATTTACAAAGACTTTCCAGGTTATCAGCTATGTCATTAATATATAGAATGAATAAAAGAGGGCCTAATACAGAACCTTGAGGAACTCCGGCATTGGTAGATTTAACCAAAGACTTCGTATTTCCCACAAAGACTTGTTGTTGTCTATCACTAATATAATTTTTGAACCACGCTAACAATTTTCCGGAAATGCCATAATTTGCTAGTTTAACTTCCAATCCCCTGTGCCATACACGGTCGAACGCCTTTGAAATATCACAAAAAACTATACATGAAGGACGTTTTTTTTCTAAGTTTTCGCATAAAGTGTGATATAATTCAATCATTTGATGTACTGTCGAATGACCTGGCTGGAAACCAGACTGATATTTATATATTAATGAATGATCTAATAAATAGTTGTGCAAATATTTCACTACCAATCTTTCAAAAACTTTACCAACAGTGCTTAATAGTGAAATAGGTCTATAATTTGAAACTACCTGTTTATCCCCCTTTTTGAATATAGGCATTACTAATGCTTTTTTCCATTGTTTGGGAAAGATACCAGTTTCTAAAGAAGATCTAAAGATAAGAGAAAGAGGAAGAGCTACTGATAGTGCTGTGTTTTTTAACATATGATGACTTATGGTATCAATACCTACAGCTTTACTAATATTTAACGATTTAAGGATGTCGATAATGTCGTTCAAATTGAAAGGTATGTCAGATAGAGTAGCGTCCGTCCTAAGTTGTACAACAGGCACGTCGGTATTGGAATCGTCGATAGTAGAAATGGAAGCAAAGTAATCATTTAAAGTGTTAGCTTTACCGTCTTCTGTAATTTCGATTTGACCAAATTCATTTCTGAGAGGAGGTATAATGTTGGCAGTATCAGTTGTTTTAATTAGCCTGCGGACAATTTTCCAAAAAATTTTAGGGTTCGAAACAGAGTATTGATCAAGAATGCCATTTATGTCCGCATAAAACCTTTCTTTAGTGCTTTTCTTAAGATTATTCACATGATTACGTTGTTTCCGAAAGTTAGTGAGGTTAGCGGAGGTTCGATTTGATTTGAAAAATTTTAAAAGTCTGTCTCTTTTTCTAATTTCACGTCTTAAGTTAGCGTTAAACCAAGGTTTGTCATTTGGTCGTACTGTCACTATTTTTGTCGGTATACACTCCCCAGCTATATCTAAAAATCTTGATGTAAAAATATCACACATGTCATCTGGGGAGTGTGTCATTGAAAAAAGATCTTGCCAGTCAGTTTCGTCTAATCTATCACTAAAAAGTCCGTAATTTGCGTCACTATAACATATCACTTTTCTCTTGTAAATCTTAACAATAGCAGTGTCAACAGTCAATTCTACACACGTGGCTTGGTGGTCAGAGATGTCATTATCAATGTCGATTACGTCGGCTAAACTGAAGGTACACGTGTCGGAAAGCAGTATAGGGTCAATGAGTGTAGAGCACGTCCGTCCAATGCGTGTCGGTTTGTTTATAACGTTTGTCAAGTGAAAGGAGTTAATAATGTCATGGATTGTATGTGTGTTTTCAACAACTAAGAGATCAACATTAATGTCGCCTACTACTACTACATGTGGAGTTTCTTGTATGGCAGTTTCTAATGACAGTTTAAAATGATTCCAAAAGGAGTGTGTTGTGTTTGGAGGTCTGTATAATGTGCATAAGAGGAATTTCTTATCTGGAAACTGGATCTCTGTCCAAACAACTTCACCCACCTGAAATTCTAAATCAGCTCTACGACGGGAGCACAGGAGACTGGAAGTGTAAACAGTTATCCCCCCTCCCGGAGTTCCTCGATCTTTACGGTAAAGTTCATAAGCACCCAGGAGTATATCACAGTCAGCTATTGATGGATCAAGGTGAGTCTCAGTGACACAGACAATATCATAATCAGAAGAAACGTTTTCTAAAAACGACATCTTATTTCTCAGACTACGTATATTTAAATGAAAGATAGATAGATCGTTGTTATGATTGAGGGGGCCGGGGTTAGGATGAACGTCGTTACAGGAAAGGAGGAGAAGCTGCAGCATAAAGAGGAAGTTAGAGTTATTAACGATACAAGATAAGATAAAATGAGTGATAAAAGCAATGTTTCTTAAAATGGACATCACACTGGACCTGTAACACGTGAATAATTTTAGAAAATGTATGTAAAATAAAAACTGTTGAGATATTAATGTAGAGTGTGTACGATGGTAGAAACAGCCGATCGCCGCCCTATACTGAGTTAAATCACTACCCATGATCATCAATAATTAGTACATGACGTATAGGGCTACAGTCGGGTGTGTATACCATAATACATTTGTAAATGTCAACAACTGGACACTCGGACAAGAAGACAGTTCTATTATAGAAGTACGGACATAATGGGTGAAGGGTAATGACAGTGAATAAACAAAAAATGTGAAAGGTAAGAAAGGTGAATAGAGAAAGAGGATAAAATGAAGGAAAGATAAATATACCAAATAGGAACAGAATGACTAAGATTTCATCAAACATGGGAAAAGAACCACATTTGGATGATTGGCAGGCTAGTGGGATATTGCAGTAATTAAGAAGCATAGGAATGATTTATATACAAGGTCAACTATTTAATATACAATCGAAAACCACGGCAACATTTATATGATCGTACCGGTATACGTATGCATAGAAATACGAAATTAAACTCAACAACAAATTAGACATTCCTTGAATATCACACAACGTATCATTGAAAAGTTATTACATAAAATAACTTGTATTCAATATGAAAATGATAATAACAATAAGACGGAACACTCGCAGAATTGTTCTACATGTATATAGAACAAGCGAATTTAGACTGTATGTTTTTTTTTTTACCAATAGTTATATGATCTCGTGTATTTAATGAACGAAATAAAAGGAAACTTATGAAGCGCTTATGTTGTTATTGCGCCTTACGATACAACTTTGCCATTTAACAATGTATTGGTAGGCACTATTATCGCTGGACAGATTTGTGATAGTATTCAAACGTTGATGTAACACTCAAAGTCATCTACATTATATATTTGCATGTAACTATATCTATACACAAAACTGGTTACTCATTGTCACATGACATTTGTATCGTGAAACGCACGTGAAGACACCTGGTAGGACACAAGTCACGCTAGCTAACATTGTGATTCGGTGTTTAAGAGGGGACGGTTTTCAATGGTACCCGTTCCATTTCCAATGTTGAAGGTTGACCAATGTTGTATACTCTGTTCAGATCATTTAACTTTATGCTGGCTTTTGGACATACTAACCCGTATCATTAGTATTTGCTATGATCGTGATGATCTTAATGATCTTAATAATTTTACAACACTCTATTCCAACAAATAATAGCATGTCAGGACAGTAACCTTATGCCCCATAAGGTGAGCAAAACATAGATTGGCATAGAGCCAATTGAAAAAGTACAAGGCGAATAAGACCAAGTGCTCCGGAAAAATAAGCGTCATCGACCATTCATGCCATTTATTACAAAGCCCAATCCCTTCCCATCTCGACACATCTTTTATTTCTAGAGGGTTGTATACTTACCAGACTACCTTTGCTGCTCTTCCAGTGAGGAAGACCAGCGCTTGTGACGTCATGGATATCTTCGTGATAAATGTTTTAGTGGCATGTTTTCTATATACCGTACTATAGCTGATGTACAGCAGTTCCTCGTTGGCCTGGACATAGCCATTTACAACTCTGCTCGTAAATCTGATGTCCGCTGTCCAGAATTCGGCCAGACAGCCAACTAAATGGACATTTTGATTTGCGACCAATGTCTGGACGATATTTGACCATGGGTTTAGATTTGTCTATAAAAATGAACGCGACTCAAACGACAATTATTTATACATTCTAAATTTAGTAACACGAGATCTAATGGGCGCCCCCTATGGAATCAGAGTCAATAAAACGCTTTACATCAATTACCGTTCGCCCTTTTTTCATTCATTAGTATAAGAGAACAGCTACAATTGCTGTTTTGATGCCTACTATGTACTTTTGGAATATTGGATATTTTCACTTTTAGGATGATTTGTTCCGGATGAATTAGAACGGCACACATTAGGAAATTGTTTGTCAGCGGTATCCGGTGTTTAATAAGCGACAGCGGATTTGTTGGGCTATTTTGCTAATGACAACACAGACACATTATATTAATTTACTAGCAAAGTTATTGGTCTAATGTACAATTTGAGATCAATCACTTGATGGTTTTGATCATTTAAGGATTTTTTTTAGACCAATGATGTGTAAATAAGTTGATTTTTACATCGCTGTTTCACTCAAGTTCTACTTTTTATGATATGATTCCGATACTATTTTGGTGCTTGTTTAAAATCATCGACTAAGCTGTTACGTTTTAGGAAAAGACCGCCATCAATAAGAAAACAAGATTAATTATTGAAAAATATTTATTTTACCTCCCCATACCCGGCAGTTTCACAGATAGCTAAGAAACGGACCGGTCGGTGTTGTCGTAGATGTGTCCTGGGTTCTGACACATTATCCTAATTGACCTGGATGACATACGGCGGACATTCCGTATTTTGTTCAATGAGGTAGCAACCATCCACTACAAGGAGCCTCAAAATGACCATGATTGTTCACAGAGCGATAAACTCATCAAAGAAACTAAGTATTTCACACATAACAAGGTTTCAGATTCAAGTTATTTTAATCTCAGGACAAGCTTAATATGAGGAGTGTCTAGTTTATGAAAAACAGGTGTCGTTAGCCGTAGTTTCGAATTGAAATTTAATCATTGACCTAATTTCTGAAAAAAAACGTTATCCATTCCTGGTGCCCTGTCCTACAGAAATGACAAAATTCACAAGACAGGATTTTGTTTGGCCAATGATGATTTAGAGCCGCAACCAGGGAGGACCGTTTACTTTCTGGGATAATTTAGTGGCTCCATCTGACGTTAATCGGAAGGAATCAATAACAATCTATTAAACGATTCTCCTGCGTTCTCCTGGCAATACTCAACATATTGGCCTCGCTATGGGTCAACCTCAAAAGAGGCTGAACTCCAACATTGACATATCACACTGATAAGCCAACGGTCTTCTTTTCTTGAAAGAATCGTAAACGATAAGTTGGAAGGTTGTAAGTTGTAATGAGTGAGTTATGCATGTAGATAAATGTGTTTTCTCTTGCTAGTGGATAGCGAGTTCTCGAAATGTATGTTCTGGGACGCTTCTAAGTCCCAGCTAATTAAAGATACAAAAGACCTTTCGAAACTGAGTTCCATCAGTCAAACTGTCGATTTATATCTAGGCCAAATTGGACGAACATAAATCGGGGTTTTCATACTATGAATAATGTATTGGGCCGACTAATAGCTTCGTAAAGGCTAAACAAGACGGAGTATTCCTGATGAAACTCATGAACAAATACAAAATATTCATTCTTTATTTCTTTTTAATTTATTTTTATTTTATTTATTTTTTTTTTTTTTTATATGTCATCGTCCCTACTAATTAAATTGTTTTAGTTCCTGTAACGAATCACGTGACAAAATGAATATCTCAAAAGGTTCTTTATGACGTACAAACTTAAGAGAATTTTATTAGATTTTTTTTTTTTTTTTTGTTGTAATAAGCGTTGTTCAACTTATTCCGATTTAATATGAACATTTGAAGAACTTTATTTAACATTATATATGTTTTACTTAAGCATTTAAGGAGACTACACAGAAAAGAACTTTCCGCCTTTCATCAAGACGACTGTTGTTCGATTCCAAGTCCGTCATTGGAAAAGAACGGCACCAGCTTTCCTATTTTATGGGTTTTCTGTGTGTACTGATATTTCAACAATGGTGAGCGCATAATTGTACGAATTTACTAAAGCGTTTTTTATAGTCTTTTAAATCAGACTTCTTTCTAGTTATCTATATCTGGCCTTGCCATGCAAATGTGAATATTACTGTATGAATGCAGTGTCACAATGCGTCAAATTGTTTTATCATTACAATGCCAGCCCATTGTCAGCATCGCAAGAAAGTTGATGTTTTTACAAAAGACTGTTTTGTCATTATGATACGATGTTGTGTTTTATCATGTCTATGCTGTTATGTAACGTCAATCTATATATATAGGTGTCAGATTTATATAAGTGTCTTGACACTTGTTTCTGATTCCTTTTTGTATAATTTATATGTTGTATATATATTGTTAAATGGAAAATGACAAACAGTTTAAAATAATACTCCTGTAAGCTGTTTATATCGTCCGAAAGTTGAAATTATCGACCGAAGATTGCAATATCGATCATTAGTCTGGAGGAAAAATCATGCAGCGTTGAAAGAAGTGTAATATTGAAGTCGCTTACTATTCTTGTATACAAACCGTTTGACATACAACAGAGAATTTTAATGGCGCTGCTATTTTTGTTATTTCTTAAATCAATATCATTATCGTTCCATACGCCATAGTATTGAAAAATGATATTCATCTCAAATTATTTTCAATATAATTTATGTCTTCAAATGCATCAAGCCCATAATGCCTTAACATTGATATACCATCCTTCTTAGATTATAAGAAGGTCCAAAGGGCCAGGTGGGAGGGCGGGGCCGCGGTCGCCGAGTGGTTAAGGTGTCCCGACACTTTAACACTAGCCCTCCACCTCTGGGTTGCGAGTTCGAAACCTACGTGGGGCAGTTGCCAGGTACTGACTGTAGGCCGGTCGTTTTCCCTGGGTACTCCGGCTTTCCTCCACCTCCAAAACCTGGCACGTCCTTAAATGACCCTGGCTGTTAATAGGGCGTTAAACAAAAACAAAAACAACAAACAAACCAAAGGGCCGGAGAAACAAAACAAAATCGCTCCCTTAGAGGTCAGACAAGTGGATCTCAAACCAAGGTATAAGATTCATTGGTTGCAATCACACAGCAAGCTTCTTATTACTATAATCTTGTTTGATTGACGCACTCAAATTTTAGCGCCAAACCAAATTAAAACAGATAATCGGAATGGTGAATTAGCGCGCCAACAATGATTGCCATAGAAACCAATGTACATGTAGATAACCTACAATTAGCACAAGTTATGATTTAACGGAATGCTTCCACTGCGAAAAACGCTAACATAAGATTACCACTAAAATATGTATCTTTACAGTATCATATAGCACCATGCATCCCGATCTGTATATACTATGGCAGAAGACACTTACTCTTCCGGAACACCTGGTCTCTTTGAACCTCTCCAAGGTCTTCATGCAAGTACAATATATATATTGTTTGACCAATTAGGTATTTTCAGTTTTGTTATTATGTCGGTGTTGTCTTTTGTTTTCTATTTTATATCAGCTCTACTTGTTCACATTGTTTCGTCGTATCATTCTTTCTGTTTAGTGTATATCCCATCCTTGGTATTGTTTATCCGGGGCCGCGCTGGCCGAGTGGTTAAGGTCTTCCGACACTTAATAACTATAACCCCTCAAATCTGGGTTGCTTGTTCGAAAACCACGTGAGGCAGTTGCCTGGTACTGGCCGTAGGTCTGTGGTTTTTCTCCAAGCACTCCGGCTTTCCTCCACCTCCAAAACCAGGTACGTCCTTAAATGACTCTTGCTGTAATAGGATGTCAAACAAAATAAACCAATAAACAAATTGTTTTTCCCTTTGTCTAAAAATGTTGAAAGAAAACAGTCCCTGTTCTTTAATCCGTTTTGAATCCCTCTGACGCCGATCGTAATCAGTGTCTTCGTATTTCAAAAAAAAAATGAAAATAATATATCATTAATGATTATTCCTGTATTGATGGATAACCTGTCCATAGTGTTCCGTTTTAAGATTGAATTTACGGAAATCTCCTTATCTCAACGGACAAAGCATCCGAGAATAGAAGAAAACCTTAAACGTCAACTTGTCGTTGATTCATATAATTATTGCATCAACAAGTTTGGAACTTGGGCTGTCATTTAATGATATAAAGACTATTTTAGACAATGGAATTTATTTGCAAGTTGTCATGTGATATTTAAATCAACTGTCTTTTGTGATTTTGTTAGATATAGGACGATGGGATTGAGAAAAGTTAGAAAAGTAAACAGAATTTACACCGTCATTTCGAAAGGGAAAAGTCTTATTTTACCAAAGATGCAAAGAAGAAATATGAAAAGGCAACTACAAAGGAGAAAGGAAGTCATTTGCATTCATGAATTCATATAGAAAATAATAGTAAACAGATTGAGGAAATCAAAATAAATATTCAAGCAATGTCACTGGGACAAAAGGTCTTCGGTCTGTCGGCTTTAAACAACCATCGTCAACCGCGGCAAGTGTCCCACGTGTACCATTTTGAGATCAATCGGTTTTATAAATGAGGTTTTGCCTGCGGCAGGGGGATGGATTCTTCTAGCTGTTTTATGTTATACATAGTTTCCTTTTAATAACCAAGGTCAAATGAAAACCTCTGTCTAGGGAGACATGTTAAGAATGAAAAAGTATTATGAGAGAGAAAGTATTATGAGACGTAGAGATAGCTCGTACGTATTACAATTGACTAGATCCCTTTTTCTCCATTATTCCCTTGTCAAATAGCATTGAGGGAAAAATCCGTGTTCTGTCAGGGATCCCACATCAGAAGCCTCCACATTGGTATCCTCATGTTGGCGTAGCATGACATTATATTTTCATTACTTTCCACACGTGCAGGTGTCGAGGCTCAATCCTCCCTAGCTTGGAGGCCTTACCTCCGATACGGCCAGGTTGATTAAGTTAGATTTGATTAGTAATTGACATGTAAATTAATTGATATGTTAATTAATATGTTAATTAATTCATCTGTAGATCAATCTATATGTAATATTTGTTACTATCGTGTACACTGCCCAAGGTTTTTGAATGTCAAATGTATTTGACGATAAACTTGTGTTCGAGAAGTATTGAAACTTTCGCGCAATTTAATTACTTGAAAAAATATATGCTAAGCTCTTTTTTCCAATTTACCTTCAACACTGCTCGTCATGTGCGAATTGTCTTTTTTTATATGAGTATATATAATATAACACTCAGGTCTATATATATATAGATATATTATTAAGGACATCTCTGGTGTTAACGTCACCATTTCTACAAGGTCCAGACTGTTATGTATCTACGAGGGAATTTTATTATATGGTTACATCATTGAGTCTCCTAAACCAAGTAAGAAGGTTCTTGGGTAATTGAAAGCAAGTAATTGAAGCATGTATGGTATAAAACTACTTCCCAGAAATCCAATTTTCTTTTCTGTATATTCATTATGCAAATTCAAGATGTGCCTTCATCTTAATTACCAGCCCTAGCTCAAATTGTCGGGCTTTTATTTGCATCCCAAGTCAGTCTCTGACATAACAAAGCACCACAGTAACCTAGGGATCGCTTGTTCCAATATAGGAAGTAAGATTCTCCGACTTATGGTATATACGGACCAATATGGATAAGAGTTTCTGTTTGATTAGCCAAAAACGCACTGAGCTTAGTTTCCATGAAAATCCTTTGGATGCTTGTAAATTTATTATAAATCAGGAACTATAAACTGTTTTATTTTTTTTACTTTTATTGACAGTAGTAGTAGAGGTATTGTTAACTTAATTACAAACAATATCATGTTATCTACAGATTATTTAAATATGCTTCAACCTCGATTTCACGGAGTAGACTAACCAGACATTCATCAAAGAAGGTGCCGCGGAATGATATTGTTATGCAGCTGATCTCAATTTTTTTTCTTCATAGCCGGTTAACGACTCTGGTGGGTATTGTCCATTCTCCATGAGGGACTATTTCGCCGTGTTGTTACACTGATTTTTGTGTTTCTCTACAGATTATTTTTTTGCATACATGTCAATCCAGTGACGTCGAAGAAGAAGGAGAAGGATTTACTGCAATCGGATCCTAACACGTAATAAAAAAAAATATAATCGTTTCGTCTCCTTCATGACAAGCTTCTTATTTTTGGAATATTTTGAAGAGCTACGATTTGTATTGAAATAGACGTATCCTAGCACATGAATGGAACTCTCGATTTAAATTATCTGAACCCTGTACCTTACAGAAAACGTGGTTTTATCATGATGGTTTTCTGTTTCAATGGACCTCATGCAGACTATGTTCAAGTTCAAGGGATTTTTATTCGATCTACAGCTTGTTTTTGTCGTTATTGTTGTTGTTGTTGTTGTTGTTGGTGGTGGTGGCGGCGGCGGCGGCCGTCGTCGTCGTCGTCGTGTTGTTGCTTTGTGACGTCTATTAAATTGAATTCATGTTACATCATGACTCATATATTAGCAACGACATATCAAACTGATATATAACACATGTATACGCGTCGACGTGTGAACTAAGATCATCTTTATTACAGTAGAAATCAGAAATATTTTTCAGATCTCTAACAGCAACTAAAATCGTTGTTTATTGCATTACATTTTTAATTCAACTTGATAAATAAATTTTAAGACAGAAAACAATTAGAAAAACGAAGTCAGCGACAGAACCAGACATATTTTTTTATTCAACGCCCAGAGTCATACAACACATGATTTACAATCTATACGGTGGATGTTGTTCGTTTTTTCTCTACTGTATCTAACATTCAATTTGTTCTGAAAGGTGTCAATATCTCGTGTGTCTTTTGTAAAATCCTGTGAAGCAATCCTCACCAGAGGAAAACGGAATATAATTAAAAGTGTTTCAAAGGTATAAAATGTGATGCGTTAGGTCCAATATGACATTCTATGGTATAAGTCAAAACCATTCAAGAAACGTATGCTTCTGAACCACGCGGAGTTCTTGTTGGTAACATCTGAAACGTCTTAAAGCCGAAAATATTGATTCAATGTGGTAAAAGTCCTCTTAGCACTTATATGTATTTATTTAAGCAATGCACAGCGGTTTAATGTTGTTATAGTCGATATGGCAGTAAGATGTATGGTGGGCAAATGTAGCATGGGAACCCGTAATGGGGAAATGCAGAGCAAATGTAAATATATATGTGTGTGCGTTATAAATATAAGTGTGACACAATCGATAAGTAAAACCCGTGAACCTGCATGAACAAGTGTTTATTGTATGTTCCATTTCATAATTGGAATGGTAGGTATCATAAAAAACGGCTGTTAAAAGTTTTCTTTTTTTTCTTTTTTTATGAGTAACGTATTTAACATTTTATAATAACATGTGGAAGACACATTTCAAAAGTTCTTAAAGGAGAAATATGTCCAAAATAACGTCAATATAAGGATCTGTGCCTCTATTTGACAAGAGAAGTGTTTTCATAATTAGGACTGATGCCGTCACCAATTCTAATTTCAATTCATCGCTTTTAGCTTTGATGTATGAATCAATTTTCAATTTGGTGTCTTTAAAAGTTAATGATCTTCGGTACATTTTTTCTGAAATTTATAAAAGACACAGACCATATCAGCACATAGCCAAAATGAATTACACGGAATCATACAGCTGTTTTGACCGTCTAGGGCTCATCAGCGATGCAAGGGACATCATACAGATGTTTCGCCCTTTTAGGAGGACTCGTCAGTGATGTTAGGAACATCATACAGCTGTTTCGTTCTTCTAGGACGAGTCGAAACAGCTGTATAACCTTTCTAACATCAGCTGTATGCTGTCTCCAACATCACTGACGAGTTCTAGAAGGACGAAACAGCTGTATGATGTCCCTAGTGACATCACACAGCTGTTTCGTCCTTCTAGGAATCGTCAGTGATGCTAGGGATATCACACAGCTGTTTCGTCCTTCTAGGACTCGTCAGAGTTTTAGTGACATTACACAGCTATTTTGCCCTTTTAGGACTCGTCAGTGATGTTAGAGACATCACACAGCTGTTTCGCTCTTCTAGAACTTTTCAGTGATGTTAGAGACACCATACAGGTGTTAGTCCCTTCTAGGACTCGTCAGTGATGTTAGAGACACCATACAGCTGCTTCGTCCTTTTAGGACTCGTCAGTGATGTTAGAGACATCATACAGCTGATGTTAGGGACATCATACAGCTGCTTCGTCCTTCTAGAACTCGTCAGTGATGTTAGAGACACCATACAGCTGCTTCGTCCTTCTAGAACTCGTCAGTGATGTTAGAGACATCATACAGCTGTTTCGTCCTACAGTGTTAACACCTTGGTGGCGATGGAGGGAACTCAAAATAGGTCGACAGAAATGTAATAATCTAGTAAGGGAGGTGCCATCGCCTTATAATTCAATATACATATTCAATATATTGATACCGCTCAGCCTCCGTCGCTAAAGACCAGACACGTCACAGATGTACTGGTTCCATTGTTCACACTAGTTGGCGATAAGCCCTCGTGCACATATTGGTTAAATCCATGACACAATTCCCCAAGACGTTCGAAGCTATTCTGTTGTGACGTTAAATTTCCGGTAAAAGTCTAAGTTCACACTCACTAGACCACCATTGTTTGACACATACAACATACCACAGTACATGTATACGCCATAAAATCCTGATTTGTGGTCGTTTAGTAAGAACTTGCATCGAGATAGAATCGGGATAGAAGTATCCTTATTTAGATAAGAAAGATAAATATACATGTATGTGTTTGTAGGTGTTGTAACATTCAGTAACATCATCCATTTGGCACAATTCAACGTCATTCTTTTTAGAGTATCAACGTATTTTGGTTCATTGCCAATAGAAAGGGAAGTATTGGCTCTTGCATATTATACATTCGAAAAAAAATATCCTTCGTCCCTCCGTACAGTGTTCATAGATATATATGTACTAGTATATCTTTATGTAATATATTCCCATCATGGAGTGTCGTTTTCGGAAATCTCCGGAAAACAATTACTTGATCGCGAAAATTTAAACGTGGTATGATAGGACACGATAGATTTTTGGTTTATTTTATTGAACGTCGTCCTTTTAACAGCCAGTGCCATTTATGGAAGTACCAGGTTTCGGAGGTGGAGGAAAGCCGGAGTACCCGGAGAAAAAAAACTCACCGGCCTACGCTCAGTACCAAGAAACTGCCCCACGTGGTTTTCGAACTCGCGAACTAAAAGTGGAGGAGTAGTGATAAAGTGTCGGGACACCTTAACCACTCAGCCACCGCGGCCCCTAGACATGCTCGAATAAATATCCGTAATTTTTAAACCCCTCTCCTCATATGCTATCGTCGCCACCAAGCTCAGTCTAAAATGATTAAATGTTACGTTATGTCAAAATCAGAATTTTTTTTTCAATGCGTTAGCTGGTTCCAAGAACAGTTGCTGCCAGAACACACACAAAAAACTCCAAGTGATGTTAAAAACCTGTGATATTGGTGAAGCCCTTCTGAGAAAAACAAACAGTTTCCTTACCACAAACTTTCCCGGGACAGGAATTCAAATTTCCGTAATGTGTGTTAAGATCATTATTGAAATCCGTCCCCTAACATTCCATCCGTGTCACGATTTTTCTGTACTACCGAGGTCCATGACTCTCATAGCTCATTATTCGCGGAGTTAAAATCATTTCTAGCTCAGCGTTCGCGAAATAGACAGTATATAGCGCTCTGTTGAGTACATTAAACAATATATTAGTAATTCGATCAACCTGCCCAAAGAAATCGATTCTTTGAAGCTGAAAAGATAAACTGAAACGGGTTGTTTGAATCGCTATTTTACTTGTCATATATTCTAATGCATTATTTGTTTTCTGTGGTGACTCAATATAAAACAAAACAAATATGGCGTGTTGTCTGTTAATCTAATCCCAGTAGTGCTATTACGTACGCGGCAAACAGCGACAGAGCGGGGGTGTTCCTGTGGCAAAACATCGATATAAACACATAATTGAGCATTGTAATCCATCTATCATACAACGACACAATGTCTGGTGACAAAAACATATAAATCTTAAAATACAGTAAAGCAGTTGAGGAGCAAAGATTTCCTACTTGTAAGCAAATCGCGATTCTAATTAGAATGAACAATTACTACGAGGGCAAAGTTTAAATATGGTATAGATTTTCATCGGGGCCAGACCAGATGTCCGGAAAGGCTAAGCGTCTTCTGCTTCATAGACGACACCACCGATGTTAACTGAGGTAACCTAGGTCATTATTATCAATATCAAAACTATTTCTTCAACATAACAATAGCCACTTTCTGCAACATTGGCAAAGGTGTCCGAACTAGTGAAATTATAATGTAATAGCAATATTTCAATATCATGTTCAACAGGATTAAGAATAACAGAGATCATTATTAGTTTAGTTTAGTGTCCTGACAAAAATACTATGTATACTATGGAGGTGTTCCGAATATCGGCCGAAGTGTCCGAACTAACGGATTTCTTGAGCAATGCTTTGAACTGTGATGTTGAATTGTCAGGAGTATAACTACAGACAAACCTGCTCTAACGACCACCTGTCTATAACGACCACATGTATATAACGACCGCCTGTCTATAACGACCACATGTATATAACGACCACCTGTATATAACGACCGCCTGTCTATAACGACCGCCTGTCTATAACGACCATCTGTATATAACGACCGCCTGTCTATAACGACCACCTGTCTATAACGACCGCCTGTATATAACGACCGCATGTCTATATCGACCACCTGTATATAACGACCGCCTGTATATAACGACCGCCTGTCTATAATGACCGCCTGTATATAACGACCACCTGTCTATCTATAGTATAGTTTTCGAATTAATGCTTACCTTCATATTTCAATATCAAGAGTCAAAAGCACCACGGAACGTAGGATATAATTATATTTTTGTTTATATTGGTAAAAGGAAGAAACTGTCACCTTGTCGCTGTGGAATTTATATTTATGTCTGAACAAAGTATTTTCGCCAGTGCAATGGAAACAGAAAAGTCATATTATAGTCGAGGATTTACACTAACATCAGTTGTGTGGAACAAACTAGACGTAAACATTTATCAAATAGCACAGACAGACACATTTATATTAATTCAATAACACCGTCTTCAATATTTCCATGTCGGTGACACAGTCGATGGATTTGTGTACACAGTTAAAGCCGGGGCACAACCTTTCTTATTCAGCTTTTGTAAAAAGTTCTTCATACAATTGAATGAATGTAATTCTGTGTTGAAAGCTCGCCTCCTTGAGTGTTTGAAGGGTTCTCTAAATCATCGCCACCATCAGTCTGTCATGCTGAAGGTATTGATGATCCGACATAAGCAGCTTACATGTAATTGTGTGAGAAAATATAAGATTATAAATAAATTTGGAAACTTGGCTATACTGCATATGAAATACCACCGCTTTGCTCATTTGTAGGAAAATAATCACTGGTGCTTCAATCAATGTTGTCGAAATATTTAGCAAACAAGGAAGCCGTATGACTCCTCCGATACTATAATGTAATCTTTATATTTTAACCATTTTTTTATATTGTGAAAAAAAATTACTTTTAAAGAATACCACTGACCAAATATATGGTAGTTTGTTCAAAAAGACTATTAGAACATTTTTTTTTTTTTTTTTTTGTGTGTTATCTACAGATTCCGGTGTAGTAGCTGGTGGCTACCTCATTGATCAACAGAGAGCACCCCTGGTAGGGCTTGATCACTCGCCTCAGTATCTTCACAGAAAGGTACAATGCCCAATGCTTTACCGACTGAGCTTTCGTGGCCCCACGATGAGAGAATCGCTGTACTCGTAAACAAGGTCTGTCTACATATCGATTCTTACATTGTTGTCGTGTCTTAATTCAACATCGACTTGACATTATAATTAAATGGCAGTTGTTTTGTCACTGAAGCAGAAGATATTTACCATTCCGGAGAATCTTATCTTCCCGGACGTTTTCAGGTCGACTATTCTTCCAAAGGCCTGTGTGCAACGGGCAAAGGTAAGCATTGAAATGGCTGTTGCTGCATCGCAGTTTTTACGTTGAGGGAATAGTTCACTTGTGTGTTCGGATGTACATCTTTTTTTTTATTTCAGATTCCAATGTTACCGTCTATATCTAAAAAATTCGTACAACTGGATTTTTTTTTAGCTGGGCACTCTCAAAAGCTCGCATACTGAAGAGTTTTCAATCGATTTTTGAAGATAAAATCTCTTTCAAAATGATAAGTTTAATATACTATGCAAATCGATCATCTAATGTTTTTTGCTTGTACAATTTGGTTTGGTTTATTTTGTTTAACGTCCTATTAACAGCTAAGGTCATTTAAGGACGGCCTCCCGTGCGTGCGACATGCATGGGTGTGGCGAGTGCGTATGTGTTTTGGGAGGCTGCGGTATGTTCGTGTTAAGTCTCCTTGTGATAGGCCGGAACTTTTGCCGATTTATAGTGCTACCTCACTCCTATTGACGATTTTAAACATGTCAAACTGCAGTTATGGAAACACTTTGTTGTACGTTTTCTGTCAGCAATCGACGTATCTATCACAAGTCATCTCTTTATTCCTTTCCCAGTCTATGCTAAAGGAATGAAATTTTCAACATTCATGAGGTCATAACAACATTGGCTTCTTGGCATTTCTATGAATCGCAATATTCACTCAGTTTTTTTAGATATTTACTCTATTTCGATAATATGCTTAGTCCACAATTTATAGGCGCACAAATCGCGTAGTGTATTATAGTGTAAAATTTACAGATTAAAGTGTACAATTTACAAATGAAAAGGGGGGGGGGGGGGGGGGGGGGGGGGGGGGGGGGGCAAACAAAATTCGGCTCGCATAATCACTAAATTACTGGACCCGTCTTTGCCCAATCCTTTTGCATATATTGATGCAAATAAAACATGTTTTAATCAAATCGAAAAATAATATGGCCGAAAGTTGAAGCTTAATATATATAAACGATCACGCACGCGTAACACACTGCGATCTCCGATTTCTGATCCGTTAGCGAAACAAATGTTTTAATTTGTTTTAGTCCATGTTGACTGTATAAACATGGTGTATTAACGAAAAGTCATTAACTTTCTCTACACGAGCAAGTTGCAAACTTTCGATATTATTCTCGCACATGAAAGTCACGTCAGATATAACTTTGAATGCATCGATGAATTCGAGCAACTTACTCTCTAGAAAACAATCCCGAATGATTGCAAATTTGCTATATTATTCATTTTTTCGAGCATCCTGGATCCGCGGCTGATATGGAACAACTGGATTTTTCCATTGCAGCAGGTTCCTATCTGTGTCAACATGATATCTGGAAAAATGTTTATCTTCCGCAGTCTGCAGTTCTATGTGAAGCGGGCTTTTCCTTTTGACTGAAGTTAGACAGAGACTTGTGTTTCAGTTCTGTTTTCTCTTTAAAAACAATTTATAAATCATTTGTTTAAAATAAAAATTGTTAGATGTCGCCGTAACGAGCCTTTCCCTAATTAACACTTAAAAGCATGAGAATGTTATAGCTGTAATATATCAGTTTGGTTTGCAGCGCTGTGCATTCATCATCGACAAAATCTTTTTGTTTAGACGAGTTCAAAAGACTGTTGTTTCGTTACAATTGGTTTCAACAAAACAGTAAACAAAATTATAGTTAAATATGTTTAGAGATAAACATGCATCATTGATAATTACTTAACGGTCTGAAACAAGGTCATTGTTGAATTAGAAAATAAGAATCTTAGAACTCAATTAGACGGTCATATTGACGAGTCGCGCTCCAAGTTAACAAGACTAAGTTCTAGTTATAAGGCTATAGCGGAAACATATATTTCCAAAGAATGTATTGGCCATGAAACGTGTTTGGAAAGTTTGGACAAATTATCTTCTAAATTAACCTCTCTCCTCTGCCGTAAGCGATGTTAAGAAAAGTCAAAGAACTCTTTCGAAACAAATGGGTAATACCCCTGTTGGTACCCCTGACATTCCTGTCAGACAGGTAAACAGTATTACTAGTGGGTCACACACGCATAACAATAGACATTCCAACACGCGTGCTCGCTCCACTGCCCCGCAAGGTCACCAATGTCAACCCGTGTGCTCTCCTACGGTGGCCCTTGAGCGTATTGAGCAGTCTGCAAATACTGCGATCTCCCCAGAAACCGCTCCTGGCAACACTTCGGTTGTTGATACTGCAAATTTGCCGTCAGATTCAGTGCTAATTACCTCTAGTTTCGCCAATCCAGACACCAAGACCTCTCAATTTTTTGCAATTGTAGAATCAAATAATCAACGTGACTCACAAAATTCTCTTAATTATGCAGATGCCATTTGTAAAAATCCAGTTCGAAAACGACATTTTTGTTGGAGCTCACAGAGGTAAGGCGGCTCAGTTCTATATCGGTAACATCGGCGAATCCACCACCGAATCGGGCATTGTGAATTATCTGGCTTCAGCTGGAGTTACAGTTTCTAAAATAAACATGTTCAACTCTAGGAATGGTTAACTGTCTGCAAAAATTGTTGTTCCGAGGCCTCAGGCACATATTCTTGAACAACAAAACTTCTGGCCAAAAAAGGTTAGGTGCAGAAAATGGCTGCGCAATAAAGTTTGGCGTGAAAAGTTAGCACCACGCCAACCGGTGTCTTCCTTCAGTGATATAAATGTTGCATCGCATGATTAAGGGTCATCTATATAGCAGAATAGTGTTGAATTTCAAACACGAATAAATACCTTAAGATTTGCACAAAAAATGTCATGTAATATACCAAAATGTTTGTTTGGACATGTAGCTTCTTCTTACAATCACCAATAATATGCTATAGGATGCTACCAGTTTCTTCTGTAGAGTAACTTTGTGGTAAGATTTGGCATGGAATAATTCTAAGTCACGCAAATGATCAAACCTGAAAAATAGCCATGCTGTTATGTTCACAAGTGTCTATAGCACATGGTAGGAGCATTTGTTTGACCGGATTTTACTGTATGTACGTATAAACACTTACTTTGTTTTGACCTTGAAATGCAAATGGCAGCTGAGAATAATATTACACAAATATGGCTTAAAGGAGGCATTTCAGTTAATAACAAAACTCCTATATCGTACTTTTAAGACATCTCATCATAGTAACATGAACATTTGAATGTCAATTTGTTAAAATGGTGAGTTTGCAGCCTTTTTCAGAAATAGGCATATTTTACCCCAAACTCAACGGTTGAACATTTTTTCATAAAAGCAGTCTTCTTGCCATTTCAAGAATACTTTATATTGTCTAATAAGAGCATTTTTGATGTTTTAAATACCTCCTTATATGCCATATTTGTGTGATATCGTTCACGACCGCCATTTGCAATTCAAGGTCAAAATAAAAACAGCGCTTATACATATAATAACGTCAAAGCTGGTCAAACCAATGCTCCTATTTTGTGCTTTAGACACTTGTGAGCAAAACGACATGGCAAGTTTGTATAATATATGGGATACAAATGAGTTAATTATGTCCCCCTGAAACATGCATTTTTCTTACGTTTTGTTGAAATTTACAAACAGCTTAACAAATTACATGTCAACAGCAAGTCCCACGGTTTGCCATGATACATACTAAAAGTTCATCATGTTACTTCTGTGACATTGCACCATAATAGGGATTTATAGGCCTGTAAAATATCAATGTTTTGACTGGATTTGCTGTTTAGATGCCCCTTAACATTTTGCCTGTGTTTCCTCTTTGGTTCATCGTGTCGCTATCAGGGTTTTCCTGGAACGTCAGAGGAATAATCTCGTCTTCGTTATGTATAAATTAACTTATATCAAACAACGCGTATGACGTAGACCTCCTGTGCGAACTACGATTACCGACTAGATGTGCAGACTTTCCGTGTAGCATTCACGAAAGCTATAACACTTATCCTTCACCTACTGACACTAATTATAATTCCATATGTTGTGGTAGTGGTGGACTTGTATTTCTAGTTAATAAGAACCTCTGTTACTCTGTAGAGGGAATAGATATTAGTCAATCAAATCGTATAATCGGAATTAGTATACACCGTGTTGATTCCACACCGCTTTTTCTGTTTGGTGTATACATGCCAAGCGATTCTAGTTTAACAGAATGTACAGAACTCATTGACTCACTCGCAGACATCATTAAGTTCTACGCTAAAAATGGTAACGTAGTAGTAGTTGGTGATTTCAACGCTCAATATGATACATTTCCGGCGTCATACTCAGCTCGACGGAAGAAGCATCTACTCCATGAACTAATCTCTTCCAATAATCTTATCTCCATTAATAAATCAAATGTGTGCGATGGTCTCTCTCACACTTTCACCCCAACTGAAACTACCATTGACTACATTCTGACGAAAGACACTATGACCGATTGTGTTGAATCAGCAAGAGTTTTTTCCACTCCTGACACAGATATAGCATCTGACCATGCAGTATTGGAATGTTCCATAAGATCGCCAGCCATAGTACACTCCTCATGTCTCAAACCATCAGTCCATCAGAAATGGAAATCGTGTAATGTTGACCATCTGATACAATACCAGTTGGCGGTTGACAGTGTTTTGGTACAATACACCGACTTTGATATTAAGGGCCCAGCAGACATCGATCTATTCAATGAGATCGTTACGGATACTCTAATTACCTGTACACAGTCTTGTATCCCAGTATCGCGATATAACCCTCGTTTGAAACCTTATTGGAATAATGATGTGAAAGCAGCTCATAAGACTACTCGTGACAGGCGGAATGAGTGGATCGTTGACGGGAGAACGGCGTGGGTTTCAACATCCATCTTACCGACTGTACAAAAACGCAAAACGCGCTTTCAAAAATGTCCAGTGCTCTGCGTATGACGAATATTTACGTTCCCTGCAGCAAAATTTGAATGATGCTGCGGATTGTGACAGTAAAACATTCTGGTGGGCTCTGAAGCAATTTAAAGGCCCCACTCGTTGTAATTATTCACCGTTAAAAGTGGGTAATGAAACTTTAAGGTCTCCAGTTGAGATAACGGAGGCTTTCGGTAAATATTTTCAAACAATTTACATGGCTAATTCAAAACGAGCGGTTCTGATTGAGGTTGAAATATCAGACGGTCCTACTGATGTTCTTGATACAGAAGAACTGAACAGAAAACCAGTGTTTTCTGAAATCGAACGGGCAATTAGAAGTCTAAAGCTAGGAAAAGCCCCGGGTGTAGACAGTAAACAGAATGAACATTTAAGGTATGGAGGCCGAACTCTAATACTGTGTATACTGAAGCTTTTCACCAAGTGCATGGAGTTGGAACACGTCCCGACTATCTGGAAAAAAAAGGCATTATTCTTCCAATATTTAAAGGTGGTACTAAGTCCCGTGGTGATCCGGCAAGTTATAGGCCCATTTCCCTTCTTTGTTGTATCTATAAGCTATTTGAAAAAGTCATCAGTGTTCGCATACAGGATTCATTAGTCACTTAAGATACCGTATTTCCGAACGCACAACAAAACGGCTTCAGAAAATCCCTAGGATGTTCATCTGCCACATATGCCCTGCAAGAAACTATCCATCATAATCTTGAACTGAATAGTAAAGTTTTTATAGCATTTTTGGATATCAAAAAGGCTTTTGACACTGTTTGGCACGCTGGACTTCTCCACAAAATTCACGTTCTCGGAATCACTGGTAATCTCTTTAACACCATTCGAGACTCCTACACGGACATGATGAGTGCTGTGACGTGGCATGGCATGACGTCAAAGTGGTTTTATGTTGGATCTGGTGTTAGGCAAGGCGGTGTATTATCTTCGTTTTTATACCAGTCATTCATAGACAATCTTCTTGATCTTCTAGAAAATAGTCAAAACGGTGCGAATGTTGCGATTCTCAATACTGGTAATCCGACTCTTGCCGACGACATTACGTTGATAAGTACGTCACCTCTAGCTCTTCAAAGACTCCTGGATATATGTCAGACTTATAGTGAAAAGTGGAAATTCGAATTTAATAACTCGAAATGTAAAATTGTTGTAGTTGGTAACTTTATTCCGAGCCGCCCGAACTTTGCCTGGAGGCTTGGTTCTGACAGCATAGAGACCGCTGTATCCCAGGTTCACCTTGGGACAATAATCTCATCTACGATGTCCAACATGGAAAGAGTACAAACTGCGTGTGACAAAGGAAGAAGAACACTCCACTCGATAATTGGCATTTGCCCATCTACCGCTATTAATCCTCTTATCAAGGCCAGCTTATATAAGAAAGTCGTTTTGCCGTCTATTCTTTACGGATGTGAACATTGGTTAAACCTTACCGTAAGTGATATTACCAAGCTAAAACGCTTCCAGCACTACGCTGCCAAACTTATCCTCTGTGTTCATCGGCGGGCCAGATCGGATATGGTAGAACCAATTCTTGGTTTATTTAGAATATCCGCGGAAATTGACAGGAGAAAGCTGTGTTTCTTACAGAAAGTTATCTCCCTTGACTGCTCTTTTCTGGTTAAAAGGATTTTCTTAGCGCGACTACATTCGTTTCTGAGCGCGCATGCCTTCAAACCTGGATGTCCTCGCGCCATCGGGTACTTCCCAATGTGCTCCAGAGATATAAACTATTTCCTTACCTTGTTACATATACTCAAACCTACGTCTTTCCTCCGAAACGGCAATGGAAACGTCTAGTAAAGGCGGCTATATCCAGTACCGAAAACAAAGCCTTACCGGATCGCATGGCATCTGATCGCGATTTTGAGTTGTTTCGCGCGTGCCACTGCTCATATGGACCTTACGTGATGTGGCAAGTCGCGGAATCTCTACCAGACACCCAGATAATTCAATCGTTATGTGCAACATTGACCTCAAGCCATGTTAGTGCAGTGTGTGTCTTGTGCAACCAGCCCTTCAGCGATATCAACGTGCATAGCAGCTCCATCTGCCCCCACTTCAGGGAATCACGTGAACTTTTCCTACAAGATATTCTGAACGATTTCGGCCCACGTGTTTTCAACATCGTGACATGCGAGAACAACGTATCATTTGTTCAAGTCCTACTAGGCGCTAGTAAGAACATTCCATTTGATGATGACATTTGCAGGAATCGCTTCCTTATGAAGGCGGCTCGATTCGTCGTTAGCGTCACGCGCTTATTATCGCCCTGATTCTGATGTAAGTACGCGATATTGAGTAAGCTACATAGTAGCTACTCATGGAAAGCGCGCTAAATGAACTCTTCACTTATTTTGATATTCCTTATTTATTTTTTTTCTGTCGATTTTGTTGTATTCCACTTATCTCCTTTGGGAGAAAATAAAGTTTGATGATGATGATGTGGTTTTAATGAAATATGTACACCACTTTAGTTAGTTTGTTGAAAGATTTTTTCTTCAAAAAAAACATCAACAGAGAATAGCCATTTTAAAATAGTAATTCTTCTAACTCCAAGTCTATACAACGAGGACAAAAATAAATAAAAAATATTGATTTTCAAGTTAGGAATAAACGGTTTTGTATCGAAAGTTGAATTATTTGTATACAATTCCCACATAGCTTTTTTTTTTTTATTTATTTCTATCGTGTCTCCTCAAAATTAAAAAGCAACAATACATAAAAATCACATTTAACATGAAGACAGGGTGCAGACAAAAGTAAATGGTATGGAGATTTCAGTGTTTATAGGATCTTTAAAAAGGCATGCAGAGTAATTGGCAGCTACAGCTGTACCATACAGCGGTTTCGGCCTTCTAGGATTCGTGAGTGGTGGTGAGAAAATTATGGATATCTGGCAAAAACAATGAGAAAAAATATAATAAAACTAAAAAAAACACATTGCCACTTTAATAAGTCGTTGATTGATATAACAGCATGGTTAGCCTGTCCTGACATCATTTTGGTTAATGTGTTTCTTTTTATTTATTTATTTATTTATATCGTTTCCTTTATGTATTCATTGATTTATTTATACCGTTTTATTTATTTATTTGTTTATTTTCTATATCGTTTTATTTTTTTATTCATTTTATTTATTTTCTAAATCGTTTTATTTATCTATTTATTTATTTTTATCGCTTCTGGCTGCTAAATGTTCCGTTGTCATTATTTGGGTTCCCCTTGTGAATATACAAATGTACCTGTATTACATACCTGGTTTTGTTCTGGATTTGCATGGCGGATGTCGTCGCTGAAACAAGACACTTATATAAATATTTGACACATATATATATATAGATTGACGTAACATAACAGCATAGACATGATAAAACACTATTTGAATTAATAAATATCAATGAAAAAGTATCACGGTGCCACGTTAAAATGGAGAAACCATTTCAATGTGAGTAGTTTGTTTTGTATGAACACTTCAGTGTGGTTGTGTCGAGTGTTGATTTTCTCCATTGATGAGGAGGTAGAGAGCTGGTATTACAGTAGGTGATACAGAATATTGAAGACTTACTTGAGGAGATAGATTTGTCTTAGATTTTAGAGTCATTCATAGATAAGCCCAGGTGGGTTTCGAACTCGCGACTCAAAGGTGAAGGGCAAGTAATAAAATGTCGAGACATGTACACATTTTCTTCTGTTTTTTTTCTTTTTTTTTTAATATATATATATATCTTTTTATGAATTAAACTACACAATCACATATTTACATTACACAAATAAACAGAAATACATGTACATAGTTTACAGACATAGAATATAAAGTATCACAATTAACCAGATTTTAATCCCCCATAGTAGCTTTTTGAGGCTACAAGGTTCCTCACAATACCTACATACTAATATCATATCATACATTGCAAACCATGGATTTTATCATATTCATAATTCTAAAGCATACAGTGGTAGAATAATTTCACTTTGGGTAAGTTCTTCATTCTCCATTAAAAGTGTGTTGTCTTCAACAAAATACTTGAGAGACAAGGAATTACGCGTCCTCATTTTGTAATAATGCTGAACACACTCATAATACTTCTTGATAGTGTAACAGAAAAACGACTTGATGTTTGTATGTGATACATTATCAATACACCGCCTTTTAAAGATACAGAAGTGCACAACACCTAGAAGAAAATTAATAAACTTGGTGTTTTTAAACTTACCAGTAACACCCAAAACACTAATTTTCTTATTGTAAAAATCGTTCAATAATGTTTGATCAACACAAGATAAATGTAATTAATGTTTCAATATATTTAAGGAATGTAGAAAGTTTTGAGCAATCGAAAATAGATGGTGCAATGTCTCCATTGTCTAATTTTCAACATTCATGACGTCATAACAACATCGGCTTCTTGGCATTTCTATGAATCGCGTTAGTGATACATGGTAGATATATCCAGAAAACCAATGTTGTTATGACTTCACGAATGTTGAAAAAAAAAAAATCATTCCTTATATTTATATTATGATCATTTATTTTATTTTATCTATTAAAGCACTCAGTAATTAAAAAAAAAATGTATTTTTTCATGTTTTTACCTGGGAGTGACCTCGGAGAGGGAACAACCGTTTTTGCGGGGAAGGGTCAGACAGTTCATCGTACGGTCTTTACAACCGTTTTAACAACAACACAAACAAAATGTTGTTCCGTCTACAGAAAACTATTCTGTGGGATAATTGGAGTTATTTTATGTATTGAACATTTAGAAGACCATAGCAACATGGAATTCATGTTAATATTACATGGATCGCATTTATTCAAAAGAATACAAGAAGAAGAAAAAGAAGAAGAAGAAGAACAAGAGGAAAAAGAAATCCGACAGCGGAGAATACTAGCCGCGGTAACGCGGTCCCCGACATTACTACACACTGTGATTAGGCTAATGTTGTTATGAAACATGATTACAATTTTCGCCAATGCTTTCAAGCATATTGAAAGTAAATATTTCTGGTGAATTACAGCAGGCCCTTTTATTGGTCAAAGTAATATTTGAAAAGATGTTTATTGCTCTCAAACGAAAGATGTCGAGACAGCATCTCACGAGAGAAAGGTGGAGAGGGGACGCTTTCTAGTCTATTTTTCTTTGTTGATTACATCAGGCTCTTTTCTGGGCCAAACGATGTCTCCATTGTTTAATTTGCATACTGGACATACATTGTTTTCAGCTTTACCAATTTTCTCCAGTTTTTCCTTCGTAAATATAGCATTGTGAACGAGACGATAATGGACCCCTACCCTGTCTCAAGGAAAACATGGAAAATACATAATAGAAAAGACTGGTTTTAAAATAATGTTCGAACAAGTCTCCGTCGAATAATCAGTTGACTGTGGACACTTGGAATAGTGTCTTATGAAACACCTATACATATCTCTAGTTGCCTTTGGGTAAGACTAAACAGTATTACCATTGCCAGCTTTATATAATATATATGGGTGTAACTCTACCCTACAGTTAACCAGTCGGTCACTGAGGTGAAAGACGTACAGGACAGTATTCAGTTAAAAAGTACTTTGCAAAGTTTATGTAAAAATATCGACAGATTACATTTGAGAGCGATAAGCATCTTTCAAAATCTGATTCTGACAAAGTGATGGGCCTGCTGTAACCACACAGGAGTATTGACTGGGGCGAGAATAAACAGACGGCCGGTGATGGATTCTTCGACCCTTCTCAGTTTGCTGTTTTCCTCCCCCTCTGGTACAAGCGCAATGAAGACCGTCTTGACACTTGTTTCTGATTCCTTTTTGTATCATTTGTATGTTGTATATATATTGTTTATTGAAAAGTAACAAATAAAACACAGTTTAAACTACAGACCGTGGACTTTGATCTGATTTTGGTGTCATATCCTCAAACATTTAACTGAATAATTCAGAAATAGATACGGTATAGATACTGTATAGATAGTAATATTCGCGGAAGATTAAATTTCGCTATATTCGCTGGCATTAATCTTAACGCGAAAATAATGACCCAGTGATTTTGTTGTATACACACAATGTATAGAAATGTTTGCTGCAAAATGCTTTGTTACAAGTCGGTGTTGCACGAAATTTAATACTCGCAAACTATGTCCGACTGTGACACCCACAAAAATATCAGTCCCATGAAATTGAGCAACTATACAGTATTCTCTAACATCAAGGCAAGGACCACAACTCAAAATGTAGTATTAATTGAGTGTAATAACCTTTCAATGTTAATAATCTGATATTACACCCATGGTGGTCGTTTGTTTCAAACGGATCCTATCATTACGGAAACATGTCATACTGATCCGGTAAAGTGTTTAACATTGAAAATGACAATGTTTGAAAAGATTTGCAGACCACCTAGGGGTTATTAAACAGACGTGCTGCATGTGTGATGAAGCGTCCATGTCTAATTAGACAGGGGAAATCGATTTCTGATCTTAACTGTTGTAAAATGCATGTTTCTACAACCGGTTAACATCTTTAATGAAAAGGTGATTTTCTTCGACATTTGTTATTCTTCTTTAATGAAAGCATGTGAAAGGATTGAACGAGTAATAAAATAAATCTAAATTAAAATCATAATTCAGTTACAAATTAGCAGATGTTGGTTCATATTTAAATGGGTATTTATACCACAGGGACCTGAGAATTTACAGTCGGGCAGTAGAAAGACAAAAGGGAAGCATGGTGCCCAGGAACCTGCGAATCTGTTGCAGTCGACGTAAATTTGGACCTTCCCTAATGTATATCATGAAAACCGGAGTGTCATTTTTACCGAATTTTAATCTAGCGTCCAAAAATGTCTGAAATATGCTAAATACATTAAGTAAGGTTGAAATAAACGTAGACTGTAAGAAATTCTCAGGCCTATGTGATGATGATGATGATGATGATGATGGAGGAGGAGGAGGAGGAGGAGGAGGAGGAGGAGGAGAAATCAGTCAATAACCAAAACAGGGATTTCATATTAAAACCAAGTGTGAACATGATGATATTTCAACTCATTTGAAAGTTCTGCTTATCGCAATAAAGTTTGGTCAATAAAAAGTGTTTCAGTAGTGTTTAAAATAATACAAACAGGGCAAATACTGAAAAAAATGAATTTCGTCAAAAGAGATGACCGCCATTTGATATAAAACTAGTTTTGTATTGTTTTGTCGTCATTGAAGCAGACGACGCTCACTCTACCGGAACACATGGTCTTATCACCTGAACAACTACAAGGATCTCTGTATTAATGCATATATTCTTTATATCTTGATAAAATTTTATTTTACTTTCGAATTAGAATTTGTATATTCAAATGTCAGTGTTCTCTCGAATTCTTAAAGTCTGGAAAACTTCATACCAACCAAATCATCCTCCTGGTTTCTTTATCATTGTGTTACGTATTTATAAAATGCCAGTTGGGATTTATGAACTCGAGGATAAGAATCGCTTGTTCGTCACATGCTGTCGTTATGGATTAAAGTTAAAAACAAACAAACAATATCAACTCGGTTTAGAGAGCCTTTTTGTGCGAAGCAAATAGCTTTCTGCGTAATTCTAACATTTGTCAATTTATTAAGAACGGGAACTCAACACGTAGTTTCTATGGGTTGACGCTGTATTCTGAATACAATAAAACATTTTTCTCCAAACGAACATTGGCATTGCCCTTAAAGACACGAAGGATAACATTAATCATTCAAGGATATTTCAATCCATTTTCTTTATGTCTTACTGTCGGCATAACACCTGCACCCGAATTTCCTGTATCTTAAGGCCCTACCTAATCACGGAATGTATAGATTGGTTGTAATATGACACAAGATTATGCTCCCAGTGCAAATCATCGAGTTTAAAAGCAGACGAAAATACAACAACAAAAAAACATATCAATTTATAATAGCTTTCGAAGACGGGATTTCGCCCTTGTTGAATACACGTATAGTCAGCATATTAGAAAGTGAGAAACACAATAAAGGTTCTGGTCATTATTAGACTTAACTCTTCCTCGGTAATTGGTAAATACATGTACGTAGGATTGCCACATCTGAGACACCTGTGTTTTATTATACTCCATGCTCCAGGGATTACGTTAACTTTCACTATCTGGGCAGAGTGATGGTGAGCCTAAATGGTGATTTCATTAGCTGCGTGGAATTTATTAGCCTATAACTGTGATTCATGGCGGATGTAACAAGTAGAAAAGGAAACGTTCACACTTCCGGAACAAGATGGTACCAGATTCTGTTGTTTTTTCTTCTAGCTTCAGTCTCTCCATTTTTATTCATTGATGGCGGTAATGATAATAGGTTTTGTTTACTTTTCGCTTACAGCTCACCTTTGCAAATACAATCCGATATTTTTTTTTTTTTAATTTTATTTTTTTTTTATTTATTTATTTTTTTTTTTATTTGTAGAATACGATAAACTTTCGGTTAGTTCGAACAATATTTAAGAAATATTGACGAATCTGTTCGAATTATACGAAAGTTTGCTTCAGAAAATAAGTGTGAGTTCGTACCATCTGAGTCGATATCGGCAAAAATCTCGGCTAAGGGTAAATCAGGACACAAACACATCCAATAGAAATCTGATACGTAACAACGACGGCCTGAACAATGGCACATTTGTAAACAAGTAAAATTACAGCACGTTTCATTTGTGTAGCTATAGGGCCCAAACTGTACACGTTTCATTTGTGTAGCTATAGGCCCCAAAACGATACACGTTTCATTTGTGTATCTATAGGCCCAAAACGGTATACGTTTCATTTGTGTAGCTATAGGCCCAAAACTGTACACGTTTCATTTGTGTAGCTATAGGCCCCAAAACGATACACGTTTCATTTGTGTATCTATAGGCCCAAAACGGTATACGTTTCATTTGTGTAGCTATAGGCCCCAAACTGTACACGTTTCATTTGTGTAGCTATAGGCCCCAAAACGATACACGTTTCACTTGTGTAGCTATAGGCCCCAAAACGGTATACGTTTCATTTGTGACACAAAAGTTAGACATACTTGTGTAAGGCTAGAGAAGTAAATGTTGAGTCTCCGCGTGGTTGTATGTTCTATTTGAATCAGAAACTATCGCTATATTATTGTAATAATTTGTTATAATTAATTTTTCTTTGTTTTCATGGTAAATACTCAAATGTGATTGGTCGAAAAATTCTTTTCATTCTTCTATGAAAGAAATTCCGAGAATGGCGCGAAAAATGTGACGTCAGAATACGACAATTGACGTTGCGTATTGATTTGAGAAAAAAGAATCCCATTTAAAACCAGTAAAATTGTACATAAAACATGTTTTAAATTAGAAGATCATTTTCAAAAATTAATTATAAGCGTTGATGTCAATTCTTTTTTAGTTTCATCGGGGTATGAAACAAATTTTGTTTGCAAACTTCTGTAAGAATCCGCGTAGTTTGCAACCAAAATTTGTTTCATACCCAGATGAAAATTTAAAAAAAAAATGACATCAATGCTTAAATGAATGGCCCGTTTGATATATACAACCTTATTTCATTTATGTACGGAAATTCATAATATCACGTGGCACAATGGTTTCCTTTAATAGTTTAATGTAACATTTATAAAAGAACTACATTTCTGTTTCTCATGGGTGCTGAGTGTTGAATTATGGTACTGACCTTGATATGGATAAAACACAAATATATTGATAGAGTGACTTTCTGTCATTGTCTTCATAACCAAGTAAACCATCATCAAAGTATACATTTTTTTTAAATATTGCCTTTTTTCTAAAAATACAGGTTGATGAATACCATTGGAAATGTGGTCGTTGACATCATAATAACATTGGGTAATATCCTTTTTATTTATTTATTTGTCTATGTATTTGTTTGCCTTTTCAATATGAAGTGATAGCTGATGTGTCTTGTGAATCCATTGCAGACATCATAGTTCTGCTAATTTTCATAACACGACAAAACTCGCATTTGACCGAGATTTGTATGACGGGTGTCGATGAAGCTTTAGGAACAGAGTGTTTTTGTAGTGTTATCAGGGGCATCTTTAACACTCATTTTATCGATTTTAAGTTATGGTTTCGTTTGACGTCGGTATTCACTGTTTGGAGACGGAAGTCATATTTCTATCAAATTTGAGCGTTATTTCGGCAGTCATGACTTAGATTTGACCATTACCCCGTCGTTATTTATGAGTAACTTTCCAATTGTCCAAGGCGCCCTCCGTCGATGGATGAACTCAATGAATTATCGCTGCCATTAGGGCAGTATAAATTCAGAATACAAAATGTCGTATAGACCTACACACTTCTGATTCATCTTCCCCAGATAGTACTTGGCGATACAAACATATATTGATAGCTGTGTAGGTTGACGGATGACCGCTTGTGTAACAAATCCGATACCACATTCCGGAATCGACCATTCCTCCTGTCGGCTCCGATTTTACAAGATGTGCCACAATACGGACATGTTGGGTTGGCACACAGCGACTTTGTCAATACAATACCGAACTGCTTAGGTCAATGAACGAAACGAAAACTGATACTTGCCGGTATTAGCATCATAATGTTGCTGGAGCAGTGTCCATTTGTGACGTTTTTGTGGTCAAACATATCTGCTAACGGCATATATCAATAATTTTGTACTGATTAAATGGCTGGTGATGCTGACGTTTCCGTCTCGCGATAATACCTGATCGTGGTGCATGCCAATCCTTCGTGAAAATGTCATGGTCATCATTATGATCATGATCTGACCTCGATAGATAGATACACATACTTCCCCAGTACACATCTACACTGTGCCAATCTCTCTACTTAAATACCTTACGATTTCATTCCTTACAATCGCTTGACAATCAACGACAACTCTCCGTGTGTTCCGTTATTGGGTCTGTACCAGTGCACGGAAGTGAAAGTCAAGTCATTTTCCATGACGGCGGTCACCTCTCTCTCTTTTTTCGTCCTTTTTTTATAACGTAACGGAAGTAAAATGTCACCAGGAATAGATTCACGATATATCCACGCAATTTCCTGAGAAAGTTGATTCTAGGTAAGAAAACGATTACCCTATTGTTATTGTTTACTGAGTCTGTGTCAAGAAATATTAACGAATCACCCACAGGAGATTAAACACAAGAGACGCACATGTTCAGTAAATAAATAGCACCGGTCATTTGTTTGTCCCTACTACAACACAAACGTGCTGTACTGCTAACATCAAATATTTATCTAAAACTTTGTTATACAACAATTGTGAAACAAGTTATTCGAACTTACATCCATCACTCTTGTTGGCCTAGATGGAAGCGCGCGTAGGGTCTTACTGTGGAAGGAAACCGGAGTACTCGGAGGAAACCAACGTGTGTATCAAGTAAACCTTATTAATGATCCGTTTTGCACCTGTGGACATCCTTGTGAAAATGCCTTTCATTTTTTTTTTTTTTTTTTGAATGCAAATTGTATGAATTGGAAAGATTAAATATGTTTCAAAGTTTAAATGCCTTAGGTTTGGTTTTGGGTTTAAAACTTTTCCTGTTTGGAAATTCCGATCTTTCTGTAGACCTAAACTCTCTTGTTTTCCGACATGTGCAAAGCTACATCAAATCCAGCAATATATTTTGATATGTATTTTTGTACTCTTTCTTGCAAACCTGTGTCTATGTAAAATAATCTATATATCTACTTTATGTTTATGCCAATGATGCTACCTCAATGATTTCATGTGATATATTTGTATGTTGGGAGGGGGCGTCCCTAAGTTGGAAAAACTTGTGCCTAATCCCTTGTCACAATTAATTTGGCAATAAAATATGTTTAAATTCAAGTGCTTTACCACTGTGCCACCCGGCCATCCAAAAGGATGTAGACAGACAGATCAGTAAGGTATTTCTATATACATAATGTAGTTATAAACCAATGTAAAAAACGAAACTGAAAAAATTGATTTGTTGTTTTTGTTTAACGTCCTATTAACAGCCAGGGTCAGTTAAGGACGTGCCAGGTTTTAGAGGTGGAGGAAAGCCGGAGTACCCGGAGAAAAACCACCGGCCTACGGTCAGTACCTGGCAACTGCCCCACGTAGGTTTCGAACTCGCAACCCAGAGGTGGAGGGCTAGTGTTAAAGTGTCGGTACACCTTAACCACTCGGCCACCGCAGCCCATGAAAAAATTGAATAATCAATATGCTGACAATATATATAATAAACAAAATATTCTGTCCCCGTGTCCCTTTCCCTAAAAATTAAGACATGGCGCGTATTATATCAATAACTGCAAAATCCAAAAAAACAAAGTTAATTAAGTGAAAGTTCTTGACTCGAATTCCATTAATACAATTAATTTACGACGCCAAATATTGATCATGATACACTTGCAATTCGTCTTTGCATTTGTGTCGTCTGCTAAGGAGAGACAGAGAGCTGATCAATTTCAGGACCCAGTAGAAGTAATTATTGGTAGTCCGCGGGAAACAAGATGGCACCACAGAATACACGCATCTATGAAAGAGCGCACGAGACTCATATCTGGTGTTGCCGTAGTAACCTAAGCCGAGAGATAAATAACATGCACGTAACTTGTGAGAGAAAACGGGTTCTGCAAACTATATCTGGTATGTATGGTGGTCAAACCGGTTCTTCAAGGTCGTGATCCTGATTGCTTATGTGGTCAAACCGGTTCTTCAAGGTCGTGATCCTGTTTGCGTATGTGGTCAAACCGGTTGGTCAAGGTTGTGATCCTGTTCGTTTATGTGGTCAAACCGGTTGGTCAAGGCTGTGATCCTGTTCGTTTATGTGGTCAAACCGTTTAAAAATAAAACGATCCATGTTCGGTCGTAAAAAATGATATTGACAATACAGCTCAGTAGTAAACACTGTCTAATAGTTTAACAATAATACAATATATATTCAGAGGTAAACAATATAATTCTGTTACGATAGATTAACATATCACAATAAAACATCGACCTGTGTTAAAAATGAATAATTAACATGCTAACGATACGAGCAAAATGGCGGCGAATACCTAGGCCATGAAAATATGTAATGTAGATAACACTGAAAGAGATACATATAAAGTATATAATACGTGAAATGTACAAAACAACAACTTGTGATATATAAACAATGTAATAACAACATCATGCGTGCATTGAGTGCATATATTTTTTGGAACGAAGAAACATATTTTTTAAACAACAATAATTTTCTCTACATTTATATTTTAGGTGTAGATGACAGCATTGTTTTTTTGTTTTTTGTTTTGTTTTTGTATTATTAATTCATCCGTTAGGATATCGAGTGGATACAAATATTGTCGTAATGTAGTAAGGCATCAGTATTTCTTTAATCTCAGGATGTTTATACCACCGTGTTTCCATGGTTTCATGACAAAAGCCAATTATTTCTAGACTCATTACAGGTAATGACAGCTCAAGACAGGATATAAAATATATAATCAACAAAAGCCGTGTCAGTTATTTTATACGTCCGATATTTCGAAGACATCTTATGTGCTGTTTAAAAACAAATCATTAAAACACACTCACGACTGGCTATGTATGAAAAGAGGCAAGCAAGCGTCAAAATAACCATGATCGCAATATCGAATGCGATCTACCCTTAATTACAATATCAAATTCAGTTGATAGAGTTTAGATTTACCTTTTGCCTTGCAGTCATTAGGTCTATCTATGGACACGCTCAGATCACGTGACAATAGAATGACGTCATGATAGTGTTGTGTTTACTCTTTTCACGAAGCTTTGCACGTCGCCTCAGAAAGCAGGCGTTTTAGTCTTTAAGGAAACACTTTAGATGACTATTTTCTAAATCAAAATTATTACAAGAATCTATGTAAGAATTAGAGGAAGTATGCACGATAACGTTTGAAGATAATCCATCAAATAGCAATAGTGTTTAATGTCAATATCAATACAATCTTCAACTACAAAATCGCTGCTTCAGGCACAGGTGCCTGACTCGTTTTTATAAAATAATAACATATAGAGTACATATAAATGAGAAAGGTTCTGAACTCCCCCAGGCTTGAAATCTGATGTATTTATTTCTAAGTACCGTAGCTTCGGTTGTATTGGGTGGATTTTTTCGAAGTAGGACTTAAATTGAAGAGAAATGGTCAATCTTTAAAATAAGCCATAACATGTTGTCGATTTCTCGATATTAGTTTACGAAATCGGGCGTGAAACTTCAAAATCCCCTCGATTTTGTTTAGTCGGACAAGTTGACGTAACGGGGTCACCACACTTTGACTCTATTGGACATAGCTTTAAATACGAAGTCCACGGGTTAATCACGAGGTGAGCCCGTGGTACGGCTTGACTTTTTACTCAAATACACTCAAATATACTCAAATACACTCAAATATGCTCAAATACACATAAAATATACTCAAATACACAAAAATATACTCAAATACAAATGTATTTCACACACATAACCTTATTTTGTGCGTAACATGGTCGTTAATAATAAGCGATCAGGCTACGATCTTGCGAACTATGTCATTTAGGCTTTACCGAAAATGACTTGGAATTATCGAAACGTTGGGAAATGGGGCTTAAATTAGCATTATTTTCAGAGAACAGAGCCAAATATTTGTTCTGAAATGCCCAACTGTATCATATGCAAAACATTAGGGGTTTATTTGACCGAGCAGTAGTTTAAATCAATGTTTTAATCATTCGCGATTCGCGGCCCGATTGTCGTCAGAGTTGAATTACAGAAATGGCCGATAATGGACCCGAAATCGATATTTTCATAAGAGAATGGACTCAATATGGTATTCCTTGGTGTCTATAGAGGTCATATGTAAAATATCTTAGATTAATTTTCACTAGAAGTATTTTGAAATAATTGTTAAAATATCCGATTTACGACCCCATTGCCGTCAGAGTTGAATTGTCGAAATGGTCGATAACGGAGCTGAAATCAATATTTTTATGATATAATGGACCCAAAATAGTATTCTTTGGTATATATAGAGGTTACATGTAAAATATTTTTTATTTATTTTCTCAAGAAGTATTTTAAAATGATAATCAAAATACCCCATTCACGACCCAATTTTTGTTTACGCATTGGGCGCGAATAAAATAAAAAGGAGCAGGAAAACTGAAATCCGGATTATCTACTCACAAATGCAAAAATACTCCTACTAGATAGTTATAATTAATACTTATTACAAGAATTTCTATACTGTGTTTGATTCTCTGTATAAAATTGTTGTCAAATTTGTGGTATTTTGTAAAACAATTCATTTTTATTGAATTGTTTCCCCCTCACAAATCCATATTTCAATCTTAGTAATTAATTCATTGAAAATTGAAGTCAAGGCAATGAATTAATATTTTCCGTAATAATTTTTCGATAAACTGTTAAAAAGTTTTCAGATGACTTTTTGTGCCATGCTGTCATAAAATTTCAGTTATAATTTTAAAATAAAATTACATGTAGTATGTTAATATGATAGCCAAGTTGTCAATATCCACAAAGCGAGTGTAGTCTACTGTAATCTCAATCACTGAGTGGATAGCATTACATATGAATATTACTGTAAAATACCTGTAGTATGAAGAGATATATGTGACCATGCAACTTTAGAATGAATGATATCAAATTTAGATTATATCTCAAGAGCAATAGGTGGATTATTAGAATTGACTTCCAAATGAAATCAACATGTCCGTGTAACTTTAGCAGGATTTCATCATTGTTTAAAATCAGACTTATGAATAATATCCATTCTAAAAAAATTCATCAGAAATAATCACAAACCATCACCTGTATAACAAGAGATTCCAGGGGATCTTGGTGTCCACCATTGAGATTGATCTCTTTTCTACTTTTCCCTTCTTTCCCCTATTACTTATTATTCATTTGATTATATTGGAAACCTACATTTGAAGTCTAAGATAGATCTTAAGAAAAACTTTTGGAAATGTATCGATAACAGATTAAACTGTTGAAACTGATGGTGGGCTGGCTGGCTTAAAGCCATTTTGTTTTCCTGATCAGACTAAAAGATAAATAGGAATTGTTGATGTACTTCCATCTGATGATGGCAAAAAATCTTTATTCCATATAGATTTTCATTTTTTGTATTAATAAATATTTAAAACATTTGACCTTTTTTTAAGTTTTAGGAAATACTACTTGTAACAAAGTGTGTTACTAGTGATGGTATGATGATTGGATATAATCCATTAACTAGTCCTTTAAAAATTTAACATCAACTGATCTGATATAAGTTTGTTGGTTGCTTTCGGGTCCTTTGATCACTGTGTTAAGTCCCTGAGCATCATTCACGTATCCTAGGATAAAACAACTATTCTTGATTTTTGCTATACAGCATCCATCTCTTAATTTATTTTGAAAGATATTAATATCTTGTATCTTTTGTGCAATCCTAAATCATGTTGTAAAGATCTTCAATATTTATTACTTGTCATTTTCAGAAAGGTGTTTGTACTCTGTAGGATCATGCAGGTATTGTTAGAAACATTTGAAAATTAATCCCCAAACACATTATTGTACTGATTTCCTTATAATACATGTATACTGCATTGCTTTCCATTTATTAAATGTCGAAAGGAAATGAAAATCTTCTGGAACATTTTCTTTAGGGTGGTTACGCAAAACAATTGAAGTGAATACAACCATTATTATATGTAAGAATGATGAAAGTCATATTGGTTGTGTTGTATAACTTCAATTTATGTTATTACCTTAACTTGGTGATGAGTAATTAGATTATGAGCATTATAATATGGCCATGGTTTACTACTTAATAAGATCAAGTTTCTGTGTGATATATTGTTTGGTTTTATTTACTGGACAATATTAATTTGTCATATTTTAGTTAAATTTTATAAATTACTCCACTCCATCCTTTAAGCCACTCAACACTTTCACAGATATGGATGTTATTTCTACAATATTTGTAGATCAATTTTTCACACCTTGGGAGATGATTGACACGCCTGTGTAACTTACACTAATTGACCAGTGTATTGAAAAATTCACCCTAAGGCTATAACTGAACTGTCCAGGTGACGAAAGGGTGTCACACCTGTGTTAGCAGGTAGAGAGAGAGGGAGAGATGGGGGAGGGGGTCCTATAACCTCCAATTTTTACCTGTGAGACATACTGAAGATTTAATTTCTTAAGACCTTATGAAACCAGATATAAAATGAATCATCTTAAACTGGTCATTTAACATCAGTATAAAAACTCAAGTTTAAAGATGAGTATGAATTAAAAATATTGTATTAGGGACTCAGCTTGTTACTCTTCTTTTGCACCTTGTGCAATTAATATTAAGTACATCAAATATTCCATAATTACATTAAAATATAACATAAGCAATGTTAAGAACATATGCTTTCTACAATTATAGCACATTTTACCAAAATAGGAATATATGTGATAAACTCATAATAAACCTTAATTTATATATAGTATACCACAATATCCCAAAATTTGTTAATATAAAAAAGAAACAAAAACAACATTAAACTGATAAAAGCAAGCAAAATATTTCATATAGATTCTATGGAGACCCTTAAACAGTTCAAGGAGAAATAAGTTAAGACCATCAGGTGTTGATTCATATGGGCTTCAAAATTTCAAAATTTACTCTGTGATGATATGATTGAATATTATGGTCCATAAGATGGTTTTGCTTCTTATAAGGAAACCTCAAGGATTCTACTTCAAGTGTACTAAACATGTATGTTTAACGTTTTCCATAATTAGGTAAAGGCTTAACACATATCTTTGTTTTAACTTTTAATTTCCTATCAAAAACAGAAATACACCAGGATTGTATATTAATATATATGTGTACATTTATATATTTAGATGATTTTTTTTCTGTGTCATCTAAAAACAAACTAAAAGCAAAAAAACAAAAAATGCAATACATGAATTTTATTCAATTTTATTTGAGAGGTTGCATTTTGCCTGAATATACTTATAATATGTATACACATGTATATATATTTGCAAAAATCATCTGTTCATAAAGTTGTTAAATCATCCGTTCATAAAGATGTTAAATCATCTTTTTATTACTTTACAAAATTCTGGTGATATTCATTAAGAAAATAAATACAGAAATTTATTATTTCTTATGGAAAAGTTCATCAGACAAGATAAAAAGAGATGTAATTATTAAGAATTGTAGTGAAAGCGATCTGAAAATGAAACATTTGCAATCTTTTATTTTGGTAACAATAGAAAATAAGAGCATTTTTTATATAGATTGGTATAGAAAAGGATTTATATAAAAATAATATAGTCAAAGAAAATAGCAATGGTAGATTTTACAGCTATACAGAATTAATGGAGAAATTCAATATTCATACTAACTTTCTCACTTATCAAAGTGTCAAAAGTGCTATAAAAAAGAATTTTTCCTAAGAAGATATCTCCACTGAATTCATAAAACTATCTTACATACCTGCCAACTTAGATTTTTTTTCAAACAGAAAAGAGGAGCAAGATAATTTTATAACTGTCTGTGTAAAAATAATATAGAATCTACTGGAAAAAGGAAATGGGAAGTATTGTTTGATTTTGATGAAAATACATATATAACACAAGATGCCAGGAAAAGAGTCTGTCTTTATCAGCTGTGAAAAATTACATCAAAGAAACATACCACACTCTAAGATATTGCAACCAGTAATAGGGGAAATCATCTGAACTTCTTTAATAAGGACTGGAAAATATGGGAAAGACTACTGGTCTCTACAAAAATTATAAAAATGTAGAGAGGTTTCATTCTATTTTTGGAATTTCATACTTTATATGAAAATATACATTTGAAGAATGTGTATCCTATACTCAACTTAGGCTTGAGAAAATGCTGACCTGCTTTAGATTTCACAGGAAGGACTATAAAGTATTCATTTTATCAGTTATAATCACAGTTTTCTGTGCTAATGGAAATATAAATACAGTATACTATAAAACACACGTTAGCTTTTACCTTCCCACAAACAGACAGAATTATTGTCAAAGATCTACATTGTCCTTCACCTTTTGATCCAAATGACCCTGACCTCTCACCCAGAGTGACCTAGCTTTGTCTTGGTCAGGAGTTGGTCACAGAACACATTATATGAAGTCATAATTAATTTCCTTAAATTGGCGGCTTTACATGGCTCAAAGACAGCTCAGACCAAAGTTGGACAAAAACCTATCACTAATTTGAAATAGAAGAAGGAAAATTAAAATCTAAATAGTTTACAGAGGATAGTTGTGCTACAATATTCCATAAAAATAGATGAGACTGGACAAATGTATTCGTTCATTCTAATAAAAATCTTGTCATTAATGCCAGAGAAAATGATAAAACACATGAACAATAGTGCATCAAACACAGTCATTAGTACATGTATTGTTATATTTTGAGTATAAGTGACACTTGGACAAGGACGAACGGAAACTTTTCCTTTAATCCATGATAATTCCGTTTAATGCTGAAAGTGACTATAACCTGACAAAAAAGTCTATTTCCTCAACTAAAAAAAATATTTGTGCATGAGTAAATATTCTTTGCATACATGGCATTTTATGGTTTATGTATTGAAATCTAGAGTATTTTGATTGAGTAACAATAATACATGTAATATTTTATATATTTAGTAGAAAGAGACAGGCAGACTAAGATCCTTAAAAAAAATAATAATCAAATATATTTGTAGGAAAGAGTCAGGCCTTAAAAACATTAAAGAAAACCAGACTGATATGTTTTCAATAGGTATGATAGGGTGTATAGGAAAAGGAGTTACCTCCCTTGCAAAGTTGTTGGTTTGGTTTTGTTTTTTATCAGGCCTTATGTCGTAATATTTACAAATTAATGATCACATTACATACAAATTGATGTTATAGAATTGATTTTAATTGTATTTGAGTATTTTTTTGTGTATTTGAGTGTATTTGAGTATATTTGAGTGTATTAGAGTATATTTGAGTGTATTTGAGTAAAAAGTCAAGCCCGATCACCGAATACAACTATTACATACACTTACTTTATGTATACGAGCACCCTATCGACGGCCCCGGGACTTTTTATGCATACTGATAGCAGATTTTCCACTTGAGTAGCCATGTTGTGTCAGCCGCGGTAAATTTGAACAAGCATTCTGATTGGTTCAACACATTTTCTATAACCAATCAGAATGCTTGTTCAAATTTACCGCGGCTGACACAACATGGCTACTCAAGTGGAAAATCTGCTATCAGTATGCATAAAAAGTCCCGGGGCCGTCGATAGGGTGCTCGTATACATAAAGTAAGTGTATGTAATAGTTGTATTCGGTGATCTGATGAAGCGTACCTCGTGATTAACCCGTGGACTTCGTATTTAAAGCTATGTCCAATAGAGTCAAGGTGTGGTGACCCCGTTACGTCAACTTGTCCGACTAAACAAAATCGAGGGGATTTTGAAGTTTCACGCCCGATTTCGTAAACTAATATCGAGAAATCGACAACATGTTATGGCTTATTTTAAAGATTGACCATTTCTCTTCAATTTAAGTCCTACTTCGAAAAAATCCACCCAATACAACCGAAGCTACGGTACTTAGAAATAAATACATCAGATTTCAAGCCTGGGGGAGTTCAGAACCTTTCTCATTTATATGTACTCTATATGTTATTATTTTATAAAAACGAGTCAGGCACCTGTGCTTCAGGTCATGAACTCCGCTCTAATTACATTACTGGCTTGATAAGGCTGTATCTCCATTTGCCCACTTTTTAAAATCCTTTAATGAGGGAAGTGTTGTGACAAGAATTATAGTCTATTTCAGAGTAGTTAACCTAAATTTACCTGTGTTTTTTACCTGTGTTTTTCACCTGTTACCTGATTATATCATGATGGTAACTTATACCTATAGGATGTATATACATATCAAGAAAAACTTATTAATTAAAAACAATGCAATAAATTACAATATATATACACTGTATATATTAATTGCATTTATAGACTATAATGAACTAATTATCTAAAATCAAAGATTTTTTAATAATAATTTTATCATTACCTATAATAACAATAAAATTTCACCAATTTTCAATGATCATATGTAACAATGTCCAATAATATTAATGACTGAATGATGGAGATGACTCGCGGATCATCAGCTTTCCAACCACGGACAGCTTATTTGACCTCGCCAACGCCGACACCATCTACTGCGACGGAACATTCTTCACCTTTATTATGCAAACATTTCAGTCTCCATGTTAACTATACCAGTGCGATTTATTGTCTAATGTTAATTATTTGTGTATATTCTGGTGTTGCTCATGTATCGTATATATGATCTTAGTGTCAAATAAAAAAAACTTCTGAAACTTCTGAAACCTGCCCAAGCTTTTCTATCAGATTTATACCATCCATGCAGACATAGACGGACAGATGTACCCACTAGTCTACACTTTATTGCCTAGCAAGACCAAGCAGACCTACACCCGATTCCTCACCCTTCTGAAGATGACCATGACGAACTACAATCCCCCCCCCCCCCCCCCCCCCAGCCCGCCGACGCAGCATCACACCTTCTTCACTTGAGTAAAGATAAAAATCAGGGAAGAAACCTGCGTATGATGATATACTGTATCTTAGATGTTGTACAAATGTAGATATGTTTTTATAAAAAAAAAATTTAAATGAATTGTTTCCATCTCATGAAATTTACATGTATATGGTAAAATAATGTTTAATTAAAATGTATTGATATGAAACTGTAGTCGATATGTATCGCATAATGTATTTAAAGTAACATATTGTAATGATATCTAAAATATGTCTTAAATGAATGAAGGGATTTGTAGTGTAATACCTTCCATAAAAAATGAAATTAATGTATTTAGTGCTTTCTTGGTGATATATGTTGCTGATTGAAATGTATTATCTATATACAATTTGTATGTCTGTCGTTGTATAATTTAGTTTTATGTCATTAGTACTCATTACATGTATTCTTTCTAAAAAAATAATTTTTAATTAAAATGTATTGATATGTAACTGTAGTTATGTATCGCACAATGTATTTAAAGTAACATATTGTAATGTTATGTAAAATGTGTCTTAAATGAATGAACGCATTTGTATTATAATATTTTCCATAAAATGAAATTAATGTAATATTAATGTTACATGTCACAGGTATATATATCTCTATTTCCCCACTTTCTCCAGGTAGCACAGGTAAATGACAAGAGGTAAAACACAGGTAAAATTAAAATGGAACAGACTATAATTGGTTTTCCTTTGTTCTCCTATATCAACACTTTTCTTTGAACTTTAAAAAGTGGGCAAATGGAGAACATGTTTTAGGTTCTAGGTACATGACATCTTTAACTTTTTAGTTAAGACGTCAGTAAAGAACGGGGTTATTTTGTGTTATGTGACTCATGGGCTGAAAATTGATATTTCTCCATACTTTTATCGTAAGATTGAAGCTTTCTACTTATCATACTCTAGATCACCTGGTTTATCATTTGGAAGCATTTAATTTACTCAATGCCCAAAATTTAAAAATAAACTACCTATCATCTTCCAGATATCTTCTTAGTTAAGCAGTTAACATTGGTACATCTAAACTTCCATTTCACAAGAATACACAAATAGAAATACTATTATGATAATTCACAATGGGAATATATAAATCTATAGACTTAGTCTATGGTATGCGGCAAGGTGAGTCTAAGGTCAAACTGACACAGCGTGAAACACGTCCGTATCACAGGCGCTAGCATAGAAAATGTGATTTTCAAACAATTTTGATATGGCAGTGGTATGTGTACTCTGTAAAGTATATTTATGTGACCGTGGCGAGCAGGCAGGACAGAGTTATTTGGCTCATGTCAACTCGCCCCAGAGGTGATGTGCAACGGTACGTCACGACACTCGCCAGTCTACAATACCAAGCTGCTACTATACGGACCACAGGCGCTTGCATAAAAATGTGATATTCACAGCAATATTACATATAGGAAAAACGTATATAATTACTTCAAAATCACACCAAAAATAGTTCATAAGCACCGTGTAGTTGGTAATTTTTCGCGGGGGATTTGATTTCCCTATATTCGCTGGAATTAATTATAACGCGAAAATAAATACCCAGCGATTTTATACATTTTAGAATTTTAACCGTAAAGCGGTGTTGCGCGAAATTTATACCTGCAAACCAGGTCCGACTGTGATAACCGCGACATATCTGTCCCGTGAAATTTAACAGCTATACAGAAGGAACAGCATGGGCGCTAAGACTACTATAAATCACTTAGATATCGCGATGACTTTATTTCGCGAACACCTATTAGAGTCTTGGCCGCCATGCAAAAGTGTATTTTTTTATATAAGTTATCGCGAAAGATTTAAATTCGCGAATGACTCTCGTCGCGTATTAACGCGAAAATAAATCTGACGCGTAATATAAGAGATTCGCAGTATAGAGATATTTTAGTTCTCTTAAATATCATCTAAAATGACATAATGATACTTAACTGTAACAGAAATGGAAACTTATCTACTAGATATTTTGAATGTTTAAATGCACTGTTTGACACCCTTCTTTAATTTTCGGTTATTTTTAGGTGGAATAGGCTAACAAAGTGTGTTAACAATGCTTTAGTGAAGTACAATGTAGATGTCTTAATTAATGCAGAAAAATGTATCAAATCAGTGAACAATTCTATCAATAGAAGGTATGATAGAAATAAGTCTTCACATTATATTAGGATAATTATATTTAATATCTCATTGGGAAAATGAAAATCATTAAGTTGCAATATAATCTAGACCAATACATGTACATTTTATTCCTATTAAAACAGACTATAATACAAAAGTGATGGAGTAGTTTAGCACTAAACATACAGAGAGCTGGGTTATAACATTTTCATCATCTCCGAGACAAGGACTGTTCTCAAGCAATTTATTTTCGCCGTGATCAATTTTCATTATTTTGTTCTCATTGGCTATTTCGCAGCAACAAATTTTCGCTAAATTACAGAGTTTTTAGTTTTAGCTGACTACATACATACTTAATATGTTTCGTGGCAAACAATTTTCACGGTTGTCCTTACACGAAAACATCGCCAAAATAAATCTCTCTGATAATTGATGGTTTACAGTATTTCTTTAGCCGAATACAAAGAAAATAGTCTAAGTCAGTCATAAACTTGCCATACATACTTTAACCTTGATACAAAAAACGCCTACTCTACGCTGATTGACCTATATTTAGTTAAGCAACACCATCCGAAAATTGTCGAGAATTGGATCGAGCTCAAATGTCTGAGATTGAAACTATACCAACAAATAAGGGAAAACTATGAACAAAACATAGATACTAATGGAGACTCTTGCAAAAGTACAATGAGACCAGGTGTTCCGAAAGAGTAAGCGTCTTCTCCTTCATCCAGGTCAACCGCCATAGGAGAATAAGACCCAGATGTTCCGAAAGGGTAAGCGACTTCTGCATCATCGAGTTCACCCACCATACAAATTCATGTCAAATCCGTGTAAAGTCACATTTTCAAAATCAGAATTAGAGTAGTGACAACCGAACCATTAGGCATATCAACATGTGTAAGAAACGTCTGGATATTACCTAATGAGATCGTGATGTTGACCATAACACCCTGTCATTGTCTTCACAAGCCTGCATCTATCTATAGTTAATATTGAAGGACTTTGCAATGTCTCTGTTACCTGTTCTATAAGCTCTATTACATAATCAACGTTGTTTGAAAACACAAAACAAGTCGGTGGACAGAGAGGCATGTTTTCTTCTCACGAGTATTTTGATAATACGTTGGGAGAGCTTGTCACCAAAAACATTAAAGATGTTAAATCGGCCATCAATGATCACGGTATAGACGACTTTGTGCTGATAAAATATAAAATGGATTTTTATAGATGGACTTACTGAAGATCGCTTATTTCAATTTATTTCAAGTCCGAGAATAGCTAGACGTTGAAACGAATCATTAAAAATCTCAACAGCACTTTGGTTTTTTTAAGGATGGGCATTGCCTCCCTGGCTGCCCGCCTGCCTACCTAAAGAATGAAACCTTCTGGGAGTGGCGTCGAGAGTTCACGCCTACCTACATCCTTTCTATAACATTAATTTCTATTAGTGTCGCAGATTACGAGTCTAGTTCTACACTCTAACGGATGGAATCACAAACTTCTCGTATAAATCTAACGTTTCTTAGAAAGCCGAATGTCTAGAGGCTCAAGAAATAAAGATTCACAATTTTAGCATTAGATTTCGTGCAGCTGAATCCTGTTGTAATTAAATAACAGGAAAAGATAGTGTGTTAACTGCTGGTCATAGACATGGAACAAAGGAACACGTGTTTGACAAATCACGTAACCATCTTATACAAGATTCTTTAGTCTTCAAAGCCTGCTTCAGCATGTACTCTGGTAAGATAAGTCTTAGGTTTCTGGTTGGATATATATCAGTCACAAAAATACAAGAACCTGGCTGAAAAGGGAAATTTGGTAATGAAAATCAAACGGATAAATCAGGATGGCCATCTGCTATCCAGGCCCCAGCATTTGACGATGCGCTAGTTTCGTATCTAGAATTGGGATACGACAATACGGCTTAATACAGTCATGCTAGCTAATGCAAATTCCATTATCTGCACAAACAAAACTGTTGTTTATCTCTTATTTGTGGTATTTCTACACATTTTAAAATTTCATCAGGATTTGTAATAATTGGTACACTAGAGTAAATATTTGATGGAAGAGAAGAAATTCGGCAGTTTTATGTTTGTTTAAACGTCTTCCCATTTTTGTGAATGTTTGGTGATTTTAGGTTATCTGACCCGAAGGGACCTATGGCCATCGTGCTTCGTCCGTCGTCGTCTACCGTGCGATGTGCGTAAACTTTTAACATTTCAAACTTCTTTTCAAATTCCAATAGTGGGATTGAGCTGAAACTTGCCTGAAATGATCCTGAGATGGTCCTGACCAACTGTTGTTATTTTTTCGGGTCAGTCCGAAATCCAAGATGGCCGCAATGACAGCCATCTTGAGAAACACACCTTAAACTTCTTCTCCAGTTCCACTGCTGCCATTGAGTTGGAAATTTGTGAGGATGTTAAGGAAGGGAAGCCAACAAAGTGTTGTTGCTTTTCGGCCTCGTCAAAACTTTGACATGGCAGCCACGGCGGCCATTTCGTAACATGATTGCGCAATCATGGTTTTCGTCAACAACACCTATTTCAATCTTTTTTTCAAGTTCCACCAGTGGTATACACCTCTAACTTACCAGAAATGATCCTGAGATAGTCCTGACCAAGTGTTTTTATTTGTTGGGTCAGTCAGAAACCCAAGGTGGCCGCCATGAAGGTCATCTTGAAAAACACACTTTAAATATCTCCTCCGCTTCTACTTTTGCCATTAAGCTGGAAATTGGTGAAGATGATAAGGAAAGGAAGTGAACAAAGTGTTGTTATTTTTCAGCCTCTTAAAAACTTCGACATGGTAGTCACGGCGGCAATATTGTAACATGATTGTGCAATCATGGTTTTCCTGAACAACACCTTTTTCAAACTTCTTCTCAAGTTCCACCAGTCGGATTCAGCTCTATGTTACCTGAAATGATCCTGAGATAGTCCTGATAAAGTGTTGTTATTTTTCGGGTCGGTCCAAAATCCAAGATGGCCGCCATGGCAGCCGTTTTGAAAAACCCAATTTAAAAATCTTCTACACTTCCACTGATGCCATTGAGAGGATGTTAAAGAGGCTTACCCTCAGACGGACCGGTAAACGGCACATCTCCGATCACTAAATAAACTTCAGTACACGTTTCTATGTGACAAAATTAGAGGCTTTCCGACTTTATTTCTTGAAAACAATTACAGAATATGTATTTAAAAGACGTTTTAAAACTCAACCTGAGAGGGAAATGTATGGAATATAACGGCAAATCTTCTTTGTAAATCGCCGCTGCCTTTGAAGTTATCACTGTGTTTCTTTGGTGTGTCAATCAAATTAGACTCCACTTTATAGCGAGGACTTATTGCGGGTTGCGATTAAATAAATAATATTTAAAAATGAGGTTTTAATATCACTTTTCAGCGTTTTATAAGGAAAATAAAATGAAAAACTCAACAATTCCAACATTCTGTCATGTGTAAAAAATCTTTTTCTATTAGCCATTTTTTTTTATCTCTCTACAGGCAAGCCTCTTTAGGGAATGAAAGCTAACAAAGTGGTGTTATTTTTCAGCCTCGTAAAAAACAGCCACGGCAGCTATTTTGCAACATGATTGCACAATCATAACTTTCCTGAACATAACCATTTCAAACTTCTTCTCAAGTTCCACCAGTTGGATTCAGCTCTAACTTACCTGAAATGATCCTGAGATGGTCTTGATCAAGTGTTGTTATTTTTCGGATCGGTCCGAAATCCAAGATGGCCGCCATGGCCAACAGAGCCACTATACTTGCTACAGAGTATGTATACTACAATAGTAGAGGGGTATTTAGAGTTAGATGACCGTTAAGGCCCATTGGCCTCCTGTTTTTAATCTGAGTCATTCTGAACCACTTCAGATGGATACGGGAAAACATCCTAGCACATGATATGAAAATACCAAATAATACTAAAAAAGTATTTTTTCCCCATTTCAGTGTTGTCTTTAAAGGCTTGGGTTGGGGTATAAAAGGGAGATAACTTGGTAAATGAATGGTATTACAATTTTTCTGGCAGCCTCCACTTCAGAGAAAGAATATCCTCAAAACCATGTTTACCAACAAGATATCTCACACAAGCTGTGTCATGGAGGCATACTCGTTAATCAATAGGTAATCCTCTATATGGGCAAAGTGCATTCTTACGCTGGACAACCTGCCAATACACAACTAGATAAATACACCTGTATCATCGTCGACGTCTTCGAAATTTAATGTAGGAATAGTTCATTGAAATAAACGTCACGAGAGATTACAGTAATCGCATTACGGTGAGATCGCCCTTTCATCCACAGCAGGAGATCGTCTTCGTGATAAGCTAGGTAGTGCCGTGTGCCTGTAAACCAGAAAAAAAGCCTGCATCAATTATTGTAGAGACCAACCAACCAATTGTTTTCCCATAGACCTTAGTGTTAACGTTTTGGATAATTTCATTCAAATGCTTGAATTAAATATGACGATTATGGTTTATAACAAAAGTTTAGGGTCTGATATAACACCTAATCAAAAAAAAAAGTTTGGTCCTTCAGCTCAAATTTTCTCCAGGGTAGCCATTTTGAAAATAGGTGAATTTCGCAGTAAAAATTCTCAAAAATCTTAAATGTTTACCTGTTTACTATTATTACGTGAACTTTTGGGAAAAAAACCAATCGGACTAAAGAAATTTATATCAACATTTCTTATTGATAGTTACCTATCAGGCTACATATCTATTTTCTCACTTCATAACATACTGGCCAATCAGTGGCTGCCAGACATTTTATCCTTGGCTCAACGTTCTATACACAGGGGCTGTTTCAAAAATATATTCTTTCAATTGGTTGGTTGTTCCCTGTAACGACTCTTTTTTTTCGACCAGGGGGGTGATTGTTAGTAAGTCTATATATGCCACTTGCTTAGAAATAGGACGTTCCATTGTTTACTGGCAGCAACTATTAAACAGGTATGTGTCATAAAAAAAATCTACCTTCGAGTGGGTCAAGTCGCGTTAAAAGTAGCGTACTCGCTATACACCAAGTCATGTTCGTCCATCCCTCCACCACGCTTATGAAATCTGTTTTAGAAAGAGTAGTTGGCTTTAGGACTCAACAATAATATTATTTTTTTATTTTAGTTATTAGACCCTAATTCTGCTAATCTTAATCAACCAAGATCAGGATTCCCGATGAAAGTTTATCTTACAGTCTCTTATTGGTAAGGATTGTTTGTGTTTCTTTGCTGGATTTTTCGTCCCGTGAACAGCCAGGATCATTATGAGGTGGCCGGGGGTCTTCTTGTAGTAGTTGATGACTACTTCACTGAACAACAAACGGGAGGCCTGCCACATGGCATCCAGAGCAATTAGGCTAAAGTGTCTTGTCCAATACAACTTCGTAAGGAACGTAAAAATATACGCTGTAAGCAAACAGCCATTGAATTTGTAAAATTACAAATTACAACTGAACAAATCAGAATTACGATATTTCCATTTTTACGCTCTTTTTTGAAATACAAATTCCAGAAAGCTAGTTAAATGAAGATAAACTTTAAATTTTGAAAATACTTCAGCGGAAGTAGCTTTTATAATACTAAACACGAAGTCGGATAATGAAAGACGATAAGTCGGGGGTTCTCAAAACATGAGTAATAACTAATTGTTACCTAATGATAGATAAAAAAAATAATACGTTCTCTGCACGTGATGCGAGCAGTTCAAAGGGGGTGAAAAATCATTTCAATATTTTAAGTACTTAAAGCATCCTTCGAAGTTTAATGTATACAAAATTCCGCTTCCTGTGTATAAAGTGCAGGGTCATAAAGACTCTTAAAACGTAAGAAGAACGCACCGGCGACGCTACGCGTGCTACCATTTGATGGCTATTGATTTCGCTTAATGACAGCTGTTTGAAGACGGTATTACAATGATACTGTGTTAACAGAAAACGGATATCATCCGGTGATTGTTTCCTCTGTATATGCCATTTAAACCGTAATGGCGTCGCTTCCTGGCAAACTGTTTTTGTAACCAGAACTTGACTTTACATTGATCAGTTTCCAAGGCGTCCCAGGTCTGTTTGTTTTTTGAACAGCCAGTGGCCAATCGGATCTTTGCGCTTCGTAGAAATAGAAAGAGGTCATTTTTTTCAACAATAAAAGATGGACCCAGAGATCCGTGGAAAAAAACGTCTCAAGGTGTCGCTTTCAATACTGTATATCCATCCACGCGGCGCGAAGATGTCCAATTGCCGCCGGATATTGATTACGTGAGTAGGGTAATCTTAAACTGGTTTAGCCACCAAACTGGGTCATACTTGACATGCACTTTCCCGCGAAAAGAAGAAAGGTTCACTTAATGCCTTCCCTGTAAATGTAAATTGCTTGATGCTCATGAATTGTTTAACCTTTTAAAACAAAACGGATTAAATCAGAATTTAGGCCCCGATCATCAGCTGGAGGGCTATTCAAATTGTCCTACGTACGTAGTCCGTCGTCCGTAAACCGACGGTAAAAAGAATTGTATTGCTATTTCTTTGAAAAGTACTGGAATGACATTTCTCAAACTCCACATGTAGGTTTCTTTGGTCCCTTGTTGTGCACACCCCATTTTAAGTCTGATCGGGATAACAAAATGGCCGACATGCAGTCATCTTGGATTTTGACAGTTGAAGATTGTTAGCGTTATTTTTGGATAAGTACTGGGATGATATTTCTGAAAACTGTTGTGTAGGTTTCCCTTGGTCCCTTGTATAATTCCGATGCTTATCGGGAAAACAAAATGGCCGACATGCAGCCATCTTGGATAATGACTGTTTATTGTCTCTGTCTTAAATATATCATGTCTTCATTTTGCATTAGGCAATATTGCCTTTGAGCAAATACAAAACAATTACAATCTATGGTGGAAGTTTGATGTACGAGTGAGTAGTAATACTTTAATAAGTACAATAAGGAACAGTAATAATTCAGTTAGCCTATGCATATTGCAATCCAACCAAACCAATATAGTAAGCGAAGGGTACTCGAACATTACATAACAAAATCAGTTAAATAATCTTTCATTTCTTATTTCATTAGCTTTGTAAATATATATAGCCAAATTTTGAACAATGTTTGTGTCTTCTGACGACATGAGATCAATAAACTTAAATACATTTGGCCTAACATAGTATTTCCTTCTCAAGAACTTCGATCTTATCTCTGGACATTTCAAAACAAAGTGATATTCATTTTCAATTATAGTAGTACACACACTACAATATCGATTTTCTGAAGGAATTGGGTTTGGACGATTCCACCTACCCGCTTCTATGTTTTATGTATGTGATGATACACGCAACTTTGTGAAAGATTTCTGAAATTTCTTTATATTCACAATATCTAAATATTTCTTATAGCCGAATTCATGTGAAAAAATAATATAACATCTAGCTCTTGGTGAATTAATAAGAGCCGTGTGCCAATCTTGTATGAATAATTAAAAAAAACAACATTGACATCTCCAACTCCCTGTTCCAGACAAACATAACCAAAGCCACAAGTACACAACAACACTTTAACTAGTTTTGCCCAAATTGTGGTTCTAGAAGTTTCAGCTTGAGAATATAATTCACTATATATCTCCTTTACCAGTACATTTTTGATTGTGAACAATTTTCAACCAATATTTAATAATTTTATTATATATACTAAACTTAAGAAGTGCCGGGAAGATTTTTCTCAAACCACAATGTATGTAGATTTCACTTGCTTTCAAATGATTAAGAGGGAGAGAGAGAGGAAAGATGAGAAAAGATCATCCTTACATAGATCCAGTAAAGCTCAATTTATTAAAGGCACATAAGATCACCATGGATATCTTTAGGAGCATATCAATTATTGTTTATATAAAAAGTATAAAATTAAAAATGAATGTAACTTAGTATGTCAATATATTTGACAGGTACGCATACGTACAAATAATCAAATAATAATCTATCTGACTATAGTTATTATTTGATTGTTTGTACGTAGTTCGTCAGAGTCAGTGTCAGTGAATTCAGAAAGCAATTATCATACATCATGTTGTGATTTTTGGAGATAGACTTTATGTGAAATATTGAATGTATATTGTTTCTGTTTAATGATTAACTTGAATATGTTTTCATGTTATATATTTCAAGTTAATCCTTATGATTTAATTCATTATACACAACCCCTGTAGAAATCCCTTTATAGTGATGGACTGATTTCTCTCAGCCATTCAAAGGGGACGTTACAAACGACGGCGTCATTTTTACGTTGAATTTTTAAGCCAATGAAAATTCTTGTTACAACCAAGATTAAATTTTAGATAACTATGGTATCAACCCAATAAATGTTTATGTACTCTGATTTCCGTGTTTCCTCATTTTCCGGGGATTTCGGAGGCCGAGTGGTTAAGGTGTCCCGACACTTTATCACTAGCCCTCCACCACTGGGTCGCGAGTTCGAAACCCACGCGGGGCAGTTGCCTGGTACTGACCGTAGACCGGTGGTTTTTCTCCACCTCCAAATCCTGGCACGCCATTAAATGACCCTGGCTGTTAATAGGACGTTAAACAAAACAACACAAACCAAACATCCTCATTTTCGGTCGTTGTCAGTTTTTCTTTAGTAACTTTTTTCTTGTTTTCCCTTTTGTTTTGGTCCTAAGATCCTGTTGTTGTCTTCCCTTTTGTTTCGGTGTTTACTTTGTATCTGGTTGTGTCTTCCCTTTTCTTTCATGTTTCTGGGGTTATCATTCTGTATTTTGTTCCGATTACAGGTTTCAGTTCTGAATCACGCCATTCAGAGTTGAAGATGTAACATTTGTGCAATTTATACGGAAAGTAGTTTGACATACGTCACTATTCTTCTATGAAAAACATGAAAATCTGGATTATGTATATTGAGTATGCATCAAAGATGATCGTTGACATTCTCCATCAAATCTTTCGTCGTTCCGAGTGTGCAGTGATTGATTGTCTGATTGTCTTGTACCAAAGGAGAATAGAATTATATGCGTCACGTGCACAGGGGTTTGGCACGAATTCCCAATCCCCGGTCCAAATATATGTAGTATCAAGTGGACTGTGGGTAGGGAATTCGTGCAAGTCTACTGTGGTCAAGTGGGAAATATATGATCCGAATAGAAATTAACTGGAATGTGTTCTGTCAGGTTCTGATAATATGTGTGGAGTTCTTCTAGGTTGTTGGAATTTTAAACATGACGGCGCCAAAACGTTTGAACGTCGGAGACCGTGTATTCAACCCAGAGCAGACTTTGCTAAAGAGTATGTTGTAAGGTCAATTTCCACAGGCAACCTTTGGAGAGCATTTCTACATGAATTGCTGGCCGCCATCCCCGAAAGTTCTCGTAACGTTGCTGTCAACTAGCTTGGGATTGACGTCAGCTTTTGAATATTAATTAGCACGCGCACCTTATCATTTCTTGTAAATTGTAACAGCCATGTAGCGACACATTTCCCGTGGTTTCTTTGCCGTTTTTCTATTAGGAAGAGGTAGATCTCAGAACTAAACAGTACATCTCGGACTCTGATATTTTGCAATTTTAATTAATAACTAAGGGCTGCGGCCTTCTTTATCAATTTAATTGCAAAATATCCTCGTCCTCGTTGTATATCCTGCAACAATAAACGAATCATCGTTAATTATTTCTTAAGTAATAAGAGGTTCAGATAGTGGTAATTAACGGTAGATATGAGAAGTAAAAACGAACAAAAAAATTAAAAAAAAAACAAACACATGAAACTAATGTCCAGAGTAACAGAGCAGAAACAAAAACAGACAAAGAAATAAATGAATTAATAAAATAAATAAATGAATAAATAAATAAATAAATATGAAAGGTAAAATGGTGATCAAGCTTAAGATATGCTTTTAACCGATGAGAATTCATTTCAATAAATTCACTAGATTTTAAATAGATGATAAAATATTTTCGCGGTAAGTTTATTTTAGCACTTGCCGCTCAACAATTATTTTCGCGTTGGACGCAATGGTCTAATTAGAATGTCTGTACACTATATAACAGCTGTGTATTGGAGTTTGATGACGCGATCAAATTTTAGTTCTTTTCGTACATTTATGAAGAGTTTTGAATAATAGTTTGATAATCTTATCAGCCTATATGGAACACTAATGTGTAAAATGTGTACATTTTTATGCGAATATGACCGGGCATATATTGGAGTCTAAGATCGTCTACTGTACTTCTGGTGTGCGAGACATTAGCCTGATATTCAAGACGCAGTTGTTTTGAATATCTAATTCCTTCATCTTTACTCTGTATTCTACGAAAGCCGGTTGGGAACATTTTCGTAGAAAAAAATAATATTTTTTTCGCGTTATATCGCGAAACTTTCGCGTAATAACGCGAAACTAACGCGTTATATCGCGAAACTAACACGTTATATCACGAAACTTTCGCGTTATTACGCGAAACTAACGCGTTATATCGCGAAACTAACGCGTTATTACGCGAAACTAACGCGTTATATCACGAATATATACATATATAGATATAAGAAGTATCGGCTACTTTAGAAGAGTATTGACATGAGGCACGACAGTTTAGTGAGATTTTATTTTGAGCTTGGCCTATCCCAAGCTGAAATTTTGAGTTTTTTTAACAATAGTGGATAGATTTGTTCTAAGCAATTCAACACTAAACGATATTTGAAACGGTAGTGTTTAACAATAAGGAAATAAGTTCTCGGATATATACGATGTTGCATTAATCATTCTCAATGAATTACAAAATTCTGGACAGAAAAAAAAAATCTTCGTTCTCGCCCTCCATCTTTACAGTCAGTATCTGATACTCTGAAACCATTTCATCATCTTATATAACCTGCTGCACATAATAACGCAAAGTTGTGTGATATTATACAATTATCGACCTGTTTCAGGTGAATATGATGATTTATAAACTCGAGAAAATGATATTTCCCGAGGCCGAAGGTCATCGTATTCACCTGAAAACCGATAGATAACTGCTTTATTATATGACAAAACTGCAACATTTTCATATTACAGAATGCATATCATTACCTGTCATAGGATTGCATGAATAATAGTGATCGACTTGAGAAAAGCTCAAATTGACAATTAATAAGTCAAAGTTAGCAATGAATTTAAACTTCATATACTTCGTATACATTTTTGACGACACGGATAGTTGGAAATTCCCTTGTTACTACATTGTATATTCGGGTGCGTAATCGAGTTGTTGGATTATTATATCACCCTGGATTTGACGTCACAGATTGCGGGAAAGTCCCTGTTATTATATATGAGTACGAACTCGAGTTATTGGGTGGTTGTATCACTCTGTAGCACGGATTCGGGGTTGAAAATAATATTTGAGCAAAGTGAGAATGTTTAGAATTGGCCAATCAGGAAAGGGGGAAATCACAGTCATATGATAATACGCGTTATTTAAGAAATAATTAACGATGATTCGTGTATTATTGCAGGATACACAACGAGGACGAGGATATTTTGCAATAAAATTAATAACGAAGGCCGCAGGCCTGAGTTATTAATTAAAATTGCAAAATATCCGAGTCCGAGTAATAACGCGTAATAACGCGAAAGTTTCGCGATATAACGCGTTAGTTTCGCGTAATAACGCGAAAGTTTCGCGATATAACGCGTTAGTTTCGCGATATAACGCGAAAAAAATATTATTTTCTTCTACGAAAATGGTCCCAACCGGCTTTCGTAGTATTCAAAAACGTATCATCCTTAATAAAAAGTCTGGGTTCATCGGTCAGGTTAAGAGAAATTCGGGATTGTGACAGAACTCATACAGTTTGTTTCTTTTTCAAAACTTTCGAATGAATCAATTGAGAAGCACCAGGTGCCGGAGGAAAACGCCAATCAATAACGCATAATTGTAAAGGTACTTAACACAAGCGCGATGGTGATTGATGAATTGGCGCATAGGGACTTTGCCCGAATTCCCAACCCACGGTCAATGTGTATATTATAGTATCGACTGCGGGCTGGAAAATCGTGCCAAGCCCCTGTGAATTGGAGCACGGAAATATTTGCGCTTAACTAAGACTACAGCTTAAGTATGTAGGTTTGCTGTTCTTTAATCTATTTTTTAAAACCTAAAATTTGGGCGGGCGTATAACAATGATCTGTAATGAATGCCACTGTAGTTCTATTAACAGTGTCCAAACACAGGGACCACGAAATGTTTTGCATGTATCTGTAGAATGAGCCCAGAGCGTCAAAAATGCCCTGTACACACTGGATATTTCCAAATACACTTAGACTTATCAAATCACCAGGCCCCTGTGTCTAGGATAGGTTCAAATACACTAAACCAGGTCCCTCTGGCTACATATTACATGCCCAAGTACGCCAGAATTGTAACGAATTCCACGGTTCCTGCACAGGAGTTTGACGTCCTATCAACAAGAATACATCAATATAAGAATCCCTCGTTATAGTATACAGGGTATTATTATATGTTTTATTATATATTCTTATTGATAGAGCGTCAAACTCCTGTGGTTCCTGTGACAAGGAAAGGTCCATATACAGATGTACACCTATACCGTAACGATTTAAAGGTCCCTGTGTCCAGCCTTGATCCTGGTATTCTTGGACATCGATATCTATGTTCATCAAAGCTAAATGGTCAGTTACTGACCACTATTGACTGGTCATTGGTCGTCTTGGATGCTTGTAATGTAACGTAAGCAATTACGATGTAAAGGAATCAAGATCGACCAAAATCATACAGACCGGCCAAGCCTCTTTAACGCAAACCGACAATCAACCGATTCTTACAGTCGTCTCTGCAGAGAGCGCCATAATTGAGTCGCCGCTAGAACGCATAGCAGAAGTCAATACCATGTCTCTAGCGCGTTTGAATTCAAGCGGAGATACTGTGGTAGAACTTTGTAGATAAAGTAAGATAAGGCTTGTAATATATGATATTGCAGTAAATTTTGAAAGTTTGTAAAGCCATGATCTAAAACATTTGAAGATATATTGTATATGAGAATATATACGGTACCTTGAGGAATAAGAAAATGAAGATACTTGCAGCATTGCCTAAATCACAGTTCAGTTGTATAAGATAACTGTAATTCCGGTAGGAGAGGATGGTTAAAATAAAATAAGATAAAATAATAGACCCCTTACTTATCCCCAAGGTGGGATGTTCGTTTAAATGTCTGATCATCACATGATATTCCTATAGGAACGAGCCAGCCCAATGGGATTTACTTTCAACGTGCCATTTATAGTGTTATCTTACTGAAATATCATGTAGAAGGCACATTGGCACGGCATCTTTCCCGGTCCATTATACTGACACGGAATTGTCGAATCGCAGGGCACATTGGCACAACATATCATCTCACAAAGCACTTACTCCAACAATGTTAGAGGATAACACAGCAAAAAACTTATGACAGGCGCCGTGTCACGTCGGTTGGCTTCAGAACCAAAAAATAGCCAGAGACCTTTACCTAGCTGAAGTAACAAAGGACTTTGTCATGACGTCATCTATATCAGGTCAATACTACCTGAAACCTTGAGGTTCTCGTTTTCCACAACTGGCAACTGGGGTTTCCAATGAAGATTCGAATGTGATAGCAGTGTGTCGTAAACTGAAGTCAATCAATGCGAGATTCCCGGCCATCTCCTCAAGTAGCTGTTCACTGATTTCTCTAAAACCTCGACACTTGTGACAGGAACCTCATAATTCAGTAACAGCAACACCTGTCAGTCTTTGCAGGATTCCACGTTTTATTTGCATTATGGGTTTTGGGTACTGTTTCAAATGATGTATTTCTGTATGAACATAGGGCACTGGAATCACGGTTTTATATTACATTCATACTATAGCTGCCATAATGGTGGAATGGTTATCACTCTCCGTTCAACATGAACACATATTTTAATATCTTGTCGTGAAACCTTTATAAAAAACATGTCATAATGATACGACCAAGATAGATGCTTGTTAGATTGGCTGCTTATTCTGGACTATAGAAGATATATCTCCCGTACATTATTGTAATGTAATTTTTATTATTTAAGAAATAATTAACGATGATTCGTGTATTATTGCAGGATATACAACGAGGACGAGGATATTTTGCAATTGAATTAATAACGAAGGCCGCAGGCCTGAGTTATTAATTAAAATTGCAAAATATCCTAGTCCGAGTTGCATATTCTGCAACAATACACGAGTCAAAGTTGATTATTTCTATTCTACCATGTACTGTTTAGTTCTGAGATCGACCTCTTTCTAATAGAAAAATAGCAAAGAAACCCCAAGAAAACCGTGTAATTTATTTCTTGAGTATTGCATTATTTGTTGATGAAATATACAGGCAATACAGTACTACGATCAAGAGCATCTATCATATAGCATTGATTTTAAAAATAAAAAAGGATTAAAAAAAGAAAGAAAAAAAAAAGAAAAAAGGGGGGCCTCCGTAGGATTCGAACTCGTGTCGTGATAAAAATTTATTGACTAACCCATTAGCCCACTCGGCTATGGTAACCTTTTATAAAATGGACGAATATTAGATATATAAAATTGTTACATCCGTGACTCCCGACCGTGTATTATTGGCACGAGCGTGGGTTATTGGAAAATAATACATGGTTTTTAACCAATCAAAACTGTCGTTACATAGCAAACATGGTAGAATATAATCTTTACCACACGTTTAAACAACTCTCAGGACTTCCCAAGCATCGGATCCATGAATATATCACAGGCGTCTGTATCTGGTAAGTATTTATAGAAAACATATTAGCCCCCTACTATACCTACCACATCAACGTTGATATAGTACGAGTAGGGGCTAATATTTGTGCTATATAGTATAACTTAAAAAGGAAATGCAGATTTTATTTATTTATTTTATAGAAAGTCTGTATCACAAGTTGGAACTTATTTGGTGAGCTGAATTATAAGGGGTGGTCAAAAACTTTAACTTTTTCCCCCGGTTTCACCGGTAGGGGTCTAATAATAATCTGTCACTTTGTCAGTGGATGGTTGTATGTATATTAATTCCTCCACCCTTTAGAGTTCTTGTTAAGAGATAGTGTTAGTGGTCACAAAAACTGTTTACAGACTAATGTCTAAATTATGGGTATTAGACCCAGATGATATTATATTGACTGTACATAGTGTTAAATACTGTCGCTCAGCTGACAGAAAATTCTTCTTTGGCTCAGAAAGCAGACCAGTGGATTAGCAGCTGAAGACATGGGTTCGATTCTTGTTGGGGAGAGCAGTGAGAATGTTTTCCCTTTTTTTATCAAATCGGTACCTTAGGAGATGGTGTGTTATTGAGACTGGTATGGGATTTCTGAAATCACAAAAAAAGATCATGTCCATGTGACTTGTACACAGATTTAAATATGGTCTGTCACTCTGAGGTCAGAGCATTCTTCTTTGGTTCAGTAGAGTTTGGGATTATTAGTCCCCTGCCGTTAAAAATTCCGAAATGCGATAAAAATGGCTATATTTCGTCACCTGGGGAGTAAAATAGCTCAAAGTCATAGGTCATTTGAGGTCAAATGTCACTTTTTTTTTCTCAGAAAATTGGAGCTTGTCCGGGGCATAACTTCGGTGTTATTTCACCTATGTTTCACCAAGTAGGTATACTTATGTATTTTTGTTTTTTAGAATATTTGTTGTCAGCAATCTGAAATATTCTTCCTGTTGTTCTGTTGGGAAAACTAGTTTAATATATCTATTGAAGTTCTGTCGAAAATGGACTAATAGATAGGTGTACTCCTAGGTCAGGCAGGGGACTTTGTATTGCTGTTGCAATACTATCCATCCTTGTTATGCTTGATTCCCTGGTTGGATAGTTATTTGAACCCTCAGATGGAAAGCAAAAATAACCCCTACATAAAGTTAATTTTGGCATTTCATTTATTTCATAAAATTTAAATATGTGGCAATATAACAGTCATAGAGAACAAGACAAAATATTATTAACATTTAAGGATAAAATTACATTCAAGCTTCAGAACCACATATCACCTTCCACAACACACACATAAAACTACCATACTTCTCCCTAGCTAAGGTAGGAATAAGACATTGGATGATATATGATTGACAAGTCATGGCAGTGAATTTTGTCTAACAACGAGGGGGAGGTAACAATGATACAACTATTCAGTCCCTAAGGTTAATGAGCTGGGGCCAGATACACCAACATTCCTTAACTTAAGGATATTCCTCTACTTAAAATTTCCCATATGAAAGCGTTACAGAATTTAAGACAGGTTCCTTAACAAAGAGTTTTTTTTTAATTCTTTAATGCTTTCTTATGGAAAATCTTAAGTTAAGGAATGTTGATGAAACAAGGGCCTGTTCTTCTTACAACTGGGTAATCCTCGCCAAACCATGGTTCAAACACATCTCAAAGAAATTTAAGCATTTTTCCAATAATTTTTTCAATCGCTGTACATTGGATGAACTTCAGGAGAGCATTTTTTACCCAAATTTTTGTTTAAGTGCTAGGATGATATACCGGTATTAAAGTAAAAACACACGTATGAGGTGAAACTGTCCTTTGAAAAGTTATCGTGAATTTTACCAAATTTCCAATAATTTTACCATATTATAAAAAAAAATTATATTTGTATAATACCAAATTTTGTGATTGTTTTACTAAAATTTCCAACAATTATATAAAAAAATTTCCAATAAAGAGTGAGAGTGAGTTATGCATGTATTGTCAATAATTCTGTCATCTGGTGAAAAATTTGGACATGAAATTTCTGCAAAGTCATAGTTCCAACAAAATCTTATTAAAATCTGTTGATGAAGCTTAACACGCCTACATGCAGATGTGGCATGTAGTAAACGAGGCCATGAACAGAACAGAAGTTTTCTGTCTCACTCACATTGTAATGCCTTTATAAGAGCCACATAAAATGTACTAGAAATCAGATCTTTCTTACATCCTAAACCGACAACTTTCTTATTATCGATATTTCTATCTTGCACCCATAGGAATGGGAGAAGAAAATATTCAGACATGATTTAATCTAGACTTTGACACGAAATAGACAAAACATAATACCTGACATGAGTTATTTACCTACTACATGAAAACAACCTATTTTCCTGACGAGTCAAGGTCGCGATAGCTCAGTCAGAGAGCCAGATGTCTAACCCAAGGTGAAGATCTGAGGTGTGGTTCAATGCTTACGTTTGTGTTTCTTAGGAAGCTAAGAAACGATCTGGTCTATGCTATAGTGGTTGAGTCCTTGGGCAAGACACTTTACTCTACCTGCTCTGGATGACATGCGACGTGCCTCCTGCATGTTGTTTAGTGAAGTAGTCACCAGCTACTACTGTTTATAGGGCGATAAACCAAGCAAACAAACAAACAAATCCTGACTAGCATGGTTATGGTGACAACAATTATCATAAAAACTTTCTCCAGAAAGCTTGAATCCAAGTTGAGGAATGATATGGCTGTGGGTTTTGGTGCAAAAAAAGGCTGTGGGTTTTGGTGCCAAAAAAGTTCACAAAATGGTAAAATGAAAAAAAAATTAGAATTTTTTTCTTCATGATTTTGGCAAAGCACCACTCCTGGACCTCTAAAGAATGTATAAACCAAATTAGAAGGTTGTGAGGTGTATACTTTTGGACTTACAAGCTTTCCAAAAATTTACCCCAAAAACTTTAAAGTGGGGTGGGAAACCTACGCAGACGCTGGGAGTACAGCATTAGCTCACGGTTACTCATAACCGGTGAGCTAAAAAGAAGACATTTTAAGAAAATTAACAGAAACCACTTATCAACATTTTAGAAAATATCACATTCTTATAAAGTACACTTATCAATATTTGCTTCTATATACACATCTATCAACTTGGATCATGTCATTAAGTGTTTGACCATCCACACATACTTAAGCCACACCTATAAAATAAGACACTTCTTACTTAACAATTCTCACTTTGGTTAAACAGAATAAATAGTCATCTTTGGTAAATGCTTCAATCTTCTATAATTCAAACTTTATTATGTTCATACACTGTATATTTCAGGAAAAATGCCCATGATCCTACTTCAATAAAAATTGAGTTAAAACACTTAAATTAAGCTATTGATGTCCAAAACGCGTAAAAAAAATTCTGAAAAAAAACAACTGTAACTAATCTGACTACAGCATTAATGTATAGTACAATCGAATTATCTTTCCTGAAATGTGATTTCCCAACAAGTTTCTTACAACCGTTGACCCTTCCGAAGTACCAGCAATTAGAACTTCAGCTTCAAACCGAGCTTCCGTAACCAAGCCTCCCTTTAGGATGGTGCCATCCTTTAAAACAACTATGTTTCCTTTAAGGATTATTCTGGGTCAGAGGTTTAAATTGTGGAAAGTTTAAGCTTTAAAGGAATGTATTAATGTTCAGATTTATTTTTCAGTAATGACAGTTTTTCATTTATCAAAACACAAAATGCTGTTCAATCATTATATAAGTAATGTTCAATTACAAGTACACTTTTAACATGCTCACATACAATGGTTCATTCTTATAACAGACTGTATACAAAGGTATAAATATTCAAACAAACAACAAGTCTACATAATCTTACATCTGAAAAACAAAAATTCTTTACCAGTATCTTCATAAAAACAACTTTAAGTGACTTTCTTTTTCTTTTGAAGATAAATTACGGCACCGTAAAAACAAATCTCTTGCCTACATAATGTACATCAAAATACCATAGAAAGGCTTACTTTTATTATTCTCTGAAATTACACACTGTAGCACTATTTGGAAGAGTTCTTACTCAATCATGAGCGACCGGGCGTGAAACGCTTTTAAAATAATGGCCAAAAAGCATTTTGCTAATCAATATATAACAATATACTAGAAAACTATTTCCGGCAGTTAGCATAGTAGACACCTAAGATATTGCAAATTAGCTTTTCCCCCATTATGATAATGGCGGTATATCACAATTACACATTAAATCACAGTTATCTGTCCTTTTTTCTACCTCTTTTGTGTGAAGGAGAAGGAGCGGATCCAGTTGCCCCGACAACTACATGACCTTCTTGTATTTCCTCCTGAGATACCGCCGTGGTCGATGCCAGTTTCTGCTGAGCCTCCAGATAAAACATCACGTCTCGTAACTGATCTCGCAGTTCTTGAATCTCCTGGAGGAGACAGATGAACAGTGTAAGCAAAGACAGATATAGACTATCAGGGGAATGTTTCAATAGCATCCATCAGTACAATGTATCATATAAGAATTTAAGGAAAAAGGCAATGCAAGAAAAATTATTGGGGAAAAAAAGTGACAAATTTCAAAAAAAAAATTTTTTGGATGGAATGATATAAAATAAGTGCAAGATATTTAACGTAAACATATATATATCATATGTTGTTTTTACTTATCAAGGGAACATTTCAATCACATCGATCAACATCATGTAAGAATTTAAGAAATAAACGGCAATACAAGAATGAGTGTATGATATCAGACGTAAACATATACATTTGTATATATATATATATATTTATATGTCAAGTAGTAATAATGACATTACAGACAAGTAAATTGTCAAATTTTCGAGGCAATCTGATCCTTTATCAAAACACAGTAAATTACAAACGATCACATATATATCATCTTATATTTTAAATCAATATAAAAATAATGTTTCATAAATTAAAATATCAGTTGGAAAAAATAGTTTTAATGAAAGTTTGTATGTTTCTGTAGATTCTAACCCTCCCCCCACCCCTTCTGCCACTTCCTTTACTGTACCCCAAACCTCAACCCCTACCCCCCACTTCCTTGACTGTACCCCCCAACCCCCACCCCCACTTCCTTGTCTGTACCCCCAACCCCCACCCCCCACTTCCTTGTCTGTACCCCCAACCCCCACCCCCCACTTCCTTGTCTGTACCCCCAACCCCCACTTCATTGTCTGTACCCCCACTTCCTTGTCTGTACCCCCAACCCTACCCCCACTTCCTTGTCTGTACCCCCCAACCCTACCCCCACTTCCTTGTCTGTACCCCCCAACCCTTCCCCCACTTCCTTGTCTGTACCCCCCGACCCTACCCCCACTTCCTTGTCTGTACCCCCAACCCTACCCCCACTTCCTTGTTTGTACCCCCCAATCCTACCCCCACTTCCTTGTCTGTACCCCCCAACCCTACCCCCACTTCCTTGTCTGTACCCCCAACCCTACTTCCTTGTCTGTACCCCCCAACCCTACCCCCACTTCCTTGTCTGTACCCCCAACCCTACCCCCACTTCCTTGTCTGTACCCCCCAATCCTACCCCCACTTCCTTGTCTGTACCCCCCAACCCTACCCCCACTTCCTTGTCTGTACCCCCCAACCCTACCCCCACTTCATTGTCTGTACCCCCCAACCCTACCCCCACTTCCTTGTCTGTACCCCCCAGCCTTACCCCCACTTCATTGTCTGTACCCCCCCCCCCCAACCCTACCCCCACTTCCTTCTATGTACCCCCCACCTCCAACCCTCCTTCCTAAGTGTGAAGACTTTACCTTTTCCTTGTCTACAGACAGAGTGCGGACCTGTCCCTCCAGCATCTCCACACGTTTCTGCCACGCTCCCTGATTCTCCTGTAAGCATTTATTCATCTCCCGCTCTTCCTGTAGCTCCTTCAGTGTTTTTGTTAGTCTGCTGTGCAGCTGTATTAGAGGAAAAACACAATTTCGTTTACACTTAATATCTCCAAGAAAGAGGTTCATGTGTTTTCACACTTTATTCTGACAGAAAATAAGACAATTCTGTTATAGCTGCCGCCCCCCCCCCCCCCCCCCCCCCCCCCCCCCCCCCTCAATGGACAAACTTTCTTCTTTGTTGTAGGTTAATGGTCGAAATTCAAATCAAGAGTGACCTCCTTTTAAAACATTGCCTCACCTTGATTGACCCATGTTCCATGTATGAAGTAGTACAGGAGATGGAGCCAAGAAAAGATAGAGTTCAAAAGGACATGAGAGTTCAAAAGGACAGCAGAAAGGAAGGACAATGGACAAAAAGAAAAAAGTTTAGTTCCCTTAGGTTCCGGTCGGGAATCATAAATTCATTAGTCCAGAGCTTAATTTTAGTCATGATACAGAATCCACTCACATGAGCAATACTAATTACTGGGGTACATGTACATTACAAATGTACACATTCCTCTTCTTCCTTTGCAACTTTTTTTTAAAAACAAAACCAATGAGTCATGTTTTCTTTCTCATTTGTCCATATATGACCAACTTACATTTGACGACTTTTTGTCCAGTCCTTGTTTTTCTTTTCGAGTTTCAGCTAACATTTGTTGGACTTGTTGGAACTCGTTGAAGTTTTCCTGGTGTCGCTTTTCCAGCTGCTGTATCTGTGATGAAGAAATCACACTTTTGAATTTTAAATTCTTGGTATCTCTCAGAATTATTTAAGAAATCACACTTTAGAATTTTAAATTCTTGGTATCTCTAAGAATTATTAAGTTTCGAAAATTTGTCACCTATCCACACGTCCGTTAATAACAAAATATGTTTTAAGTCAACAAGGAACACTTTTGAAACCTGATCAATCTTCAGGATAGCTGACTGGTAGCCTTCTCTACTCAATCCAACCTGTTTTTGACTCTACATCAAACACTTTTTATTTAATACAAAGGGGGGGGGGGGAAATAGCAGATCAAAACAGTAAGCAAAGGTACACAACTTGATTGTACATGTGTGCTGTGTATTAAAGTTTCCAGTAGTTTGGACAGAAAATGTTTGAAGAGTTGGTGGGACAAGCTTCTGTCTGTAATCATAGGAGAAGGGGCATAACTGCCATTAAAAGTTTATACAGCCGTCAATATCTTCACGTCGGAATTTGCAAAAAACAAAAACAAATAAAAAATGATTTATATAATTATGCAAAATGCTGCCTTGGCTTAAATATGCAGCAAAGAAATCATGGTGAATTTTTTCTCCTTGCATTCCATCTTATCCTCGAATGATAGTTATTGGATTCCAGTTAAGATACCATCACATTTACCGCCTCCAAAAATAAGGCTTTTGTTCCCATTAGTAACCTTGGCTTAACAGAGATTGTGCGGTACCCCTTGAATTTGGGGATGCTCAGATACAAAGGACAGGGGCTGCATTCACTTTTGCTCCCAACACCCCTAGAATCAAATGTGGCTAAATCCAAGGCCTATGACTAACTTGACCAACTGCTGATACATCTTTTTCGAGAAGAAATAACAACCTGGTTCTAACCAGTAAATTAAACAGTATGACAACTTCGAAATTTTGTTTTGTATTTTTTTTTTATCCACAAGTTGGTGATGTCCGAGTCTTCAATTTTGCTATCGTATGTGATTATGTTGCATGGGTGCCGAGTGTTACAGTGAAGGTAAGCCCTACAGTATTGAGGATTTGGTAGAAGTAGAATATGTATGACATATAAGTTTCAATCCATCACATAATTTCCTGAAGCCTTACTCTTTCTAGAGCCTCCTGTTCCACAAAGTTCATCTTCTCTTCAAAATAGAAACGTTGGGACTCCAACTGACTGGTAAGTAGGTAGGTATACTGAAAGTAAAAGATATTCATATATGTAAAGTAAAATATAATTATATATGTAAAGTGAAAAATATTTATATATGTATACCACTGTTAAATTCATTTACATCATATCAATCATGTCAAGAGGCAATATATTGACTCAAATTAAGGATGGACATATTTTGGAACAAAGAAATAACATTGTCACTTAAAAGGGCATTCCTTCGCTCGGACATCAGAAACATGCAAAATTTCTATTGATAAAATCTATGCCCGAATGAGGATTATATTATGACTTTTTATGTCTACCAGTAATGAAAGTAATGCCAAAATGTTCAGAAAAATGACATTTCGTACACAAATACCGTCTGCCTTTGCGGTAATTAGTGATATTTTGGGTTGAGTTAAGATTTTTTATTTGATACTTGAAGCACTTGTTTTCCTTAAGAGTAAAAACTCTTCGTATTAATTTAAAGGTTATATCTTTTATTGCTTGTGAAAAATACACATTCCCCATTAAATTTCATATGGCAACATACACTTTATTCAAAAGAAGGAATGCGCCTTTAACTGAAATATACATATGTAGTTTTACTAGGCATAGAATATTGACAGATAATTGTATTAAAATGCTTCACATGTATTTACATTACACAAATTACCAACCTCTAAACTGATCGAGTCGAGTTTCTCGCCCTGGACTTGACTACTACCACCTTCACCCACTTGGACAAGTTTTCCATCACCCTTACTCTGAACAAGACGATGGACGTAGTTGTCGCCGGCGTAGTCCCACACTTGGTTGTGACCCAGCTGCATGGAGTATGTGTGTTGAGTCTCTTGAAAGTGCCTGTAAGTTCAAAGGTCATGATGAAGGTCATAAATTTCTGTAATTAATCTGTAATAAGCCTGAGGAAGGAGGACACAAAAAGTTAAGAACTGCTTGTAATTATTTAACTCAAAGTCAAAGATGGTCACCTGTCAGCAATTTTTCACTTGATCAATCTCAAAATTACATCATAAAACTGTTAAATGTACAGTCAGGGATAAAGGGAAATCTACTTTTGAAATCAATATATTCTAGAGTACATCTTGAGAAACAGGGAAAGCAATGATTGTTTTAAGACCGACAGACTACCAACCACAGACAAATGCTGATTCACGAAGCTCATTATTCTATGACAGTGGAATTATCAGGGCATCTAGTAGACCCTTGAGAGCATGTTTTTAACTCCCCAAGTTGAGATCGAACTCTCTTGAATTTAAAGGGACTTGCCTATTTGACATATGTTTTGACCCTTCAGACTTCTGAGAAATAGTGATTTGACTCTGAAATTGCTAAAAGTCAAGTGTCAACTAGATGCTGTAGCATCTATTGTGCTTCATGTATATAGATTGAATCCAGGTCTCCGGATTTAACCTCCATGATTCACGTGGCACATGTAAAACTCAACATTCATTGGAATTCCATTTTACATACCAACTTTATTAACTTTTACATCGGAGAGTTCCAATATTTCAGATTACATAGTCTCATACAAGTTATGTCCCTTTACCTAACTTCATACTACTATAAATATATAAGAGATACCACAGATGCCCTGAACAATAAATGTATACTGACTTGTAGGCATGGAGACCAACATAACGTCCACATCCGATGTGTCCACAAATCAGACATATCCACAGGCTCTGAAACAAACCACCAAGGTCAAGGTCAACAACTGTACAACATGAATGTAAGTATAAATAACACTCATAAAATTTGCTATGATGGGCCCTTTCACTCCCATCCCAGGACTTTTAATACCAGTTTATAAATCATAAATACGTACCAATGTCTGTACAATATGCCTGACTCCATTCATGTTGATGTTGTTGTGACTAATACTATAATATACAGTAGTTAATTCTCAATCACATTTGATCAATACAGTAAAACCTGTAAACTTGAGCTTCTTGTTCAGAGTTCCTGGGAGTCCAACACATACTCTCTGACAAAAAGTAGAGGACGGGCTTATCATAGGTCACAGAAATTGTATTTGTTGGTATTCAAATGAGGAACCATTATAGATAGGGATTGGCTTATTACAAGACATGGGCTTATTGCCAGGTAAGTACGGATTCTGTCTTATGTTCAAAGGACATAACATTTAGATAATTATTGGTGAATACTATGGTTCATAAATAAGCCCTCCCCAAACTTTCATACTAGACTTTAGCACCAGAAGATGGGACTTATTTGAGGATAAATAGGTACTAAACTTTAACACCAGGAGATGGGACTAATTTGAGGATAAATACGGTACTAAACTTTAACACCAGAAGATGGGACTTATTTGAGGATAAATACGGTACTAAACTTTAACACCAGGAGATGGGACTTATTTGAGGATAGATACAGTACTAAACTTTAACACCAGGAGATGGGACTTATTTGAGGATAAATACGGTACTAAACTTTAACACCAGGAGATGGGACTTATTTGAGGATAAATACGTACTAAACTATAGCACTAGCTGATGGGACTTATTTGAGGATAAATACGGTAAAGTCACTCACTTCTTGTGAAGAACACTTCATGCATCTGTTGTTGGCCGACTCCTCAGGTGTCTGACTGTACCGACATACCGGACAGCTAGGAAATAAATTACATATATAAAGTATAAATCTATATCATCAGTTACAGACTTAAAACACTTACAGTAAGATTGTTTTTTTGTTTGTTTGATTGGCCGTGACCAGCGTTCTAACCAACTCAGCTATCACAGACCCATTTTACTTACGACATAAAACATTTAAAACTGAAAAAAAACAACTCCACATGCTGTGAAATTCTACGGTATGTAGTTTTTACTCAAATAATAAAATATCATAATTTTCACATGAATATTATTTTCAGATCATAAAAAATTAACTCTCGTATGTTTCAATAAACGTGGTACATGTATTCTCAAGGGCAAACTTTTGGTATAAAACTAAAAAAAAAAAGAGAAAAAAAAGAGAGAGAAAATTGATACATATATTAATTTTCCCTTTAAACTGAGTTTATTTCAGTACCTGAGGATGTATTATGATGTTTAAGCAACAGAAGACTTATTTTAAGACACAAACCAAAAAACTCAAATTTTGAAATATTTCTCCAACCTAAGATCTCTATTTTTCAACATATGACCCTTTGACATATATGTAGTACCTTGTGTCTCCCCATTGTTCCAGACATTTAGTGTGGAAAGCGTGGTTACACAGAATGGTCAGGATCCCATCTACTGACTCGTCCTACAAAAACACAAAATCTTCCAGCTCTGAGATCTAGTAATTACAGGATTACTGCCTACATATATCGACCTATTTTCATTTCCCCGACTATTATCATATAGCAAAATCTGCTTAAATTCAACATGTATCCAATTAAGACAAGAATTAAGGTATTTGTGCGGGAGCTTGTAATGAGATAAATGTCAGGGTCAAATGTCACGATTATTTACCAGATTAATTCACTATGAAATGGTACAATGCCCATTTAATTTTACCTCACAGGGTCATCTACCAGTAATTCTTATCCCAATTTTTTTTTATACTTCCTAAATTATTTACATTTGAGAAAATCAAAGATATATTTACCATTCTCTCCAGACAGACAGGACAGCAGGGTAGTTCAGTGATGCCTGGGGTGGGCAGACAAGCACCCTGTCAAAATAAAATTTTACTCAAACTTTTATATCTATATTCTGAGTGTTAAATCGTTATATGAACATACCAAGTGAAAACAACCAACATTTGGTCATGAAAACACTATGAATACAGTATGAAAACATTGTTTCATGTGCTGATTTTCCACACATTACATCAGTTAAATAACAATACGCCCGAAAAATAGTCCCCATTTCATTTCCATAAATTGTGTTTTCTTTGCCATCTATCTACATAAAATAATTCTAATTTATCAAGAATTATGGTATTTGATGTTATTTGATGACTTATTGTTTTGAATAAAAAGCAAAAACAAAAAACAAAAAACAAAAAAATTGACTGGAATTTGTGGAGCGGAAGGACATGGTAAACGATGGTGCATTGGCAGGATCACCGGCTGTTCCATTGATTTAGCATCTTTTCGTTTATAGATATCAAAAGATAAAATTTTTAAAATGACTCTATTCTTGATGGGTTTTTTTTTCAAATCACCCCAATGTAAATATATTAACTGAATGGATTTATTTCATTTTCCTGGAGGCTATGAATAGCAGTAGCTATCTACATATCTTCCGAGGTGCACTAAATGATAGCAACTACAAATCTAATAATCGAGATAATGGTTTTTAAAGTTGAATCTTCTAAACTTTCTTTTAATATAAGATTCACCTTCTAAGCAGAAAATATCTTTGTAAAATACACATATTTACTAATTCCTGTGGAATTCATTGCAAGGGCTATTCCAATAAAATATATATCCAACAGGAAGAATTCAGAAATACAGATATAGATATTTTACTGGATTAGCCCTTAACAGGTTTTACTGGATAAGATATTGTAGCTGCTTGTAGCTTATTTGAAGCTGTATATTGTACTATGTATCTTTTTGTACTAAAATTTTAGTGCATTATTGAATTTTACCAGAAATGCAGAATTATAAATGTTCCTGCCCGCTTATATAAACCCTACATAAAGACAGCAAAACTGAAATAAGTAGGATTAATTTAACTGAGCAAAGTTCTTCAAGAATCACAAACACTTAAATAAGAGACACACTGAAATATGGATGCTGAGTATATTTCTATGACTGTGGCACTTGAAGCATTAAAGAAATAAACCTAAATGCAAAGTCTAACAATGTCAAACGGACAGATGAACTGACAGAAAAAGATATCCATAAACATGTTTTCCACTGCAGCTGTAAAGTCTGCTTTTCCATGTATAAATAGAAATTTTCCTGTTTTAACCAATCTTGAATAATACATATTTTTGAATAAGTTTTGAAAGTAACTGTTTAAATATTTTTTCCTAAGATTTATCTTCAAAGTTTTTTTGGATTTCGATTTACCTTTGAAAATAGGGGGAAAACAGAACATCTGAAAATAACAGGTATTACAGTACATGTGTGTTGTGTAGTGATAAAACGTATACTTTCAGAAGAGGAAATCCAATTTTTTTTTCAAAAATTTTGCTTTAAAGTAATTTTAGTTTTGTCTTACCTCAGTGTCCTTCATTGTCTCGACCCTGGCAACATAGATGAGGTGGCAGATATCTGGCTCTATAGAGTTGTATGGAGAGTTGTTGTAGGTGGTGAAAAACTCATCTGCTTGGTCCTGTCAACACAAACACGTCATGACTTATGATAAACATATATAACCAATTAAACTGATGCAGTTAAAAAGGTGAAAATATATTCAATTTAATTCAAATAAAATATTTCAACCAGGAAACTCAAAAGGACAGCAGTATTCTGGTAAAATATTTACTCAACAGAAGGACTCCAGGTTTACAACACAGGACCATAACATGTTTCAATTCAAATAGTACCATACAAAGAATAATAAGATACATTTCCTCCTATGCTCATGTCCAATGAGTTTAATTCTGGAGTCATCTGATAGGATATATACATAAAGTGAAGAAATCATGACAAAAACACATAATACATATACACTTATTTCATAATTAGTCATATAATAAAACACTTGTTGACTTCGGATATCGGTTAACACCAAGATTTATCAACCCCTAAAAATCTGATAATCACCGTGATCAGCCATCAACCTTGGTGATGGTAAAATTTCAATGGTTTATAATTCCAGGCGTTAACCTCATCCAAAGTTAACAACTGTTTTTATTTTAGTATCACTATACATCTACTATATCTATAGGTAGACCTTACAGTAGGAGATCGCGCCTTAAATCTATTGTCTATATAGTAGGTACAAACCTTCTATTGTCTATATATTAAGTACAAACCTTCTATTGTCTATATATTAAGTACAAACCATCTATTGTCTAGATAGTAAATACAAACCCTCTATTGTCTATATAGTAAGTACAAACCTTCTATTGTCTATATAGTAAGTACAAACCTTCTATTGTCTATATAGTAAGTACAAACCTTCTATTGTCTATATAGTAAGTACAAACCTTCTATTGTCTAGATAGTAAGTACAAACCCTCTATTGTCTATATAGTAAGTACAAACCTTCTATTGTCTATATAGTAAGTACAAACCATCTATTGTCTATATAGTAAGTACAAACCTTCTATTGTCTATATAGTAAGTACAAACCTTCTATTGTCTGTATAGTAAGTACAAACCTTCTATTGTCTATATAGTAAGTACAAACCTTCTATTGTCTATATAGTAAGTACAAACCTGACTCCTGAACTTGAGCAGCACCATAAACTGGTTAGGACTTGGATCTCTTATAATCCTCATATACTCAATCCCTTCACTGTAAATCAACAATTCAAATATAATTGATACTATTACATTTAAAGGCAAACTTTGTTATCTCAAATAAACTGAAGACCCTGTTTAACTCGAAATATAAATTTACTTCCAACAGTAAAACTTCTATATAAATCAAGCTTAAATACATGAATATCACAAAGTTTTTTTATGATCCCACTTTCTTTGAGATAACAAGATTCAACTGTAAGTTTATCTGGAGATATCCTAGTCAAACTTTGTCATCTCAAACTCTAACAAGGACGGATAGTATTGCAACAGCAATACAAAGTCCCCTGCCTGAGCTAGAAGTGCACCTATTCATTTCCCATTTTTTTTAATGGTTTTTCGAAAAAAACAAATGTGGGATGCACAACTACATGTTATACTGATCATGTATACCAAGTTTTGTTAAGATCGGAGTAGCACTTTAGGAGTTGTCCGGACAACTATTGCGTGACAGACAGACGGACGGACGGGCAGACGGACGGAGGGTAAACCTATAGTCCCCCCGTTTTTCAAACGGCAGGGGACTAATAAATGAAAAGACAATGTTTAACTTGAAATATAAATTTACTTCCAACAGTAAAAATTCTATAAACTTTAACCTTGTTTACTGGAATATCACAAAGTTCTTATCATAAAACAGACTCATAAACATTCCTTTTGAATTTCTTAAACTTATAAAACAGATAAACATACAATTATCTTAGAATCTGAAAGCAGTTTTGAGCTTTTACTTTTTCAGGAGTTTAAACAACTGCATTTCTACTGTACCTGACTGGAGCAGTGAATTTGAGAAGATCGTGAACTGTGTATGCCCCAGGAACGGACAACATACAGATCAACTCACTACGACTGTGATCTCCCTTTACAGGTGTAGGCTTACTGCAAGCAAAAGCACATTCAGTCTAAATATTAGAATCTGTTTAGCTAGATCAATTTTATACTTATTATAACTCAATATTGTTCTCTGTAAAAATATCCAGTAATTTCTGTTTTTCCTGGATTGCATAAGATCTTAGCATTGCTTTAATACCAAATTTGTAAAGTAACTTGCAGTGTAAGTAATAATTTTTTATTTAATTAATTCCAATTATTAGAAAACATACACCTTCTCAATGTACTGAAAGTTTACTGGATCCAAGTGAACATGTGACATTCTATTATGATAAAAGGGTGACAATTCTCCGAAATAAGGTGAAAAAAATGATAATGCTCAGGTGATAAATCAAAAAGTATTTTTAATTTCTTTCAATCAATAATCCTTTCATGAGGCATTCCATCATAAAAATTGTGCTTTCATGGCAAAAACAATCAAAAGGTACACTCTTTAAGTGTAAATGAAAAAAAACTTAACTTTGACTCTAAAATGAGGCCAAGACAGAAGAAATCTAGCTTAACATTGACTTTAAAATGAGGCAGAGAGGGGTGAAATCTAGATTAACTTGGACTCTACTGAAGTCAGGACAGGCGAAATCTACCTTAACTTGGATTCTGCTGAGGCAGAGATAGGTAAAATCTACCTTAACTTGGATTCTTCTGAGGTCAAGACAGGTGAAATCTACATTAACTTGGACTCTTCTGAGGTCAAGACAGGTGAAATCTACCTTAAAATGGACTCTACTGAGGTCAAGACAAGTGAAATCTAGCTTAGCTTTGACTCGAGTGAAGTCGAGACAGCTAAAATCTACCATTACTTAAACTCTACTGAGACAGGTGAAATCTAGCTTAACTTGGACTCTACTGAGGCTGAGACAGGTGAAATCTAGCTTAAATTAGCTTTGACTCGAGTGAAGTCGAGACAGAGGAAATCTACCTTAACTTGGACTCTAGATCTACTGAAACTGAGACAGGTGAGTGAAATCTACCTTAGCTTGGCCTTTACTGAAGTCAAGATGAGTGAAATCTAGCTTAGCTTTGACTCTAGTGAAGCTGTGATGAGTGAAATCTAGCTTAACTTGGACTCTACTAAGGTAAAGACAAGTGAAATCTAGCTTAGTTTTGACTCTTGTGAAGCTGTGATGAGTGAAATCTAGCTTAACTTGGACTCTGCTTAAGCTGTGACAGGTGAAATTTAGCTTAAATTGTGGACTCTAATGAAGCCAAGATGACTGAAATTTAGCTTAACTTGGACTCAATTGAGGCCAACACCGGTGAAATATAGTTCAACTTGGAACATGTACTCATTACGAAATTAACCAGATCTGATATATTTTCAGATTTAACACATGATCTTTCCCTTTGATGGTATTACTTTCCTTAATCTGAATGGTTTCATTTTTGTACTACTTAGTAATAATAAAAAAAGACTACTAAATATATTTAAGAACATGTACAGGGATTTTCCTACAATCTTTCAACTGGGTCCAGGGTCCATTAAATTGGGAATTTCTACGTGACAAAATGTGACAGAAAAAAACAACAAAAAATAGTGAAATTCATACTAATTTCAGTTTTTCTTTCAAATATTGCCTTTATATTATTTTTGGTTTCATTTTGTTATCTATAGCTGCTTTTTTATTTTTCAAAAGTACCTTAGTATAGGTGTTCGCAGAAAAAACTTACCTAATCATTCAAAAGTGACTTCAAAATTGGGAATATTTCAGTGAAAAATTGGAATTTCACAAGGTTTTTTTCAGAGGAATGGGTCTTTTTAACGGACCCTATTTCTATTGTAGGAAAATCCCTGATGTAGTATATCATGGTGAAGTGGTGAAACATCAAAGCCTCTCTATGTTTTCGTAACATATGTTGAATGTTTGTTTGTTTTTATTTAACGTCCTATTAACAGCCAGGGTCATTTAAGGAAGTGCCAGGTTTTGGAGGTGGAGGAAAGCCAGAGTTCCCGGAGAAAAACCACCGTTCTACGGTCAGTACCTGGCAACTGCCCCAGGTAGGATTTGAACTCGCAACCCAGAGGTGGAGGGCTAGTATTAAAGTGTCGGGAGACCTTAACCACTTGGCCACCGCAGCCCCCATGTTGAATGATAGAATAAATACCTTAATGATGATATAATATGAGAATACCATATTTTTGCATGATTGCATGAAAAAAACCAGAAAACTATCCACTGATTATGGGGAATTTTTAATGTGGTGCTCCATTCTCTATATGCAAATGAGCTGCTGAAAATACATAATGCACACATGCATGTGCAAACTGGTTTGTTTTGAAGAATAGCAATGCGATCAAAGCTATGCAAGAGAAGCTGAACGTCGATCAGATGTACTGCTGACTGTCGCAAAGACAAAGAAAAGAATTGGGTAAAAGCACAACATCACCTATGACTTACAGTGTCGACGTGAGTCTGTTAGACAAAAATCAAAAATAGGTTAAATGCCGAAAGACACCATGAATAGGCGGTGAAACTTCTCATAATTTCATAAACAATCTGATGCTTTTCTGTTTATCATCCGGGGATTAAACTAGGCACAAAAGATTGGTTAACATTCTATTTTAATATGTTTATTACATATTTTTCTCGTGTATTGTTGACACTACTGAGCAAATTTGATGGAAACTCAATGAAGATCACCCCATACAGAATTATGAAGTTTAACTTGATAAAGTTTTATATCTATAAACAAAAACATAAAGAGGCTTTAAAAAACAATGTGTATAAAAATCATTGTTGTTAAAAGATTTGAAAACTTGTAAGTATTGAATTGAATAAAGTGTACACTAAATCTACAAATAAAACCCAACATTTTACATACATATGAAAAGAACTTGTGTTTTGTTGTGGAAAGACACTAGATGGAAACTCACTTGTCTTTGTACAGATGTAAGACACCCTGGACACACTCCACAGCAGGATTGCCGGAGTAGTAGTGGATGGTGGCAGGGTAACGTGCAGAAGGGCTGTGGCTCTTCCTGCCACTACCGGGCCGGGAGGAACCACCACTGGTTGGAGAAGGGGCTGGTCCTGGCCCTTCCTCTCCATAAGACCTTGGTGGGGATGGAGCTGGTCCAGGCCCTTCATCCATGTAAGATCGGATTGGTCGGAAATATGCCTCCTTGGGCCCCATCTTGTTCGCCCCACCCATGGAAGCTGTAGAGGACTCTGATCCCTCTCTGGACCGTGTTAGTTCTGGTTCCCTAGAGCTAGATTTTCTATCGGTATGTTTATGTAAATCAGGTGAATCTGATCCTTGGGTGGTGGTGTTCTGATGTAAATCAGACTTTTCTTCTTTGTTTTCCTCCATATTTTCTGTAAAAAAAATACCATGATTCTCACATTATATCAGTATTGTCTTTCTACCACAGTAAAGTGTAAAAAACTTACAACATGTCAAATAATCATTCCTGCTATAAATATGGTATTTATTTCTGCTTATACTTCACAGCTGAAATGCTTGTTGAAATGTCCCCTATGTGATCAACTATTAGTACTACTAAATCAATGGCATCAGGTTCTGTTAAAGAGTGACTTACACATTTTAAGCAACATGTCAAAATGCAAAACTTTGTATCACTATAGTGAATTTCCAATGCAGGAAGGTTAAAAAACTAATTTCTATTTGTCCATAAACTAATGCATATTTTTAAAACACACATGCCTATTTCCTATTTTATCTGAAATTTTAATGGAATTAAATGTAACCCTTACCAATATCAGTCTGTATACTTTTGCCCAAAAGTTCAAAATGTATCAGGAATTTGAAACAGTGGTTATATAATTAACTACATTTAAGAAACAGATGCTTTCAAGTGAAAAATCAACATTCTAAAACTGTAATTGATTGGAAAATAAAGCTAATCACAATGTCCAACCAAGTGGAACACAGGGGTGGAAGGACTAGTTGACAAACACACCATGCCCTTGGCCTTGGTTATTTAATAGCAGAGGTCGACATTGACAGTAAAAATTTCTAATTGTAGTTTTTTCTAATCACCTTTTTAGAATAATATTGCATAACTAACCATAATAATATGTCTCTATTGTAATATCAGAGAACTTTCTGTTTCCTTGGCACTCCTTGATTAAGTCTTCCTTTGTCTGTGGGTTGTCCTCTCTCTCTTGTGATGAAGATGAGCAGGACAATGATTCAGCATATGTTCTCTTAGACTTTTGTTGTAACTCTTCATCCAAGGAGTGACCAGGAGCTGAAAAACAAAAACACATCTTTTACAATTAAGTCAGACAAAGACTCTGCATATGTTTTTATATTCAGAATTTCAGGGATTTTTCTATGGATAATGACTAGTCTACTCATTACAAAGCAGAATAGGGTAACTGATACTGATAGCTCTTTTCAACCCCTACAGTTCTATTCTCAATTCCAGAAGGAAACCCTTATATAGCTAATCAAAAACAAGGCATCAGAGACATGAATTCCATTGTATCAGGAACTAATTGGAAATGTAATATATGTATGAAATTTCACAAGAAATGGATACAAAGTAAAGTCAGTAGAGCAAGACATTAAATTTTGTTTGCTTGCTTTTTTTAGTAACAGTTTTTTACTTTATTTATGACCATAGTTTATCAATAAGTTTACAAATTTCCATGGAAATTTGATTTAACGTCTGCAATCTTCGTAAATACTAGCTGTAGTATACGGTTCAGCTAAAGAGAACTTATCTCTAAGTTGGACAGAGCTAAGCAACGGTGGCCAGGTAGTTAAAATAAAATTATATTTTAAATAAAGATGTTTACTGAAAGTGTTGTCTATTTAGAAACTTGGTGTTACTCTACAAGAAGTATTGTATCAATTCTTGGTACTTTCCTACATACAAATAATTTTTATTTGTGTATTCGAATGATGGTTTTTGACTAAATAAATGCGGCTTGGACAATTTTAAAAAAAAGTTAACATAAGTCCTTTAAGTAATTGTAACCCTGGTGAATACTAGCCACAATATACTGCTCGGTTAGACAGATCTTCTCTTTAGCTCGATCGGTTGAGTGTAAGACTGGTAAGTCAGAGGTCCCGGGTTCGATCCCTAGCGGAGGCAGTGATTTAAATTTAATAAATCATGCATGCAGTCTGTTACATGATTATGGCTAATTTATGTGTTATATATATATGTCAAACGGTGTAGAAGAATTCACCGTTTTCATATGGTAGTGCGCTCTAGCCCTACACCAGACATGGTGACATGGCCAGAGGGAACTCAGGCTATTCAAACAGTAAATTTTGGTTTGTTTTGGTTTAACGTCCTATTAACATTCAAACAGTAAAGACATATCAAGAAAGTTAGTTAGTGCTATGCAAGACTTTTTCATGTGAAGGAATCATAAAAGTAACATTTGTCCAAATATATCTGTCAACCGAAACTATTTAGACTCGGCCAATACGGTTTCGACAATACTGTGTTACTTGATCTGTTGAAAATATAAGGAAATAATTCAAATCAATGTGCAATTCTAATCATTAATCCATAACACCATCCAACAGGCAATTCCGTTGTGTGTATTGAGGGTTCATATGCATGTACCTACGAAAAACTAGCTGTGTCAGCAATTTTAGATAAATACGTAATATGCCGATGAGAATCTATATCTTGTCGATACATTCTTTGAACGTAAAACTCACCGATATACTGAAGGTATTCCAAGCCCTCTTTGGACCCGATTATCTCAAATCTCAACCAAACGAGGAAAATTGACTCTGACATGAGATATCACATGTGATTAAAATCACCATCAGATTGTTGTGTAGCAAATGTCACAAAAATACTTTGCATTCATGTGATTTGCTCAGCATTCATCACCCTTTATTTTCATCGTTGACTAATAATTGTAAACTTCACATAGGAGAGTTCCGAAGTTTGAAGATCATAAAGACGTTTGAATCCAGCTCGATTTTAATGCTAAGCTCTAAGGTGATAAAACTCCTCATGACATCATAAGGAAAGTGGCGGAATTTTCAAAGAGGTAAAACATTATTACCACATTCTGTTCTTATCTGTAATTCTGACATGGAGACAGTGGTAGAATAATCTGTATTCTGTGACACCAAGGTAATATTGTCATAAAACGGATAAACAAGAAATTGCGCAGAGTGCTGAGAAACGAAGACATAAACGGCTGTTTCTACATCAGCAACACAGGATCCTGGATTCTTGACAGTAAATTGCAATAGCCTGAATAGGTTCCTATATATGGACACGGACATTCGGTCCATCAGTGGTTTATTCAAACCACGGACTTAGATTAATATAAACATATAAACATATCTTCTTTTGCATTTTTGGTTTGGGTTCATGTTTCACTGTTTATGCACAGGTGCATGTCTAGTCTTAAAAAAATAAACAGAAATACCTGTATAGGTATTTCTGTTTTTTAATTTTAATTTGATATAAGATTAGACATGCCCCTGTGGTTTATGACTGAAGTTATGTTGCAAGAATGAGTTGATTTATAAATTATCTTTTTCGATTATATAATTTCAGACAATATTTGTTAGTGTGTAACCTGAGCAGTAAGGGATGGAGACTGCCCTGAAGGAAACCTACGACAGGTTCAATAACATCCAACTAAAAGATGAACCTGATTTGAAAAGTGGTCTGTCTTCTCGTGTAAAAGAAGATTCTGACACCAAGGGTTTGTATGAAACTCATGATCACATATAAATAAAACTTCAATCTGAGAGATATTATTCTGATTTATAAGTAAAATCACTTTTTCAACATTACTCATTTTTAAATCTTATAACATGGTCACTAAACACATGTTTTGTTAATATATATTTGGTCATAATGTTTGTATCCATTGGATTTTAAATTCTTTTAAATATTCTAATTTCTAATTTGGTCATATATATTTGAACAGAAAATGTGAAGCCTCGTACAGAAAGTCAAGAGGACTTGGGACATGATGAGCAGGTGAAATTCAATCGCTTGGTCACTAAAGCCTCACAGCTGGCATCAGAGGGACAAGTGCGAATGGCTTTGGAGCTGAACAAGCGAGCACTGAAGATACACCACAAAGACAAGCTGGTCCGACGCATACAGAAGATGGAGGTATATACTAGACACAGAAACAAAGTATTTATTGATACAAATCCTATCAGATCTAATGAGGGTTATACAGGTCCAGAGTACTTGTATACAATCTTGAAAAATCCTTGAATATATATTGTTTGGCCTTGAAAATCCTTGAACATACTGTATGTATTTGGGGCCTTGAATCCTGATATGTGACTTTGAAATGTCCATGAATACAGTTATAATACTGGTATGCCATTCAGCTCTTGACATCCAGGATAATTACACAAAGACAAGCATATACTGTAGGGAAGTGTACTTCAATCCAAATTGGAAAAGTGTGTTTGGTCTATGAATAATGAAATGTGAATAACTATTTTATGTCCTAGACATAAAAAAAATGAGTGTTGTGTATTGACTGTATTCATATTGAAACCAGCCAAGAAAAGCATGAAGCATCAGGCATTGAAAAAATTGTGAATGTAAATCACCTTTAAATGCCCTTTATTCTGTATGAAAAATGAAAATTTGCTAAAAAAATTAATAAAGGTTTTGATATGGCTATTAAAGCCACATACTCCCGAACAACCTAAAATTCTAGTTGCACACTTGTATTAATGGCAATCCAAGATGCTCATTCACGCTCTCCCAACATTAAAATGACCTCTGGCCTGGACGCTTGACCAGGGAGTCCTTGAGACATCAGTGTATAAAAATAACTCGACGCATTTATATTTATAGCGAGATTTGTCAGGGAGCTGAGAACGAGGCTAAAACAACATGCACTGCACATAAACTACACACATGGCCGTTGTTTACATATCGAGCATACGTGATCTATTTTATTTTTGGCGGAATCTGTCTGCGTTTTCGCAGTTCCATGCTTGCGAACATTCCGTCATTTTGTATGGACTGTAAATCCCGCCGTTGCATTGTGGGACTAATTTCAGAGAAGCTTGGTCCGGCAGCCACAGTTATTATTTTTGGGAATCCCCAGTATACTTTCATAAATACACATTTTCTTTCAGTTTCTGATTCACGATAGTCTGTTAGGTATGTATCAAGCCCAAATAGGAAAAAAAACTCAAAATGTAAACATTGATATAAGTTTCTTCGTGAGTATGTGGCTTTAAATTGCAAAAGATTTGGTTTTATCATATCTACATTTTGTATATGCATTGGAGGTATATTTTTATACATATATTTGATTGATTACAAAGTATATCGGGATTTAGGCATACCTTGAGCAGTATGGTGATGGGGAGGATGAGGAATCGGAGGAAGAAGATGATAATGGAATGGTCCTGTTAGGGAAAGGATTCTACCTTTACAGAGACCTATACAACAAACTGTACGACCACCAGAAAGCAGGTGTCCTCTGGTTCTGGTCTTTATTTAAGAAACACAAGGGTGGTATCCTTGGTGATGATATGGGGTAAGATCACATGGTCAATGGTGTGTGGAAACTCCTGGTGCCAACACCCTCTGCCACGCACTAACATAGAAGAATATATTTAATGTACATGCATGTTAAACTTTCATATTTTATGCATTTTGATACAAGAATCCATGTCACTTTGGCATCCGCCCACGGTATTCTTACTTGATTAAATAAAGATTGTATCACTTTAGCAACTTATATGAAAATAAATCAAGTTGCAATTACGTTTTATCAAATGCATCTTAGTTTAAAGGTAGCATTTTGAAGCAAGAGCACGTTCCACAAACAGATGCATAATATTCTTGTTTGACCTTATCCAATGATTTTTTTTTTTTTGGTATTTAAAGAATTCTTAGTCTTGCTGTCCCAAAAAAAGTTAAGTCCAAAATGAGTAAAAAAAAAAAAAAAAAAAAAATCATTACCAGAAATTAACTCCAAATTTTCTTAACACGTCCAGAATTTCAAAAAATAAAAATTATTTCCCCAAATTAAATGCATATTGTCCTTGTTAAACTCCACATTCATGCCAAGAAGTTTTTCCAGTAGTTGTTTTCTATATGCAGCCTGGGTAAGACGATACAGATGATAGCTTTCCTATCAGGATTGTTTGACATGGATAAAGTCCACGCTGTCCTTATTGTGATGCCGGTATCCCTGATCACTAACTGGGAGAAAGAGTTCAAAAAGTGGTAAGGATGAGGAATGTACTGAAATTATTCTAAAATTAGCATCTTTAGATCTTTAATGGTTGTCATTAAGCAGGGATTTTCCTACAATAGAAACGGTCCTTTAAAAGGACCCATTCTCCTTAAAAAATCTTGTGAACAATTCCCAATTTGTCACTAAAAATTTCCCAATTTGGAAGTCACTTTTGAATGATTAAGTAAGTTTTATATACAAAGACCTATATTAAGGCAATTTTGAAAAATAAAAACAGCTACAGATAGCGAAATGAAATCAAAAGTAATATAAAGGCAATATTCATCAAAGAAAAACTGAAATTTGTATGAATTTCACTATTTTTGGTTTTTCCCAATGTCACATTTTGTAGCGTAGAAATTCTCAATTCAATGGATCCTGGACCCAGTTGAAAAATTGTAGGAAAATCCCGGTTAAAAATTAGGAGATTGTATTCTCGTATACTTGACAGTGATCCTGTGCTTGCTAGTGATGGTATAAATTGATCTCACATGGGGGTAGGGAAAAACACCTGGCACACACTATGACGCTACTCTTGTATCGTCACCTATTTACGTAGTATAAACACGTAAATTGATAAGGTCAACAATTTTGACGCTTATTTCATTGCATTTAGACATTGACGATTGCACTAAGAAAAGGTTTCATAACACCTTACGATTTGTTAATTTTTTGTTTAAGTAAGTGAGAAAAATAATCAAACTCTGCAAGCCTTGTGTTGCCAGCCAAACTCTTACACTTGGGTTGAGATATGTCTGTCCATGGAGCAGACCCATGTAAGATTCTATCAATATTCTAAAACATAATCTTTATTTGACAAAAGAGACACAAATGTGTCTACAAATTTACTTTTAGCACAAAAAATGCTACAAATTCACAGGAATACATTTTTGCTTCGTAAATACAGTCAAACTTCGATGTTTCGAAGTTCAAGGGACTAACAGAAAAACTTCGAAACAGCGGTACTTCAAATTATTCATGGTTGACAATAGATCGATGTTTTCTTGAAAATGACCATATATGTTAACGTTACATGTCCTCAGTGTCTTCGTGTTGATCGTTGCCCGTCAGGCTCACATCGAAAAGTTTAGTTAATTTATACCTCAAACACAATAAAATAAAAATACTTTTCATTAATTATACCTAAGCATTTTATTAATTAAACAAACTATGTATCGGTTACAAAGCACTTATATCGCGTTTAACAGATAAGGCAAAAGAAGTACAATGCACACTTACGTAAGTCGTTAGGCTTTTCTGCTAAAGACACGTGCGGTTACGTTATGTGCATATAAAATACGGAATGCCGATCGGTTGGAGAATGCATGATTGAATGACAAATAATCGATTTACTTGGATAGTTATGTATAAGTTTGCAATGTGACACTTATGAGTGAAGACATCGCTAATTGTTTGTGTTTAAAATTGGTCCGCTTGTTTTATAGTTCCGTAAAATTTACTCAACGACCGCTGATTTCAATGGCGGCGAAGATTATCAGAGACGACTACCGAAATGTTTTACCGGAGTGATTAAATGTTATGGCTTCTAAATACACCTTTTATCTATCAATTTGGTCTGATTATTAATTAACCCCATGATCGGGTGTGACAACACACGCTATCGTTATCCCTATTGTCAGTCAGGGCATCTAGGGTAGAAGTGTGAAATCTTGCCGCGGGGGTCACGACCAACACCTGTCCAGTGGTCAGTACAGGTAAATTTTTGTTCGAATCATGAGATGTCAATTACCTATGACATCATAGCTAACGGGCCATGAAAAAAGTTTGATACATCGAAAACTTCGATTTATAAAAATTCAAATCATGCATAGGTTCGTTAGTAGCGTTATATAGTAAGGAAATTCGGGACCAAGCAAAAAGTTCGATACAGCGAGAAATTCGAATCAACGAAGTTCGAATCATCGAGGTTTGACTGTATTGAAAATTCTCTCTTGATTTCTTTTCTTTTCTTTTTTTACTAGAGAGACAAAAAAAATCAATAAAGATGTAAGACATTTTATTACAGGGCACCTGGTATACGAGTGACCTTGTTCCATGGGAGCAGTAAGCGAGAGAAGGAGCGAGCATTAGCTAAGGTCCAGCGGCGTGGAGGAGTGTGTCTCACTTCCTACGGTCTTGTGGTCACCAGCTCTGAGCAGCTAAGTCAGAGGGATAGACGGGACTTTGAATGGGTGAGTGGTAGGGTTGTTTTCAGATTTTCTGTCAAATTTCTCTCAGATCGGGTCCCGATGAAGCCTTTGTGATAGACGGGACTTTGAATGGGTGAGTGGTAGGGTTGTTTTCAGATTTTCTGTCAAATTTCTCTCAGATCAGGGTCCCGATGAAGCCTTCGTGATAGACAGGACTTTGAATGGGTGAGTGGTAGGGATGTTTTAAGATTTTCACTCTCAAATTTCTCTCAGATCGGGTCCCGATGAAGCCTTCGTGTTAGACAGGGACTTTGAATGGGTGAGTGGAAGGGTTGTTTTCAGATTTTTCACTCTCAAATTTCTCTCAGATCGGGTCCCGATGAAGCCTTTGTGATAGAGCCAAAAAAAGTAGACCTGTTCATCCTTTCAAAAACCTTCTTACTGGTAATGCTTGAGTGTTGTGATTAAACCCTGTGTACATTTAAAAATATCATTTACATACAATACGAAGCTATTAAAGAATGTCCATAAATGGACATTATATTTGGCTTGGCATCACTTTAATATCTCAATTTGTTTGTTTGCTGGGTTTATCTCCCCATGAACAGCCAGGGTCATTTTGAGGCAAGATCTTCTTGTAGTAGTTGGTGACTACCTCACTGAACAACATATGGAGCAATTAGGGTAAAGTATCTTGCCAAAGGACAAAACCACAGCAGCAGAGTCCAGTCCATTTCTCAGCTTCCTGAGAAACACAAACTGACACGGGTAGGATGTCACCTGAGATTAAGTGGCCCGCGCACTAACCGACTGACCTAGCATGGCCCCTAATATCACAAATGCTACTTCGAAAAGTATTAGGTTAGGTATTTGAAAATTCTATATATTAAGGAACCTTGAATATTTCTCTCTCTTTTAGGACTACATGATATTAGATGAAGGCCATAAAATAAAGAATCCCACAAAAACCACGAAGGGTGTTCATGCCATTGGCGCCAAGAACAGGATCGTCCTGACAGGAACTCCCGTGCAGAACAATCTGAAGGTGATAAATACAGTTACTTTTCAGACATATTTTTGACAACTTGTTTGTTTTGATATTGAAATTTCAGTAAAAAAAAAACATGCCATGAAGAAGAATTTGATAATTTACTTGGTTGAACAGGACAAAACTTACTGCTGGATAAAAGCAATTATTTTCAATATATTGACTGAGTAAATGACAGATGTTTATAGGTTTTTTTTGTAGATGAATATATAACCTTAATATTTTATTTTTTCATTATTTTATTTTTAGGAGTTATGGGCCCTGTTTGATTTCGTCCACAAAGGAACATTATTGGGGACAGCAAGAACATTCAAAATGGAATATGATACTCCCATAACAAGGGTACTGTATGTCGAAATTTAAATTTGTATAAGATCACGATTTTTACATATGCCAACAATTATCTAAAAGATAATGGTATTTTTTTGCTTCGATTTAAACAACCAGTCTTTCTTCTTCTTTCTTTTTTTCTGGAATATGAACAATGGAAAAACTGCTTTCTCTGTTTGAAATAAAAGCTACAAAATAAAGATGTTGAAAAAGATCTCAATATATATGTAAAGACAATGATTCAACGTTTCAATGGTCTATATGCTACTGATTTTGCAGGCAAGAGAGCGTGATGCGACAGCAGGAGAAAGGAAACTTGGAATGATGATGGCTGACAGCTTAAAACAGATTATTGCTCCCTATTTTCCTCCGGCGAACAAAGGCAGAGGTCGCTAAAAAGGAAAAAACTCTTGATGATAAAACAACCTCAGAGGACGAAAGTGGCAAGGAGTGCAAACAGATCAAGTATGGAGATCTGGCTGTTGTGGTGCGGGATATGTAAATGAGGGGTCGAGTTCTTCAAGCTCTTTTGTCTATTTAAAACTGTTTATTCAGATACTGTAAGGAAGGAAATACAAAAAAATATAGTTACAATGCCATAAGTACATATATGTATGTCTTTGTGTTCCAATCTTTTATATATTTTTTTTTTTTTTTTTTTTTTTACAAATTTAATATTTTGAATCATAGAAAGTTTGTATTGGAGTGTCAGAGATAACTGACTGGACTAGTTACCAGTTAACAATCAATATTGGAACTTATCTACCTAGTTTAACTTTTATCAATTCTGCATTCTATGTACTGTAAACGTGGAAATTTACGCGAGGGAGAAATTTACACCAATTACGCTGAGTCATTTTGATCGCGAAAATTTGCCCCACATATATTATTTGGATACCAATTGGCGTAAGCTCGAACTACAAATGGGTGGATCAATCGTGAAAATTAACCCCACATGTATAGTTTGCATATCAAAATCATGATTAACCCCATGCAAAACTAACCACGTTTACAGTATTCATAAACTTTCAATGCATTTTTAATGGTTCAAAGATACAAAATGTCATCTGATCAATAGATATCCCCCAATCCTTTCTGGTCAAAATGGATCACTTCTCCAAACCGAACCCTCTCCAAACTGACCAAATATTCATGTATCTTGCATGATTGGTTCAGAGAAGTTCCACAGTTTTACAAAATTGCATTTAAATCTGTGTCATCATTAATAGAATTGTTCACATGTACCTGATACCTATATTTTGGTTCAGGATGCCGACCATGACACGCAAGAACGATTTCATTGTGTGGCTATTCCTAACGAGGACTCAACAACAGATATACCAGGATTTCCTGTCGCTGGACTCCGTCAAAGAGGTGAGTCATTTGTAAGAGACTAAGAGCTATAGATACTGCGATGTCAGTAAAGAGATGAGTTACCACACTCATAGCGTTATTCAGAAGAGATTTGATCAGGTACATATGTTGCATCTGTAGATTTAATGATGTCAGAAACCAGGGCCGAGTTGTTCAAAAGTGGTAAGCTTAATCACTTGATTAGTGAAAATCTCATTTCTCCGTTACGTCAAAACCCGAGTGTATGTATTCCTTACAATTGTCAGGTAGAAAGAGACTGACAAGTGTTATAGCTTCATGAAATTTTGTCAAGTTAGTTTTACCAGAAATGATTTTATCAGGATTGTAAAATTGTTGTTAAAATGTGATAAGCCTAATCACCTTTTGAACAACTGGGCCCAGATGGGAAGCAGGGATATATCTGTAAGTTCAAATGTTCAGTTCTTATTCAAAGTATGTATCATTTTTAGCTCACCGGGACAAAGTCCAGGGGAGCTATTGCTATACCTGTGACGTCGTTGGTGTCGTCCATAGACAGCTAGGTTAAAACTTACATAAAATAGTGATTGCCAATACTACTTAGATATTTTACATCTGTGTTCCTTGTCATATGATAATGATGATATGACCATTTCATTTGTACTGAATTTGCCTCCCTGGACCCAGTTACACTAAAGGTCGTAAATCTACACGTAAATGTAAATGTAGACGTAAATAGAGTTACAACTTTCTTTACGATTCTGTAAGGTGTGTCTCACAAAGTGTCGTAACTCTGAATGTAAACGTACATGTAGACATAGACGTAAACGTAACTTAAGACTGGAATGGAGATCAATTATTCCGTAGTTACGAAAACAGATTCTGTGGATTACTTACTTTCGTTTCAGTGTTTTTGTCTTCTGCTACCGGTAATAATAATGGTTGAAAAAAGCAAAATAATAAAAATTAAAAAAAAAACACGGGAACTGAAGTGGACGATTGAATTTCTGGCTGAGTCCTTTTTGTTTGTTCTCCATGGTAAACTTTGTCCTCCATTGACCGCCTACACTAAAAAGGTTGATTAGGAAAACATTACAGAGAAGTGAGTTTTCCCTGTGCTGTCATCAGTAGGGTCGAGTGTTAGTTAATCGTTAAGGGCAACTACAGTAAGTTACTTCAAATAAATGACCTTAACCTTCATTTAATGTCACAGGTGTGAAATACGCTAAAATCTTCACAAACCGAGATGCATAGGGACTTGATATTTGGCCTGTATTTGGCCTTAATATATGGAAAAAAAGTTCTGCAACAAGCCTTTAGATTGTTTTGTTTCACTTACGTTTAATTTTAAGTGTACTCAAGAACAGACTTACATGTAGATTTAAGCATAACTTTTCGCTTTGCGGAGTTATGACTTTTTGTGAAACTCATTGTAGACATAAGATACGTCTGCATGTAGACTTACGACCTTTAGTGAAACTGGGTCCTGCTGACCTTGACGTGACCTTAACCTGCTTTTAAAAAACTCCTTCCAAGTTTCAACCCACTTGGCAAGCCATGTTGTCTGATAAATCCTGTTCAATCATGCACATACAAATGTATATGAAATTATTTAGCTGTTAAAATTATCCACATGTTGTTTAAAGCTGTTGATGACCAAGAAATCTCCCCTGGTGGCGTTGACTGTGCTGAAGAAGATAACGGACCATCCCCGTCTCCTGTCAAAGCGAGCCTGTGCACAGCTTGGACTGGATGGAGAGGATGCGTAAGTATTTCAAACTTTCAAAAAAAGCCAGGTCATTCTTCAATATGATTTTTTAAAGAATAACACATACATATCATGCCTTACAAATATGATAGAATACCCTATGTTCATGAGTGTCAGCTTTTACTTGCAGTTTGATGAAAGATATTAATTCTGCAGTACCAAGATTTTCTTGACAAAGTTTAGATGAAAAGTTTATTTGAATTCCATGGTAACATATCTTATCTGCAAATAAGCTCTGTCAACAAATAAGTCCCTTGTCACAAACAAGCTTTTGTCCTCAAATAAGCCCCCTTCATTTTTGCAGAATTCAGTTTTATCAAGAGTAAGCAAAAAGTGATTAAGAAATAAGCCGTCCCTAAAATTAATAACAAAACTTTAACACTTAAGCATTATTCTCAATTTATTTTTGGTTTATGAAGTCATAGATAAAAAAACGGATGGGCATTCTTCATTGACGCAAAGCGTCTATGAAAAAGAATGCCCATCCGTTTTTTTGTCTATGACTTCATAAACCAAAATATATTGAGAATAATGCTCAAATTTTACTGTAATAACTAAAAACAATACTTATTAGACATAAACCATCATTTATTCAATTTATTTTAACAAATTAATAGATTGATGTGCGGCGCATCAATATTACACCAGCGGTTCATTGAGGCCAATAACTGTGCCGCTGTTAAAATTTCCCGCGAAAACGATCATGCCGAACCGGTTTGATCCAGTTCGCACTAGTCTGAGGACGCAGTCAACAGTCACTCACGGTGCTGTATGCTAACAAATCAGAAACACTGGAATGTTTGTTTATATGTAAGAGCCTTGTGAGGAAAATTAAACACTCAGTTATTGAAAGATGAGTTGGAAAACATCCCCGATGACAGAACATTGCTAATCGAGGAGGCGTATGAGTTGGACGGTATCAGAGGCAAATTGTATTTTCCGCGGCCACAAGTGGGCCTACGCCATTTTGATTATGGCCGCAGTTTTGATTGATTATCGAAGCTAAAGTGTTGCTGATTACACGTTTTTGGTTTGCAGAACATTCTCGACTGTAGCTTCTGATAGAGCTTTCGTATCTCCGATGACTTTATAATCGATATTCTGTTCGATAACCAATCCGAAAATATCCGACGTTGAACGACACATTGATAGTCGCAAGCAGACGACGTCAAAAGTACTTCTACGTGTATTACGTCATTAAAAATGACGTAATTTTTTTCTTAATTTTCCAACCAATGAAAATGAGTGTAACAGATGAAATAAAATTATTAGGGGATGGCACTTATTTGAGGATAAATATGGTACTTAACTTTTACACTAGGGGAGGGGGCTTATTTGAGGATAAATAAGGTATATCATGTATACATGATCCCTCAATCTTTGCATAACCAGGTTGAAAAGGTGTGACTCATGAAAACAAACTATCATAAGCAAACTTTTTTTATATGTACTAGATATTAGTAAATAGGTCAATCTAAAAATGCAGTTTCTACTTCCCGTATTTGTAAGCAATGGTGTATTTATGGATAAACATGGTATGTCTAAAATAGTAAATGAAAAGGTGTTTATTTCATGTGTACAAAATATGTCATTATTTTTACTTGTATATATATATTATATATATACTTGTACATGCACTGACCTTGACATATGAAGAAATTCTTAAATCTGGTGCCATTCAGCCATTTACAGGTAGTTTTGGAACCTTGAATCTTCACATGTTTAAGATTCTAATTATATAGAGAAAGCTTCTCTCCAAATCTGGAACCATAATTGTCTTTCATGATCAATTGTTCCAACCATTTTGACCACAGGCCAGTTACCGTACACATAAACATTTTTAAACAAGCTACTTACTTACCAATATGACAGTGTTTTAATTTTCTAACCAAAAAAAAGATTTATAGATATTTAAAAGAGGGGAAAATATGGCCATTATTACAAAGGGAACTGACAGTCGTCTGTTCAGGGGACATCAAAGACCAGAGAATAATGTCCCCAGTATTCCACTCATGTTGATATAGAAAGCGACTAAAGTCGGTCCCTACAGAATCATGGATTTTTTTTCTGTATCTTCTATTTAGGGAACATCAAAGAGACAAAAATAGATTTGCTGTCCTGATATGAACCTGGCTGTTGGGATTGATAAACCCCTTAAAACAAACAATTTAAATCTTTGTACAGGATGGATAACTCTCTGCTGGAGTCAGAGGAAGGATTGAGCAGTGCAGCAACAGAAATCCATAACATTGATGATAGCACTCTCATCAACGAGTCAGGAAAACTCATCTTTATCATCGAGCTTCTTACACAACTGAAGGCAGAGGGTCACCGCACACTGATCTTCTCACAATCACGCAAGATCTTAGATATAATCGATAAAGTCACCACCAATAGGGTATGGTTTGAGCTGTTAACTGTTAACAACACAAAACTTAGTGAAAGGGGGGGGGGGGGGGGGGGATGTTACAGTGTTCAGTTTGTGAGTCCTTACAAAGGTTAGGAATGAGACATCTCATTGACCCATGTTTAGCCAATATCCACATCATAATGTCCCACCATCAAGCTCTAGACCTGAACAGGTTTTAGTGTTAATTGGACAAAGTTAACGGGTCTAAGGTCACATTTGACCACTTTTGAAAATCAATGCCTTGACACCCTAACATCACACCGTCAAGTTCTAAACCTAAAAAGATTTTGGTTGTCATCTGTCAAGGTTAAATGTCAAAGGTCACATTTTATCACTTTTAAGATTAGAAATAAGATACCTGTGTATGAGAAATCTCATGGATTTCTGGACAAATTAAGTTCATATTCCCACTTTGACATCACACCATCAATTTCTATAGACCTGAATGGATTTTGGAGGTCATCTTTCAAGGTAAAATGTCAAAGATCATAGTTGACCACTTTTGAAATTTAAAATAAAACTCCTGTATACGGGAAATCACATGAACCTCTGGGCAGATTTAGTTTATATTCTCACAAGCAGATGACATCATCCACTCTACATATTTACCAAAGGTTAAAGGTCACACTGCTGACAGCTCTCCTTCCTCATCTGTGTAGAGATTGAGGTACTGTAAACAGCACAGTTCTTCATTTATTAAAGTGTGGATGATTCAAGAATAACTTACACCAAAAAATCTGTCTAAACATTGGACCTTATAAAAACTGATTTAGCAGAGTTGTTTCCCTTGCAATGAGTTTGAAACTGACGAGATAAAGGCTTTACAAGTATGAACATAACTCCAGCTCTACTAGTTTCATTCATCATTATTATTTGTTATAATTCTTTTGGTTATGTTTATATATGTAACAGAGCGCATGATTAATTAAATTTAAATCACTGCCTCCGCTAGGGATCGAACCTAGGATATCTGGATTACTAGTCTTACTTTCAACTGATCGAGCTAAAGAGAAGATCTCTCTAGCCGAGCAGTATATTGTGGCTAGTATTTACTAGGGTTACATATTTATTTTTTTTAATCTGATTTTTGTGAAACTTCATTCTGCTTGACTAATTTTTGCAAGAGTTATGGCCCTTACCCTGTCAGTCTGTCCCCTCAGTTTTCTGCATTTTCTCATCCATGCTTGAAGGTATGTTGGTGAAAGTTGGTATGCAACTCGAGAGTTTCGAGGGTTTGTTGGTCAAGGTCAAGGTAACTTTTACTATTTTAGCAGAGGCCGGTAGGGGACATGTATGGCTTTAGCAATACCCAGCATGCTTGTTTTGATTATTTGATTATTAACAGTATTTGTTGAATGCAGGGTCCCATATTGTTTCACTGTATAGAGACATAGTTTGCTCTTTAGAGTAATAATTATGCCCAAATAGAGATACTGAGTTATCAATATAATTATACAATAAAGATACAATTCAAAAGTGAACAAAATAAATGTACTGTTTGACGTTGAATAATAATTTTGATGGCAGGGCCACAAGGTGATGAGACTAGATGGCACGGTCATCCACATCTGTGAGCGAGACCAGAGGATACACAAGTTCCAGACCGACACCAGCTACACACTCTTCTTACTCACAACACAGGTTGGATAGTAATTCAGAAAACAGTTATTTTCCTGCAGATATATTGGTGTCAGAAATAAGACCCCATTCCCAATGGTGTATGTGTATGTTTATTTCCAAGTAGTCATCAGAATTCGCAAAATATTTTAAATCTGGTATTTTTTAGCCCACCATCATCAGATGGTGGGCTATTCAAATCGCCCTGCGTCCGTGGTCCGTCGTCCTTCGTCCGTCGTCTGTCCGTCCCTCCATCCGTAAACAATTCTTGTTATCGCTATTTCTCAGAAAGTACTGAAGGGATCTTTCTCAAATTTCATATTTAGGTTCCCCTTGGTGCCTAGTTATGCATATTGCATTTTGAGACTAATCTGAAAACAACATGGCCGACAGGCAGCCATCTTGGATTTTGACAATTGAAGTTTGTTATCACTATTTCTCAGAAACTAATGAGGGGATGTTTCTGAAATTTCATATGTAGGTTCCCCTTGGTGCCTAGTTATGCATATTGCATTTTGAGACCAATCGAAAAACAACATGGCCGACAGGCAGCCATCTTGGATTTTGACAATTGAAGTTTGTTATCGCTATTTCTCAGAAACTAATAAGGGGATCTTTCTGAAATTTTATATGTAGGTCCCCCTCAGTGCCTAGTTATGCATATTGTATTTTGAGACTAATCGGAAAACAACATGGCCGACAGGCAGCCATCTTGGATTTTGACAATTGAAGTTTGTTATCGCTATTTCTGAGAAAGCACCAAAGGGATCTTTCTCAAATTTCATATAAAGGTTCCTCTTGGTGCCTAGTTATGCATATTGCATTTTGAGACCAATTGGAAAACAACATGGCCGACAGGCAGCCATCTTGGATTTTGACAATTGAAGTTTGTTATAGCTATTTCTCAGAAACGAATGAAGGGATCTGTCTGAAATTTCATATGTAGGTTCCTCTCAGTGACTAGTTATGCACATTGAATTTTGAGACTAATCGGAAAACAACATGGCCGACAGGCAGCCATCTTGGATTTTGACAATTGAAGTTTGTTATCGCTATTTCTCAGAAACTGATGAAGGGATCTTTCTCAAATTTCATATAAAGGTTCCTCTTGATGCCTAGTTATGCATATTGCATTTTGAGAACCAATTGGAAAACAACATGGCCGACAGGCAGCCATCTTGGATTTTGACAATTGAAGTTTGTTATAGCTATTTCTCAGAAACTTATGAAGGGATCTTTCTGAAATTTCATATGTAGGTTTCCCTCGGTGCCTAGTTATGCATATTGCATTTTGAGACTAATCTGAAAACAACATGGCCGACAGGCAGCCATCTTGGATTTTGACAATTGAAGTTTGTTATAGCTATTTCTCAGAAACTTTTGAAGGGATCTTTCTGAAATTTCATATGTAGGTTTCCCTCGGTGCCTAGTTATGCATATTGCATTTTGAGACTATTCGGAAAACAACATGGCCGACAGGCAGTCATCTTGGATTTTGACAATTGAAGTTTGTTATCGCTATTTCTGAGAAAGTACTGAAGGGATCTTTCTCAAATTTCATATGTAGGTTTCCCTCAGTGCGTAGTTATACATACTGCAATTTGAGACCAATCGAAAAACAACATGGCCGACAGGCAGCCATATTGGATTTTGACAATTGAAGATTGTTATCGCTATTTATCAGAAATTGCTGAAAGGATCTTTCTGAATTTCATTTGTAGGTTGCCCTCTGTGTCTAGTTATGCATATTGGATTTTGAGACTAGTCAGAAAACAACCTGGCTGTCAGGCAGCCATCTTGTATTTTGAAAATTGAAGTTTGTTATCGCTATTGTACAGAAGGTACTGAAGGGATTTTTCTCAAATTTCATCTGTAGGTTCCCCTTGGTCCCTGGTATTGCATTTTGGGACCAATCGGAAAACAACATGGCCGACAGACAGCCATTATCGCTAAATCTTAAATTTATATATAGGTTGCCCTTGTTTGAAAAGTACTAGAGGGCTGTTTCTGAATTTACACAGATTAGTAAGACTTAGAGGAAGGGAAAAGTAGAGAAAAGATCAATCTGACATGGAACCTATAAAGATCATTCAATGGTGGGCGCCAAGATCCCTCTGGGATCTTTTGTTAAGCATAGACACCAAATCAAGCATCCTATATGTTACCCTTTCCTCCCTGCTGCCCAAAAAAATTTGTATATCCTAAAAATGACAAAAAAAATGCTTTTCATGCAAGGATGCAAATCCAGCAACCTTTATGTGACCCTCATTCTTGCTGCACAAAAAATTCTGAATTTCCTAAAATGACCAGAAAAAATGCTGATGTGGCAATCATTCATTTAACACTCTTTGTAGTAGAAGTTAATAATAATAAAAAAATGTGTTTAAGTTAATATTTGATAATTTCTTGCTTTCTTAATGCATTTATACATGTGTCAGTAAAATAAAATGTTCATGCCTACATTTCTATATTGAAAGATGTTTATCCAGACTTTTTTAACAATGGTTTCTGCAGAGGATATTTGGGATGAGAAAACGTTTTCTTCTTTTTTAGAAATTGTTTATATACCCTGATGTCAGAATGAATTTATATCAACGTGTATTACTTTTGTACCAGCATTTGAAGAAAAATATTAGTTTTCTCATACTCCACTGTTACAAAAATCACATAAATATTGATAATAATTTATGCTGTCTTTATGTTTCAGGTGGGAGGTGTAGGGCTAACACTGACGGCAGCAGACCGTGTGATCATCTGTAAGTCAACGAAGACAAATATCTACCTTTAGATTGTACTTACTATGAAAAGTTCTCACATTTCAAATTAGTGCTTTTAATATCTAATATATAGGTCCTTCGTAAGAAAATAAATGCAGAATTACACAATTATCAATATTTCGAACTGCTGCAGCATGATTTAGTGATGCTATGTCAACAGGTCCTTTCAATGTGTTTTCTTGTTTTATTAGTTGATCCGAGTTGGAATCCAGCAACTGATGCCCAGGCGGTGGATAGGGTGTTCCGTATTGGTCAGGACAAAAACGTTGTCATCTACCGCCTCATAACGTGTGGTACAGTGGAGGAGAAAATTTACAGGCGACAGGTGTTTAAGGATTCCATCACACGACAGACTACGGGCAACACCAAAAACCCATACAGGTTAGTACAGGGTAACACCAAAAACCCATACAGGTTAGTACAGGGTAACACCAAAAACCCATACAGGTTAGTACAGGGTAACACCAAAAACCCATACAGGTTAGTACAGGGTAACACCAAAAACCCATACAGGTTAGTACAGGGTAACACCAAAAACCCATACAGGTTAGTACAGGGTAACACCAAAAACCCATACAGGTAAGTACAGGGTATACCAAAAACCCATACAGGTTAGTACAGGGTAACACTAAAAACCCATACAGGTTAGTACAGGGTAACACTAAAAACCCATACAGGTTAGTACAGGGTAACACCAAAAACCAATACAGGTTAGTACAGGGTAACACCAAAAACCCATACAGGTAAGTACAGGGAATAACAAAAACCCATACAGGTTAGTACAGGGTAACACCAAAAACCCATACAGGTTAGTACAGGGTAACACCAAAAACCCATACAGGTAAGTACAGGGTATACCAAAAACCCATACAGGTTAGTACAGGGTAACACCAAAAACCCATACAGGTAAGTACAGGGTATACCAAAAACCCATACAGGTTAGTACAGGGAAACAAATACTTCGCAGAAGGAGACAAGATTGTCTAGTGTGTTGTAAGCGTTTTTTGGGGAAAAATATTTCCGGTCCCATCCTGAACTCATTGGTAGTTATCATTGAAATAAGCAACATTTTGATTCCGGCATAGTTCCGAAAGAATTTGTTCCAGCGAAACTTGGACACACCAGAACAATTACAGGTATCTAGAGACACACATTAAAAACAATTACAGGTAACTAGAGACACACCAGAACAATTACAGGTAACTAAGAGACAAACCAAAACAATTACAGGTAACTAGAGACACGCTAAAACAATAACAGGTAACTAGAGACACACTAAAACAATTACAGATAACTACAGACACACTAAAACAATTACATGTAACTAGAGACACACATAAAAAAAACAATTACAGGTAACTAGAGACACACCAGAACAATTACAGGTAACTAGAGACAAACCAAAACAATTACAGGTAACTAGAGACACACATTAAAAACAATTACAGGTAACTAGAGACACACCAGAACAATTACAGGTAACTAGAGACACACATTAAAAACAATTACAGGTAACTAGAGACACACCAAAACAATAACAGGTAACTAGAGACACACCAGGACAATTACAGGTAACTAGAGACAAACCAAAAGCAATTACAGGTAACTAGAGACACACATTAAAAACAATTACAGGTAACTAGAGACACATTAAAAACAATTACAGGTAACTAGAGACACACTGAAACAATTACAGGTAACTAGAGACACACTAAAAACAATTACAGGTAACTAGAGACACACTAAAAACAATTACATGTAACTAGAGACACACCAGAACAATTACAGGTAACTAGAGACACACTTAAAACAATAACAGGTAACTAGAGACACACTAAATCAATTACAGGTAACTAGAGACACACTAAAAACAATTACAGGTAGCTAGAGACACACCAGGACAATTACAGGTAACTAGAGACACGCCAAAACAATTACAGGTAACTAGATACATGCCAAAACAATTACAGGTAACTAGAGACAAACCAAAACAATTACAGGTAACTAGAGACACACCAGGACACTTACAGGTATCACTGTATCTACATGTAGCTATGTATATATAATTACAAGGTAACTCGGTTGCTTGGTACCCATTATGTCCCCACTCGGTTGCTTGGTACCCATTATGTCCCCACTCGGTTGCTTGGTACCCATTATGTCCCCACTCGGTTGCTTGGTACCCATTATGTCCCCACTCGGTTGCTTGGTACCCATTGTGTCCCCAGCATATGTAAGTGCTAGTATTGATAGTGTCACCAGCACATTACACATCCTAGGAAGGTAGTGGGTTGACTATTCTCTATAGCTTCTCAGAATCATCTCCAGCTTAGAGTTCACCACTCAGGCTCGAATAAATCAAGTACTGAAAAAGCTGTATATTCTGCAATTCAGTTCAAAATTGACTGAGCTATCACAGGATTCAAAGCAAATTTTTTTCTTAAATTATTTCTATATCCGATTTTACAAAGGATATTCAGATTATATTGTACTGTATTAAAGAAATATTGAGATATAATTATAATAATATTTTGTAATGTGTAAGAAAGAAAGAATTTCTTCAAACAAGGTAATTTTACGTAGTGTACTTGTCCTAATTAACAGTTGAAGACATTTATCAGAATAGTCAGAAATATTACTAATGTTGATCGGTGAATGTATTTTGGATTTGGAAATGAGCCCTGATCAGCCACACATGGAAGTACATTCCTCAACACGACCCCAGCATCAATAAGTGCTTGTTGCTAGGATACACAAGCCCAAATGTGATACTAGGGCCCAGCAGGGAACTGTTGTGTCTGGTCCTGTAATCTTATCTCATTGCCCTGTCTGGGCTACAGGGTATATATATATGGTAGACTATAGAACCCCTGTGGTTACCAGACACCCCAAGGGCTGGGGTCTTTATCATTGATTAACACAAACTCATAAAATAAGATGTTTCTAGAATGTCTTCCTTGTAATCCTAGACCACTGGTATGTAGTGGTGCATGGGCTTATTATCAGATAGGGGATTATTGGAGGATAAATACAAAGTTGTTTTCACAGAAATTATTTTTGAATTAACTGCTTATTTTTCAAAAAGACAAATGTAACACTCTATTTTTTAGCTGCCATGTTTTCGTGCAAGAGAAAGGTTTCATTTAATCCTCTTATCTTAAAAGTTCTGAAAGAATTTCAATTAAAACATAAAGTCATAAAAATCTAAAGCTATTACAATTGCCAATGAAAATTAATCTGTTGCAATATTAAATTACCATCACCAATAAGATAGCCTGATACAAAGCTATTTCGACCAATGAGATTGCCTATAACAGCTACGCGCCTACTTTTAAAAAAGAAGTACAGTACTGCTTCCTGTGTGTAACTGGCAATGTTCCCCAGCATTTGTAAGTGCTAGTTTGTTTCAGACACTACCACACTGCAAATACCAGGAAACATTTGGCAGTTTTAGTGGATATATAACTGCATCATACAGGTGTTTTGTCTGTCTAAAACTCAAGAGATAAATTAGCAGCTAAAATGCTGAAATCAAAAAGCCAAGAAAATGAACAGGGCCAACAAGAAATGTTTAAATCAAAAAGGGTCGCCAAGAAAAATCAAAATGGCCGACAACAAATGTTTAAATCTAAAAGGGTCGCCAAGAAAAATCAAAATGGCCAACAAGAAATGTTACAATCAAAAAAGGATCGCCAAGAATAAATCAAAAGGGCCAACAAGAAATGTTTAAATCAAAAAAGGGTCGCCAAGAAAAATCAAAATGGCTGACAACAAATGTTTAAATTTAAAAGGGTCGCCAAGAAAAATCAAAATGGCCAACAAGAAATGTTTAAGTATAGAAGGGCAGGATTATTTAAGCTATGATTTAATAAGTTTAATGATTTTTTTTCAATTTTAGATGAATTTGTTATGATCGTGTGTACTGATATACCCTCAACTGGTGCTGCTGTTCATAAAAAAATTAAAATGTAGCATGGGAAACCTCAGATCCTTAATGTCTGCCAGCAGAGCTTACCAACTATTAATAATAATCTTAAACAATTTTAAAAATCAAACTACTGTCATGGAAACAAGTAAATCTTTATCAATATTTTGTTTGAATGTATCAAGCAGTAAAGATTTTAGTGTAAATGAATCCTAAGAAAATGCAAAAAGTTATTTTTCAGTTAGATGACAGGCACAAACTTAATCATTGATAAAGAAAAAAGGGAAATAGTAAAATGTTCAGTTGTTTCCTTTTAATTAAGGAACATTACATACGTAGTTATCATACTCAGTCCAGCAAGTTGTATGAGATTGGTCAGATTTTACTTTGATGTTGGCCCCCAGCATTTGTAAGTGCTTGTTTTGTGTAATTACATGCACTTTACAAATCCCAGGGGTCAACACCTGCCTCGTGACCTTTTTGACCTTAAACTGAATTTAGTATTGAATATTGTGGATGATAAATAAGTAAAGTAAAAAGGTATCAGCAGAAGATAAAATATTCCATAGGTCTGAAGTAATTATAAGAGCAGTTATGGAAAATAACTGATGTTTCTTATTTTTAAAAGAACATTTAAATTCTCTCAGAAATGAAGTAATTGTATGACTGCTGATTTGCCCTATAAAATCACCTGGCATCTTATTGGTGCAGATTATCTTATTTTCAGCACACAACGAGATCCCAGGGAGCTTATGAGACTGGTGTACAGCGTATTAAATACACAAATTGATGAAATATGAAAGATTTGTAAAAATTCAACATTTTGAATTATCTTTGGAATCTCTAAAACAAAGTAATTAAGAACTGAATCATCTAGATGTTCAAAAAGCAGATATAAAAAAAATGAAAAATGTAAAAGTTGTTAAATTGATTCTTGGTAAAAATAACTGGAAATTTAAGAATAGTTGTAAATGTTGTTGTTGTGTTACCATGACAGCCCTCCGGCATCACATTGGTGCAGTTTTAAAATGTTTAACCTTCACCAAATGAGATACAGAGGCTTCCACAATATCATGTCTTTTCAATTTTCAGTTCAAAATAAACCGTAAATGTTATTCAAGAAATTTTGCATTTAAATGAGATCAGAAATTCAATTATTTTGAAAGCAACCAAAAGTGAAAAATATACATATATAAAAAGCGATAAAATTACAATAATTTGCTTACCTTGTCATGAACTACATATACCTGTTGTGTTCTCAGACTTGAGCCAAAGATGTGAATACCAGAATTGTTGATACAGTATTTATACACAAGATTATTTGTGAAAATCAACTTATTCTGACAAATCCTGTTTTGTGACATTCCATAGTAATAGTATTATAAGCTCTTGAGAATTTTACCTCAAAGGGATGTTTTGTAAATCCCTGTATTGTCCTATAAATTTACTACTTAATTGACACAACAAAAATATCCAGGAATTTTTCTCGGATAAGATATTCTTCCTGAAAAGTGTTTTTGTAAATCCCTGCTATTGTCCTTTAAATTGACTATGTAATTGACACAACAACAAAGAGCTGTCTAAGATAGGATTAATAGATACAGCCCACCTGTAAATCTTATCTCTGTTGTTTTGGTAATAAAAGAGTCAGACCAGGTGTGCCATACCTATACATAATTAACAAAGACATGAACAGGTAGGCAGGTTCACCAGTAATTCAGTTATCGCCCTGTAACCTTAGTCTTTTGTACTCAAACTTGTTTTTTTTTACTTGAAGCAGTTGTCTCCCCTGGAGACTTACATGTCTAGTAATTTGTTTCATCTGAAAAAGGTGTGATTTGGGACAGTTGTTTACATACCTGTTTGTAACCATGACTACCAATTACTTATGTACCTACAGATAGATTACACAATCTCCTTTGTCCTCTCTGCCCTGACATGGGGCCCCAGAAGGGAGATAATCACAAATTTAAGATAACAATATAGATTGAACCTGAATGTATTTTGCTATGAATTTGATATCAGTTAAAAGCTTGATTGGAAAACTTATTTTCATCATAGCTTTTAAAAAATTGTAATGATATTGCCTTGAAAGGTAAATTTAAGTAGCCAGTTAGAGCTGTGTAGTATTTGAAATCTGATTTCCAATAGATGGCTGTTGTAGAACAAATGTCAGCCTGGCATCAAGTTGGTGCAGAACTTATTTATATCAGTCATCAACTTGATCCCAGCGAACCTCTGATCTTGCATAGGAAAACCATAAGAGATTTCAACGATATTTTGTCTTCGGTCGATACGAAAAATAGATTAACAAGAATAAAAAAGGGAATCATTGTTGTTTCTTAAGTAAGATTTTGGAAAGAAGATTTATTTTTTCAGGCTAAAGAGAGAAGGAATCGTATAGATCTGCTGTTTATTAATTTTCAAAATTTTTATATTTCCAAATTTAGTTCTGTTCTTTTATTTAATTTCTCACAAAGAAGTCATCCTAAAATTACCTAGTTCTTATTTGATATTTTGTATGCCAAGACATAAAATCTAGCAACCTAATATTATCAATTAATTATAAATTTTCCCTGATTTTATAATTTTACTGTAAAAAAATGTCACTAGATGGAAATTCCAGGAAAGGTACTGACACCTAATGACAGGAAATATGGATAAACAGGACATTAAACAGGAAATAAAGGAATGATTGAAACCTAATTTTTTGTTATTTCTATTATGTCCCAGGTGCCATTGCCCCTTGAGCTCCCAATCACAAGGGGCCAGGGATGTTACATAATACAGGTAAATAGCAGACATACAGGTGTTTTCTTAGGGACTGAAAGGGGCCTAGTCGTAACAAAGACATCAGAGCCATGTCAAACTGAGAGGTGCCCTAGGGCTTTCACATGTTCTTACATGAATTGGTCAAGTTTTCCTTACATTGGTCAATAGAAGCCCCTAGTTATACATAACCACTAACATCAAAACTAACATGTTGATCAACTGATAGTAGCTCAATGGAATTCCAGAAATGTTTGTGCAGTTTACAAGAAGAATATCTTTAATAAACCAAATAAAAGAATAATTATGTATACCTAGATTATCTATAAACTACATGTTTAATTAATATAGAATTAGGTAGATATCAAAAAGCAAAACAAAAAACTTTCAATATCTAATATTGAAGAATAGTTTGCAAAATTATTTTAATGTAAAATGATCCTATTCTCATCAGGAGTCAATGTATACACTTTTATTGAGTTATTTTAAGATAAATTCTTGAGAAGAATTTTAACATTTCAGTAAGATATTTTTTAACAATTTTGGTATATACCTTATTACTGATTATTTTCCATGAGAAATATTTTATTTACAATTTAACATGTAACAGACATGATTTCTACACATTGCGGGTGTGCCTAATGAGTGTCCTGTGAGGAATGAGTGTCCTGTGAGAGTTTTTTCACGCCCCGCAATTCGTTAAGTGATATTTTTAAATATTTTTTTCTGTATCATACAGATGAACATCGAACCCATTAACATGCAAAATTTGACTTGGATTGGACGTGTGCATATTATGCATTTTTAACGACATAGTTACGGTGCAGTGCACATGCGAGTGTCCTGTGAGGTTTTCGCACGCCCCGCAATTCATTAAACGATATTTTAAAATTATTTTTTCTGTATCATACAGATGAATATTAAACCTAATAACAGGCAAAATTTGACTTTGATTGGACGGGTGCATAACATGCAAATGTAACGGCGAAGACGAAGTAACGGTGCCATAAAACTGCGAGTGTCCTGCGAGGAATGTGACCTGTGAGGAATGAGTGTCCTGTGAGTGTTTTTGCACGCCCCGCAATTCATTAAATGATATTTTAGAATTTTTTTTTCTGTATCATACAGATGAATATCTAACCTATTAACATGTAAAATTTGACTGTGATATAACGAGTGCATACTATACAAATGTACCGGCGAACACGAAGTTACGGTGCCATAAACATACGAGTGTCCTGTGAGGAATGAGTGTACTGTGATTGTTTTTGCACGCCCCGCAACTCATTAAATGATATTTTAGAATTATTTTTTCTGTATCATACAAATGCACATGGAGCCTATTACCATGCAAAAGTTGACCTTGATTGCACGAGTGCATATTATATAAATGCACCGTCAAAGTTACATTGCAGGGTGTCCCGCGAGGTGTTCGCACGCCCCGTGATTTTGTTTACCTTTCGAATACAGTGTGTACTAGGCTAACTAGTGAGTGTCCTGTGGCGCCGTGCCAACCTCGGGTACCTTGCCGCAGGCATGGTCACTGGTGATTGAACTGCTCAAACTTCAAAACTATGTCCGTTATATAAGAAATACAAATACACCTATTTTCTCCCAAAGTCCGTTTATAAGAATTATACAATAAATAACTTTATTACGCCTGAAATATACGTATTTTATCCCCAAGTCCGTATATAATAATTATTCAAAAAATTTACTTTATCATGCTCGAAATATACGTATTTTCTCCCAAAGTCCGTTTATAGGAATTCTACAAGAAATAACTTTATTACGCCTGAAATATACGTATTTTATCCCCAAGTCCGTATATAATAATTATACATGTATATTTATATAAAGTGAGTTAGTTGGCATCACTAATCAATTCATATACCCTGTACTGTTAATTACCTTTTGAAAAAGGAACGATGTAAACAAATAATTATGGTTAATAAAATATAATGAAAAGTAAAATCCTTCAATATTTAACTAACGCTCACTATCAACATGTACACCAAGAAAATGCACAGTCTTAACTTTTAATGTAATTTCTAATTACACGTATTTATTAAAAGTGCAAATACACTGTCTACATAGTTAACGCACTTTAAAGTTTAAATACATTTAAACATATAACGGCAGTACTGCTTTTCGTACATTACCAATAACAGTTGTTTTTAACGTTTAAAATTTAAGGCCTTTATTTCGTAGAGCAGCGCAAAAATCTTAACCTATTTACCCTTTACTCAGTGATGACTTCAAAATAGTTATACTATTAGTTAATATTCATATCTATTACACGCCTATCAATTCAACAAAACGTGCAAAAAACTGACATGACACTCACCTTAAACTTACTGTAAATTCGTCGTAGCATTTATTTTATCCAAATATATTTTATTGACAAAAAGTACAGGGGCATTTGGCACAAGTTTTTGCAACTTATCAACGCCCTTTCCCAAAACAAATACAAAATTACAATATTTGACAAAATAAAGACTAAAGGTCACCAATTCAATATTTTTGTAATATCTTTGTAACATTGCTCTCCGATTTGTCAAAAGGCAGGAAGTACAGAACAAACAAATATCATACATTTTAAAATCTATTACTTGTTTTTCGTAGCATTTGCTAAAATGTACTTGTTGATAGTAATAGACATCGCGTATATGTACGAATTGTGGGGTGTGAAAAAACCGCACTGGACACTGCACCGAAAATGAATAAATTTTCGATGTTCATCTGTATGGTACAGAAGGAGTTAACAAAAAGTACTACTTATCGAATTGTGGGGCGTACAAAAACTCTCACAGGACACTCATTCCTCACAGGACACTCACATATATGTATTGCACCGTAACTTCGCCAGTATATTTGCATATTATGCACTCGTCCAATCAGAGTCAAATTTTGCATGCTAATAGTTTATATGTTCATCTGTATGGTACAGACAAAATAATTTTAAAATATCTTTTAATGAATCGCGGGGCGTGAAAAAACTCACAGGACACTCATTCCTCACGGGACACTCATTCCTCACGGGACACTCATTCCTCACAGGACACTCATTCTTCTCAGGACGCTCACATGTGTAATGCATCGTAACTTTGGCGGTACATTAGCATAATATTCACACGTCCCATCTAAGTTAAATTTGGCATATCAATCGGTTAGATGTTCATCTCTATGATACAGAAAAAAATATTTTAAAATATCACTTAACGAATTGCGGGGCGTGAAAAAACTTTCACAGGACACTCATTCCTCACGGGACACTCATTCCTCTCAGGACGCTCACATCGTAACTTTGGCGATACATTAGCATAATATGCACACGTCCCATCTAAGTTAAATTTGGCATATTAATCGGTTAGATGTTTTTCTGTATGATACAGATTTTTTTTTTTTTTAAATATCACTTAACGAATATTGCGGGGCAGATCAATCGATTAGATGTCCATCTTTATTATACAGCAAACATAATTTTAAAACATCAAATAATGAATTGCGGGGCGTGAACAAAAACGCTCAAATTTTATTAACATGACAATATATCACCTGTCGACCTGTTTGTGATTGTACATTACAAGTTTTCAGACTGAGATTAACAAATTCTATGTATTAATAACAGTTTACCATTATATTTGGTTATATATTATGTATAAGTTATATTGTTCAATTCTATATTAATACGTCTAACTCAAGTAGCTTAAACAATGCATTAAGTTATCATATGTGCGTAAATTACATGTAAAAGGAGCAGCACAAACCGGCCCGCACATTTAAGAAAAAAAGGTTTCAGCAGTTTAATTAACAGTGATCCATGCCTGCGGCAAGGATATATAACTAACACGTCAAGGTACCCGAGGTTGGCACGGCGCCACAGGACACAGGTGGTACATGTGTATAACCATCGGTAAATGGGGCGTGCGAACAAATCGATCAGCACCGTAACTTTGTCGTAAAAAATGCATCATATGCACACGTCCAATCGAAGTCAAATTTGGCATGGTTATGGGTTAGATGTTCATCTGTATGAAACAGAAAAAAAAATTAAAAATATCACTTAACGAATTGCGGGGCGTGTAAAATCACTCACAGGACACTCATTCCTCACAGGACACTCGCGTGTGTAGTGCACCGTAGCTTCGCCGATAGATTTGCATATATTTGCATTATATGCCCTTGTCCAATCATAGTCAAATTTTGCGTGCTAATATGTTCTATGTTCATCTGTATGCTAGAGAAAAAATAATTTTAAAATGTCTATTAATGAATCGCGGGGCGTGAAAAAAGTCTCACAGGACACTCATTCCTCACAGGACGCTCACATGTGTAATGCATCGTAACTTTGCCGGTACATTAGCATAATATGCACCCGTTCAATCAAAGTCAAATTTGGCAAATTAATCGGTTAGATGTTCATCTGTATGATACAGAAAAAAATATTCGAAAATGTCACTTAACGAATTGCGGGGCGTGAAAAAACCTCACAGGACACTCGCATGTGCGCTGCACCGTAACTTTGTCGTAAAAATGCATAATATGCACACGTCCAATCAAAGTGAAATTTGGCATGGTAATGGGTTCGACGTTCATCTGTATGATACAGAAAAAAATATTTAAAAATATTACTTAACGAATTGCGGGGCGTGAAAAAACTCTCACAGGACACTCATTCCCCACAGGTCACTCATTAGGTGGACCGCACATTGCAAGCTGAAGGACAAGCACAAATCTATCACTTTAACAAACAGATTGTTATGTATTTCAAGTTTAGGTCATGTTTAAGCAGTAGCAAAATGTATCATGATTGCAGTATAAATTTGTATTCCTAATACTTGCATGCCTTCAATTAATAATCCATACATAACAACTTAATTTTGAAAGCTCAGCAAATTAATGTTATGTGAATTTTCTTGTTAAAACGTTCACATGAATTTGTGTTCATTTCCAATGATACATTTCTTTTTCACAAGATACATATTTTTGGATCCCTTAAGATTCTGATAGATGCAAGTCTCAAAACAAAAAATGTTGATGCATGGACAATTTACCTTTAACTTAAGGTCTTAAAAGATGTATGAATAAAAATAGAGAAAATGTTTTGCATTTCTCTTGATCACAAATTAAAGGACTGAAAATATCCAAAGGATTAAAGTTCTTACCTTTCTGTTTTAAGACATACAATGTATGCATGAAGATAGAGAAAATGTCTTGGATACTCATAGTATAAAAGTCCTTACCTTTCTGGTGAGCTGTGAGACTTACCACAGGTGTCCTGGATTGTGTGGAAATGTCTCACTGCACCTCGGTTTTCTTGGTTGTATCTGTCAACAGCAAGTCCAAGCAACTTCTCTTCTTCTTAAACTGGTAAATTAGTCTCATTGTATTCTAGGAATGCCAAGAACAATATCTGCTTAGCTCCAACTTTCTGATCCCTACTTTTCACCCTACCACCTAAAACCCTAACAGCCAAACCAGAGAAAGGGAGTTCGGGAAACAATGGTGTTGATTAAGGCTCTAGAGTGGCAAGCTAGTCTGTTGTTGGCTTAGAGGGTTAGATCTGCCACCCTACTGGCTTGGGCCACCCCTGATTGTAATCCCTGGGGTGTTTGTTATTGGTCAAGCTGGAGAGTTATTAGGGGTCAGTTTCTATGCATACACTAGTGACCCCCTACAGCTATTAGCAAGACAGTCAAAACAAGAGCATGTCTACACTATAGGAGATTGTGGGGCTACTTAGGGGTAATTGTTTATCAGCAATACCATTGTGTATAAATAAATATATATTTCATTTGTTTTGGTCGTTTTTACTAACAAATTAATTTTCTTCTTGTTGATAATTCAGTCATATATTCATTTCAAACGTATCTTTCATTTTTATTTTAGATCATGAGTTCTCAGAAATGTCCCTAATTTTCCCCCTCTGGTACCCAGGTTAGTCATACTGACAATGGATACCTTGGTAGATATATTATGTAGTGCTGTTTCTTCTTGTCTAGTTGGATACATCAACTGGTATCATGTCAGATTCACCATTACCTACAAAAATCACAAAAACCTCACTGACCATCCATAAACATGTCTAATAATAGTTAAAGCAGTATAGGAATGATTTTTCTGTATGCCCAAATTCAAGTCATGTCAGAAATATTGAAAACTTATTGATATTTTAAGAAAATTGTATTTTGAAAAAAAAGAAGGAATAGGATGACAGCTTTCTTTCTTTCTTTCTTTCTTTCTTTCTTTCAGAGACGTATATACCTGATATACAAGTCTTTCTTTCTTTCTTTCTTTCCAGTAAAGAAGATTTCTACCTTTTCTTGATAATATATGTCTTACTTGCAGTATTTGCCCCCCCCCCCCTCCTTTTCATGTAAGTCATTAATAGAAATCAATTGTGAGATGTTTAAATCTTTACAACAAGCATTCTCATAAAGAACAACATAAATGGACTGTGCATGGTTACATAGGGAATATGTGTTCTGTCTCAGTGTCAAATAGAATACTGGCAAATCATGTTGCTGAATTTAAAAGTATCTACATACATTTGTATATAAGTAAATTTATTTATTGTATTTTTTTTTAAATTTGTAATTAAATACCGAAATTTTGTTATTTTAATATTGAAATTTTGTAAGTAAATATTGAAATTTTGAAGTATAATATTGAAATTTGTAATTTGATATTGAAATTCTTATTTTCTTTTGTCTTTATGAAACGCACAAAAATATTCGCAGTGAACAAGTTGATTTTATAGAAAATGTCTGGACTTTTTTGTTTGTTTGTGTGCAGTAAAACATCATGAAGTACTTGATTGTGTTTACCAAAACAGAAATTTACATGTTCCTAGATATGCAAGTTATCCAACATTGAGATTCTTTAGATAAGTACCTGGTCTAATGTTAAGTAATCTGGTTTTAAGTTAAAGAGATTAACTTACTGTAAATACCTTGTTACACAATAGATTACAATTAGCCTGCCCCTGTTCATGTATATACCTGGTCTCGGTGAAGATTAGAAATTTACCACAGGTAAACAAAATTTACGTTAACCCTGATTTAATAACAGTTTATCAATTGCATAAAATGAAATGGAGAAAAAAGAAAAGAAAGTTAAATATTAAAAATTCACTAATAAAGTATTGTATGAATTGAGTATATGTATCCTTCAGTCATATTTATTTGCTCATTTTTTTTTTTTTTTTTTTGTAGTTGGCTAGACTTCAATTAATGATTTTTTTTTCAAGAATTAAAATTGTTCCATTATGTTGACTGATCACTATAATATTCCCTTGTTCTTTTATTTCATGAAATGATTATATCTTTATATTTTTTGTAAGAGGCTATAACAATATATATGTCTAAAAAACAAATGACTTTTTCTTTTTCTGATTTCAAGAAAGATTACTTATATAAGAAAACCCGACTTTAAGATCCCTGTACCTTAACAGGCCTTGGTTTGATTGGTTATATCACATCCAATGTACTGTTGTCACTCGATCAAGGCATTGTTTACCTGATTATAAGTGGTCACTAAATATGTATCCCATATACCTTCTAGATAAATTAATTCTGCTCAAAGATCAAACTTGCACAATTCTACCTACAAATATGTTCACAAATTTTGAAACTTTTAGAATTTTAAGACATCAATTAATTTGAAAACATTTTAAATTTTGAACTGGCAAGACAGGTGAAGCTAACACTACTTTTTATCTTTGAAATATTGTCTTTTTCTGAAGCTAATGACCATCTAGCTAATTGCCATGAATATTATGTCTAATTAGTGACACCTATCAGAGATATGTTAATGAGCTGGCCAGGTGGTCAGAACCTTCAGTGATTGGTAGGTTGGCAGGCTTGTAATAGAGTAGAGCTGGCTGGGATGATCTGCCATCTGTTGATAGGGTATGTGTGACTTACACCAGGGAGTGGGTATGGCTGTAATAGATAGCGTAGAATCTGTTAATAATATAAAACAGTGGATTAGAGTTATTTCTTCTCTCAAAGGCTGTTATAGCGGAACGTAAAACCCATACATAAATAAAATAGGGTATTTCTTCTTCCCTTTCTATGGGACAATGAATGGATGTATCATGGAATGTTTGTCCATCTGTCTATCTATCTGTCTGTCTGTCAACAACACCTTTTGATAAAAGCTTCGAGGAATTCTATAGTTCTCTTCAGGGCTCTAACCAAGATGCTACTGAAGAAACTTCCCCCAGAAATTTATCCTGATTTTTCTTTTACCAAAAATGGCTATGAATTTAATTTGTAAAAAATATTTCTGTATTTTTCATTATTTATTTACTATTTGTACATTTTTCATGTCTTTATTAAAACAATTGTTTTACTTCTTTTGTTTGGCAATTTACGTTTTGGTAAAAAAAAAAAAGATTCAGATTACATGGTAACATTTAAGGTGATGTTCTTCCAAGTCCTACTTCTTCAAATTATAAAATGTATGTAATGTCCTAGTTTGTCAGTGCTCTAACAGCTTCCTTCCTTAAAAGATTTTGATCAAATTTCACGCAATGATAAAGGACCATAATATCTCGGATAGAATTGAGTTTCCGGTTTTTTTTGTCAAGGTGAAGGTCACTATTTTTTAGAAGGGGACATATATTGATTCAGCAATACCCAGTATGCCTGTTGTTCATGTCTCCATCTTGGCAATGGAGAAGAATTCAATGTTTCCCTTTGTCTATCTGTCCATCATCCTCATTACTACCATTGGTTAATTTTAATTTTATTTTCTGCACCCACGGAATATTTTGTGCCAAACTGAAGGCTCTGTCACCACCACCATCTTGTAGAAAAAGCAAAAAAGACTGCTTTGATCCTTTGATGTGATCAAATGAATCTCAAGTGTCACCATACAGGTATTTTACATTGACTGACTTTAGTGTAGCAGCGAGGAAAGATTATGCCTGCTGTATCTCACTGCATGATGTAAGAGGTAACTAATTGGGGACCTCCGTCAGGGTTAGTTCTCTTTTCTCTTCTGTTCAGGGCACATAAGAGAGCCCAAGAATAAGACCACTGTATGTTGATCGTAGAAGAAGACTAAATTAGATGAAAACTGGGCCCCCTGAAGAAAAAGGGATTTCAGGTGTTGTCTTTTTAGTGTTGTGCTATGTTTTCTTACTCTAGGTATCTCCTTGACACCTATCCTTATATGACCCTGGTTGTTGGTGTCTCTTTGATAGCTGTCCTTATATGACCCTGGCTGTTGGTGTCTCCTTGACACCTATCCTCATACTACCCTGGCTGTTAAAAACCTAAAAACAAAAAAACTTTTTTTGCGCCCCTCCTGTGTACTTTGAATACACACCCTATCCCCCCCACCACACGCTTAGTAAAGGTTAAAGGTCAAAGGTCACAGTTGACCACATTTGAAATAAAAAGATTACATGTTCACACCATGACATCACAGCATCTTTAATTCTACCCCTAGTTTGATTTTAGTGGTCATCAGTACTAGTCAAGGTTATAGGTCAAAGGTTACACCTGACCACCTCTGGGATGAAAAATAGGTAATTATACCCCCACAATGAAGTTAGGGGGGCATACTGGAATCAGGTTGTCCGTCCGTCTGTCCGTCTGTCTGTAGACACATTTTGTCCAGACAACTCCTCCTAAACCGATGCGCCGAATCCAATTAAACTTCACACAAATATTAATGATCATGTGTAGATGTGCATGCCACTTTCTTTTCTCAAAATTATGGTTGCTATGGTAACTGGTCACTATAAACAGGTTTTCCGATAAGAACCATAACTTTGAGATTGTCCAGACAACTCCTCCTTAATTTATGGGTCGATTCCAATGAAACTTCACACAAATATAGAGGACCATGTGTAGATGTGCATGCAGCTGTTTAAATTCTGAAAATTTGGTTGCCATGATAACTGGTCACTAGTAACATGTTTTTCTTGGCCGAATAACTTCTCCTAAACCTGTGGACCGATTTTCACTAAACTCTGCATGAATGTTTGGGAACATGTATAGCTGTTTAAATTCCAAAATTCAGTTGCCATGGTAACTGATCATAATCAGGTTTTCCTTGTTAATATTAAAAATTTTGATGTCGCCATGACGGATTGCAGGGGTATCAGTCAGCCATTCTGGCGACAGTTCTAGTTGTGTACAAGATAACCCTTTGAACTCCAGGGTAGATTTATTTTATTATTGAGGGGGGTGGGGTATATGTATGAGCCCCCGAATTCATTATGAATACCAAAAAATGCTATTAATTTCACTGTCCTGTAATAAGCTCATCCTCCTACTTTGATTCAGAGAATGTGTTGTTTCCATTGGATTATTGCGAAGAAAATTCTGTAAGATTGTTTATTGAAGATATAAATTCATGTCTTCAACTTATTACAGGTACTTCACGAAGCAGGAGTTGAAGGAGCTGTTTATCCTGGACAATCCTCATCACTCCAAGACTCAGGTTCAACTACAGGAGATGCACCATGGAAGTCGTATCTCCGACACCTCCCTAGATACTCACATTGCTTTTCTCCACTCTCTTGGTGAGTCATTTCGAGTTATTACTGTCTCCACTCTCTAGGTGAGTCATTTCGAGTTATTACTGTCTCCACTCTCTAGGTGAGTCATTTCGAGTTATTACTGTCTCCACTCTCTAGGTGAGTCATTTCGTGTTATTACTGTCTCCACTCTCTAGGTGAGTCATTTCGAGTTATTACTGTCTCCACTCTCTAGGTGAGTCATTTCGAGTTATTACTGTCTCCACTCTCTAGGTGAGTCATTTCGAGTTATTACTGTCTCCACTCTCTAGGTGAGTCATTTCGAGTTATTACTGTCTCCACTCTCTAGGTGAGTCATTTCGAGTTATTACTGTCTCCACTCTCTAGGTGAGTCATTTCGAGTTATTACTGTCTCCACTCTCTAGGTGAGTCATTTCGAGTTATTACTGTCTCCACTCTCTAGGTGAGTCATTTCGATTGTTATTACTGTCTCCACTCTCTAGGTGAGTCATTTCGAGTTATTACTGTCTCCACTCTCTAGGTGAGTCATTTCGATTGTTATTACTGTCTCCACTCTCTAGGTGAGTCATTTCGATTGTTATTACTGTCTCCACTCTCTAGGTGAGTCATTTCGAGTTATTACTGTCTTCACTCTCTAGGTGAGTCATTTCGATTGTTATTACTGTCTCCACTCTCTAGGTGAGTCATTTCGAGTTATAACTGTCTCCACTCTCTAGGTGAGTCATTTCGAGTTATAACTGTCTCCACTCTCTAGGTGAGTCATGTCGATTGTTATTACTGTTACATGTATAATCTAACTTAAATTCCACTTGATAAGTCTCATTGCTAACACATTTATACAAGATGGGGTCTGGACAGGGTATGTTTTTGGCATTGCCAGACCATGAGTTTGTCAGTACATGACTCAGAGTTGCCAAACTTTCTTTAGCTATAATTTCAGAATCGAGATGTATCGCATACTGAAATTGTACAACAGGTACAATCACTGACCAGAGTTATTGTCCTTTCTTCTGCTTGTCTGAGCAAAGACTGACCAGCATAACATCTTTGGATATGGCAGTATCCCACACTTATGGTTTTACTCTGGTCAGGTGGCAGAGTGGATATCGCATACGCTTTTCACTGCGACAACATAGTTCAGTTTCTCAGTGTGGAAATTTATGGGCTACCTGAATGACTATGTAGTTTATCTATCAGTTTTCCCTTGGTACCCCTGTCTTAATTGGTTTACATAAAAGTCAATGGTCAAATCAAGATAAACTGTATTATAAAATAAATTACAACTTGTATACACATTATGCATATATATATACTGTATGGTTGTAGACCTGTTTGGACTCAGTGATCATGATCTGATGTTTAACAAAGCCAGTGAGGCTATGGATGACCAGCCGGAGGACCAAGAGGAACCAGTGTCCAAGTCTCACCTCGAGGGCAATGACTACATACAGCACAGGGTAAGGGGAGACAATTACATACAGCACAGGGTAAGGGGAGACAATTACATACAGTACAGGCTAAGGGGAGACAATTACATACACTACAGGGTAAGGGGAGACAATTACATACACTACAGGGTAAGGGGAGACAATTACATACACTACAGGGTAAGGGGAGACAACTACATACAGTACAGGGTAAGGGGAGACAGTTACATACAGTACAGGCTAAGGGGAGACAATTACATCCACTACAGGGTAAGGGGAGACAATTACATACAGTACAGGGTAAGGGGAGACAATTACATACAGTACAGGCTAAGGGGAGACAATTACATACAGTACGGGGTAAGGGCAGACAATAACATACAGAACAGGCTAAGGGGAGACAATTACATCCACTACAGGCTAAGGGGAGACAATCACATACACTAACAGGCTAAGGGGAAACAATTGAATACGGTACAGGCTAAGGGGAGACAATTACATACAGTACAGGGTAAGGGGAGACAACTACATACAGTACTGGCTAAGGGGAGACAATTAAATATGGTACAGGGTAAGGGGAGACAATTACATACAGTACAGGGTAAGGGGTGACAATTACATACAGTACAGGCTAAGGGGAGACAATTACATACACTACAGGGTAAGGGGAGACAATTACATACACTACAGGGTAAGGGGAGACAATTACATACACTACAGGGTAAGGGGAGACAACTACATACAGTACAGGGTAAGGGGAGACAGTTACATACAGTACAGGCTAAGGGGAGACAATTACATCCACTACAGGCTAAGGGGAGACAATTACATACAGTGCAGGGTAGGGGGAGACAATTACATACAGTACAGGGTAGGGGGAGACAATTACATACAGTACAGGGTAAGGGGAGACAATTACATACAGTGCAGGGTAGGGGGAGACAATTACATACAGTGCAGGGTAAGGGGAGACAATTACATACACTACAGGCTAAGGGGAGACAATTACATACAGTACAGGGTAGGGGGAGACAATTACATACAGTGCAGGGTAAGGGGAGACAATTACATACAGTACAGGGTAGGGGGAGACAATTACATACAGTGCATGGTAAGGGGAGACAATTACATACAGTACAGGGTAAGGGGAGACAATTACATACAGTACAGGGTAAGGGGAGACAATTACATACAGTACAGGGTAGGGGGAGACAATTACATACAGTGCAGGGTAAGGGGAGACAATTACATACAGTACAGGGTAAGGGCATACAATTACATACAGTACAGGGTAAGGGGAGACAATTACATACAGTACAGGGTAGGGGGAGACAATTACATACAGTGCAGGGTAAGGGGAGACAATTACATACAGTGCAGGGTAGGGGGAGACAATTACATACAGTACATCGCATATAGTAATCACGTTGACTGTGTCTGATAACATTGTGTACACAATATTTCATGAACCCCTAGACAGATTTACTAATTGTTCATATTCACATTACACCATCAAGGTCTACTCCTGATTTTGGTGGTCATTGGTCAAGTTCAAAGGCAAATCCTTGACAATTTTTGAAATAAAAAAAAGCTTGTAGATATCTCAAGTGACCTATTCTAATACCCTTTTGTCCGTCGTTGTCCGTCCGTAACAATTTACATTTTCGACTTCTTCTCCAAAACCCCTAAACCAAATTCAATGAAATTTGGCAGGAAGCTTTCATGGCTATAGGTCAACCAAAATTGTGAATTATATAGTCCCCACCCCCAAGGGGCCTGAGGGGCGGGGCTAAAAAGGGTCAAATTGACTAAAACTTCAAAAATCTTCTTCTCTACTCTCAGATATGGTGGAATCAAACACTCTTCATAGATGGAAGGGTCTTAAGGTGCTTTACCAAAATTGTGAATTTCCTGACCCTGGGGTCTCACGTTTGCCCCTGGGGAGGGGGTAAACTTTACTATAGTTTATATAGGGAAATCATATTTTTGACTTTTATTTGTTGGATTTCTATTGGAATTCATTCTTACTTTGTTAACATTATCAGCTTGTGATGGCAGTTTGATGGTTTAAACATGTTGGCCCTGGCTGACCCCCAGGGGCTGATGGGTGGGGCTAAAAAGGGTCAAATTGACTGAAATTTCAAAAGTCTTCTTCTCTAATCTCAGATATGGTGGAATCAAATACTCTTCATAGATTGAAGGGTTTTAAGGTGCTTTTCCAAAATTTTGAATTTCATGACCCTAGGGTCTCAAGTTTGCCCCTGGGGAGGGGGTATACTTTACTATAGTTTATATAGGGAAATCACATTTTTGACTATTATCTGTTTGATTTCTATTGGAATTCATTCTAACTTTGTTAACACTATCAGCATTGGATGACAGCTTAATGGTATACACCTGTTGGCCCTGACTGACCCCTGGGGGCTGATGGGTGGGCTCAAAAAGGGTCAATTAAATTAACTGAAATATTTCAAATCTCAGATGACCGTTAAGGCCCATGGGCCTCTTGTTTATTGATGAAGGGGTGAGTGTATATGTGACCCCATGCTCACTTTACTTTTAATGGATTATCAAGGGGAGACAACTAAACACCTAATATGGGGATTAAGGAGTTAGATAGCGGGAAGTGAAGATTCCAGTTAAAAAAATGTTTTGATATTCTGGTTATGAAATGACTAGTAACAGAAAAATGAATATTTTAAGTACTGATTGTTGCTTTCTTCTTAGGTTCAAAAAGCACAACAGCTACTGCAAATGGAGTCGGAGCTCGGAGAAGGATCAACCCTGGAAGAGCGTTTTTCAAAGTATCCAAGACCTGCAACACACAGAGAACTGCCCCAGTTTAATTTTGGATCCAGTGTAGGACCATCCTACCCACTTCCAGGAGATGTGGAACCTGAGAGAAAATGTAGGTGAAAGATTAGAGGAAATCCTTCACAATATTAAATTCACATCAAACTACATTTCAATTTGAAGACTTTTTCAAAAATTTTCAAAATAAAAATTTAAATTGTTTTTACCATTAATGGCATTAAGGAGGCTATCACCACCAAATTTAAAAAATAAATGGATCATAACGCTTTTGTTGAAAATATTGCTTGATTGTTATACAAGATCTTCAAAATAAAAAAAAGTTTGTGTACAAGATATTTCATTCATTCATAAAAAGATTTGTTCATTTGTATTCATATCATAGTATCATAACATCAAGATCTACACCTGATTAGATTATGATGGTCATAGGTCAAAGTGAACAGGTCAAAAGTCGCAATTTACCACTAAAGATATAACATGATTATATAATGACATTCAAGAAACACTATTCACTTGATAATGGAGTGGGGTGGGGTGGGGTTATGCTGGAATCAGGTTGTCTGTCCATCCGTCTGTCTGTCTGTCTGTCTGTCTGTCTGTCTGTCTGTCTGTCTGTCTGTCTGTCTGTCTGTCTGTCTGTCTGTCTGTAGACACAACGATGTACCAGCTACTCCTCCTAAACTACTGAGGGAATTTCAACAAAACTTTATGGCAATAAACCTTATACATTGTAGATGTGCGTAATCTATATCATATTGTAGTTTCGTGGTTACCATGGTAACAAGGAATTTTGTCCAGTCAACTTCTCACAACCCTGTGAACTGCTTCAAGTCAAACTACACAGGAGTGATAGGGACCATGCATGTGTAAATGTGTATGCATGATATTTCTCTACAGAATTTTGGTTTCCATGGTTACCAGGTTTCAATACCCATATTCTTGTGGAAAACGTTGTCCTATATAGGTATCAACCGATTTCATTTGAAGTACACAGGAATGTTAGGGACTCATAATGTGTACATATGCATGCAGGTTTTTTCCCCCACAAATTTAGGATGCCATAGTAACTTGTTCACAAAAAGCAGGTTTTTGTTGGAAAATCTTCACCAGAGGGGCGGGGGTATGAGTTAGCGGTCTGGACGACAGTTCTAGTTTTATCTGACAGATGATCACTGATTTTTAAATCTTCATATTTTAGATAAAGTGGAGCCTGACAGTGTTGATTTGACAACAGTAGAATCACCTGACCAATCAGATAATAGTACTGGTGATAGTGACGACCCTATTGTTTTGGATGCCTCCACAGATGACCTGGAGGTCAAGGACATTGAAGAGAAAATAGCTGACATGTCAATACAGGTAGTACCTTGCTTGCAATATTCTTAATAAAAACTCTATCACATTTGTATAAATGAATGGATATGAATCATTGCAAAAGTGTTAAGCATTAAGTTTTCTTTTTTTTCTCTGATCCTTTACTATAAGGCCTATGGTGAAGATAATTAGCATGTAACATCCTGAAATATGATTGAAAAATTGTACTCATGCTTTTATGTCTAGATTGTTATTTTCACTGCTTTAAAAAGCTTGTTATCAAACCTTTCTTTAGGTGTCACAAATATGAGCTATATTTGCCAAAACCTTATGTTAGGATAGCGATACAGGCTAATTTGGACTTTTGTTTTCATTCTTTAATGAAAATAATGTTGATTGTCGAATCATTGGCAGGATTAGATTAGCTATAGAAACTTACTTTACATGATTATGTTATAGAATGCTATAGAAACTGGCAATATATCTGTAAGTTATAGAAACCGACTATACAAATGTACATCAATAAGTTATAGAAACTGACTATATATCAATAAATTATAGAAACTGACTATATATCAATAAGTTATAGAAACTGACTATACATCAATAAGTTATAGAAACAGACTATATATCTGTAAATTAGAAACAGACTATATATCTGTAAGGTATAGAAACTGACTATATATCAATAAGTTATAGAAACTGCTAGACTATACATCAATATGTTATAGAAACTGACTATACATCAATAAGTTATAGAAACTGACTATACATCAATAAGTTATAGAAACTGACTATACATCAATAAGTTATAGAAACTGACTATACATCAATATGTTATAGAAACTGACTATACATCAATAAGTTATAGAAACTGACTATACATCAATAAGTTATAGAAACTGACTATACATCAATAAGTTATAGAAACAGGCTATATATCTTAAGTTATAGAAACTTAATTACTACATATACATCAATAAGTTATAGGAACAGACTATATATCTGTAAGTTATAGAAACTGACTATACATCAGTAAGTTACAGAAGCAGGCTATATATCGGTAAGTTATAGAAACTGACCATACATATTGTGCACTTGTAGATAACAGAACCCCCAGAGGAGAAACATGAAGTAGTGGAGATTGACTCTGACCTTGAAGAAATTCAGTCAAATCAGGATGGAAATTCAGACACAGAAGAATGGTCAAAAGCTCCAGAAAAGAAGGACAGTCGTATACCTGTCAAACATGAGGACATTACTGATATAAAACAGGAGGCCATAGTTTCAGGTGAACTCAATCTACAGCAAAACAGCAGTATCAAGACAGAAAAACTAGAGAGCTCCCCAAACAAGGGAGATAACTCTGATTATGACATGGGAGAGAATGATTCCATTCCAACTGAATCACCTGTGAAAAACTGCTCCAGTTTAATGGAAACTTCTATGACAAAAACGCCTGATAAAAGATCTATGGAGGAAAATGGGATGGAAGACATGACTACTCCCAACAGCCATGGTACCAGGACACCTGGCAGTTTGAAAAAGAAAACTCCTGTTACTATGGCAATGACAACACCTAAAGGACGGAATAACAAGAGGAAGAGTGTATCCCACAGCCCCTGGTTGTCACGGACACCAAAGTCAGGCAAGTATAGCCCAGTTGTCAACGAGGAGATATTCATATCACCGGATGCATCTCGTCCCATTGTGAAGGTGGAACCTAAACCCTTGTCGTCATTATTTAGTAACATGTCAGATTCAAACACACCAAAGCTGCGTAAACACCCATCATTGAACACCACCATCTTTTCTGCTTTCTCTACCGATAGTCCTGATGTACAGAATGATTCCTCCGAGTTCTAGCTCGGAGCAGGAAACATCTCCCCAGGTATCTGATGGGGGTAAAGGAGGGAGAGACAATCTCTACATGACATTTGTTGGAGATTCCCCCGGAGATTCAGACAACCACAAAACCAGATATGACAGTTGTGGTGAATTCTAGCGAGGATGAAGAGGAGGAGTCCGCAGGTAGCACACCAGATGTGACAGATTCTATAGAAAATTCTCTCTCTCTAGGTCGGGCAGACGTAGTGGCCGAATCTGATGAGGAAGACTCCCCTGATGAACCAGTGAGTCATAACTCTTCAATAGACAGTGTGCCTGGTGATAGGTCTAGTCACAATAGGTCAGTAGACAGCCCCTTACCGACTATTACGAGACAGAAAAAGGTCAGGAAAGCTGTTATAGAAAGTTCTGATGAGGAAGGAAGTGATGAACACTCTTCAGCAGCTGTAGAAGATGAGAGTGACTCTAGAAAGACTTCACTCAAGATTTCAAGAAAAAATGTGATTGAAAGTTCAGATGAAGATGAAAACAACGAAGGTTCTGAAGATGAAAAACAAATCTCAACAAAAAAATTGAAGAAACATACCATTAAAAGCTCAGAGGATGAAATGTCTGATGAGGAAGATACAAACTTACAAAGTAAGAAATCTGTGAAAAGGTTTGAAGATGTAGAAACTGATGATGAAAGTGACGAAGAGGACTCGGATATGAGTGGTTTTATTAATGATGAAGATGAGGAAAGTGGAGATGAAAGCGACTACAGTGAAGAGGGGGAGACAAGTGAGGAGGAAGAGGAGACCACACAAAGACAATCTCAGAAGTCTGGTAAGTCCTCTAGTACTGGGGAATTAAGGCTTCATCTCTTATTAACCCTTTCACCCCTACTGACCATATTGGACTTCAAATGATGAATGAATGGCAGAGTCCACTAATGTTTCTTAGGGTTGAAAGGGTTATCTGATACCAGGTTTAGTCAGATAAAAGAGGGTTTGGATTAGAAAATTACTTAATATTAGAATAGAGTGAAATTTTTGGGGTCAGAGTAGATAGATAGGAAATTTAGGGTCAGATAAGAAAAAGTTTGGGGTCAGATTAGATATGGAGTTTGAAGTCAGAGTGGACAGAAAGTTAAGGTTCAGACTAGACAGAAAGTTTGGGGTCAGATTAGACAGAATGTTTAGGGTCAGTTTAGACAGTAATTTTGGGTCAGATTAGACAGGAAGTTAAGGGTCAGAATAGAAAAAAATTTGGGGTAGTTTAGATAGAATACCGGGAACAGATTCAATGGGTGTGATGTCAAGGTGAAATAACATGAAAGGTCAAGTCATATTATTTAGGTTGAGTCTTCATATAATGGAATGCTCATTGTTTACAATCCTATTTCAGCTTTCGACCGCCTCTCAGAGGATATGAAGGTCATGTACAAGGAACTGATCCACTCAGGCAGGTGAGTGTTCTAGTTAATTTGAGTTAAGTTTATTTTGTTTAAAGTCCTATGAACAGCCAGGGTCATTTAAGGACGTGGCAGGTTTGGAGGTGGAGGAAAGCCGGAGTACCCTGAGAAAAACCACCAGCCTGCGGTCAGTACCTGGCAACTGTCCCACGTAGGTTTCGAACTCGCAACCCAGAGGTGGAGGGCTAGTGATAAAGTGTCGGGACACATTAACCACTCGCCTTACACAGCTCCTAGTTAGCTCACCTCACCGGTTACGAGTAACCGAGAGCTAATGCTGTCACCCCGGCATCCGCGTCGGCGTCCGCGTCCCACCCCAAAACTTTATAGTTTTTGGGGTCAGTTTTTGGAAAGCTTGTAAATCCAAAAGTATACACCTCATGCCCTTCTAAATTGGTTTATACATTCATTAGAGGTCTAGGAGTGATGTTATGGCAAAATCATGCAGAAAAAATTGTGATTTTTTCACATTATACCATTTTGTGGACTTAACTTTTTTAGCACCAAAACTCACTTTTGGGGGTAAGTCCAAAAGTATACACCTACCACCCTTCTAATTTGGTTTATACATTCATTAGAGATCCAGGAGTGATGCTGTGGCAAAATCATGCAGAAAAAAAATGTGATTTTTTTTGGGCATTTTTACCATTTAGTGGACTTACTTTTTTGACACAAAAACCCACTTTAAAGATTTTGGGGTTAGTTTTGGAAAGCTTGTAAGTCCACACCCTTCTTATTTGGTTTATACATCCATTAAAGGTCTAGGAGCGATGTTATGTGACATACATACATAAAAAATGAATGCATAGTGTGATTGCTGCCGCCGGTGAGCTTTCACAATCATTGATTGCACTTGTTAATATGAGTTCTCACTGTTGTATGGATTACCTGTGAAGGAATATGTCAGCACTTTGTATGGAGATAAAGGAAATAAAGGCTTATTTCTTAGGGCTATTCAAGTAAAATATTATATATCCTACAGGAGGACTCCAGTGATAATCATCTATGCATGATGGGCTCAGGAGGAAATGTACCTTCTTGTATCATACTGTTAAATCTAATTCTCTTCTGTTGGTGGTTTCTGTTTGACAAATCTAGAGTCCCCTCGTTGGTAGATATTGTACTGGAATAATTCTGAATTACCCCAATGTCCTCGCTCTTCTGACTTTTAATTTCATTATCATGATCAAAATTTTCAAAACTTGTTTTTGACCATCTCGTTTGCATATTTCTCAAGTTTGCATATCAACCACCTTGGGTAAAGTCAAGGTTACTGTTACCATAAATAGAATGTTCCACATCCTCTCTCTACTGACCATATTTTCCCCTGACTGACATGAAACTTCATGAAGGTGTTAACAATAATCATGTAATGTATTAGTTTGAGTACCGACCATCCGGGTTCAGAAATTAGCTGATCATGATGGATTACTAAAAATAGAATTTGCAGTGTGTTCATTTCTACAGAATGAAATTTGTATACATTTCACATGGAACTTTTGTACTTGTACTTGATATGAGGGATAGATTTGTGATCGTAGTTGGGGGGAGGGTGGGTATGGGGTACTATAGGTTTCCTCTCCGTCGGCTATGTACATACATACTCTACATAACGCCAAAGTTTGTCAGCACTCTGACGGCTTCATTCCTTGAGGGATTTACTTCACACAATTACAAAGGATCATATTATCTCAGATAAGTTTGAGTGTCAGGGTTGTTGAGTCAAGGTCAAGGTCACTGTCTTTAGAAAATCCAGTTTTTGTTATCCCCCTGTTGAAGCCTGACTATATTATCAAGCGGGATGTTATAATATCCGATATAAGTTAGATTCACTGTACATGGTAATATTTACAAATGTGATTATGCAAGTATTTACTGATAAAACATGTTTTTTTGTTTAGATCACTTCTGAAGTCTGGCCAATATGAAGAAGCTCTGGCGAACGTGCTGCAGGCTATAGAGATATGTCCCGAGCCCTCGGCACAAGCACTGGCTCTCACCATCCACAGGGCAATGGACACTTAAAGTCTCCATCTAAAACCAACCTCATCCAGAGGATGTTTATCTCTGTTAAAGTGACAAATGATTGTAGTCACTTCAGAAGGACTGTCGGTTGATTTCTGTTGATGTGCCAAATAGTTTGGTGATGTATCTTGTCTTTGGATGTGACAATAGAAGTTATCGATGGAGAAGGTGGTTAAATGTTTAGCCATATTCTGTAATGTGCAACTTCTGTTGACCATGAATATAAAGAGACTGACCATACACACCCTAAGCTGTGTACCAAGAAATAAAATGTATAATGAAACATCTGTAACAAACTTGGTTGATATTATGATACATTATGAAATTAATTTTCATATTTATTTTTTTTTTAACTGAATATTTATGTGTGTATATAGAATAAATGTGATCAAGTCTCGTGGTACATATAAAACTATTATTTTATTTTCAATTTTGTTGAGGATATTTTATTTTAAATGTACTTTGAAGTGTTGTTAAGGTGTGTATTCTTTTTTGTTCAAATGAGTTCAGAAGTGACGTATCTATTGAGAATTTCCAGTGAGTAATCAGCAGGGTACTGAAAACTGTGCAGCATGTTTATTGATACATTCCAAAATTTAAATTTGGCATCTGTATACAAATGGAATCCTGGAAAAAGTCTACATACATATCATGGAAATCTCTACCAAAACATAAATTCAGTTTCCTGGTACAATCAGTAGAGTTCTGAAACAAGGAAATCCTGCAGACCTTGGTATTCTCTTCCAAATCCTAAGTTTCCCAGGTTGGTGAAATACTGTCAATTAGTAAGCTGTACATCTTAATTTTTGAATGTTTTACTGTACAATTTAAGTATAACTAGTGCTGTGTATGTATTGGAATGTTTTATCATCCATAAAAAAGGATCTGTCTGTCATCTGGAATGACATACATTACAATGGTAAAACTTTTTTAAAGATTGTGCTTACTATTCAAGTACATGTATATATAATTTTGCAAACATAACTTGAGAAACCAACTTCAAGTTGGCACACAAAAACATCAGCACATTGTCAAAAGGCAGATGTTTAAAGAAAACAAGTGATGTTAAGATAAGTGATACACAGCCAGAGTATTCACTCATATTACAATTAGTATGACTTAGCATGGTGCTTCTAAAATAAAAAGCACTGAAATTAGTTCAATAACACTATTTCTCTACTCAAATGTAAAAGATGTCTATGAACGAAAAACATGGTCTTTTGGGTATGATTTGCTGACTAGATCACTTTGATATGTGCATTATACTGTAGCTTTATCATCTTAAACATGGTCTTTTGGGTATGATTTGCTGACTAGATCACTGTGATACGTACATTATACTCTAGCTGTATCATCTTAATCATGCTTTTGTTGTTGTATAGTTTTTTTTCTTGTTGATACTGTATTGTAACATTACTTTGTAGGGGAACCATAGACGACCTCCAAATGGAGTTATGCCCCTTTCATGATTAAAGTATGCTGGCCTCTGTCTATGTTCAATGGAATGTAGATGCTCATACATGTCTTTGAATTCTTTATCAAGGCTTCTCTGAAACCTACAAAAGACCACTATGTCCGTCCTTCTTTCAAATAAATGACTCTGGTCCAACTGGCCCAACAGTTCCGACTTCGATAAATGAAAAAAAGCCATGTAATCTGTATACACATTACCTTGGTATTCAACTCTGCCTTTTCAGTATCGGACTGTCATCACATCTACTAGTGCAGGGCTCAAAGTGACGTCTATTTTAGTGGCCATGGCACCTTAAATTCACCATTGGCGACCAGTTATTGACCTATAAGGCGCCTGCATGCATATGGCCACTAAAAAAAAATGTGTTTATTTGCGATTTGATTAATCTTTCAAAGTTGCAGGCGATGCTAAAATGACGTTCACAATAAAAAAAGTTACAGAGCTGTTATACTGATCTGAAGAATTAAAAGATTTTTCTTTTTTAATTTAAAACAACTAGGACAGGCACCTAACTTTTCCAATTGGCGCCTAGATTTTATGACTTGGTAGCCAAATAGGCCACCTTGTAAAACTATCCACTTTGAGCCCTGACTAGTTAATGGATACCATACTGATATAATCCAGTTATGTTAACAGTCAACTTCATAAATAACAAAGTTAGGAACTAGGATATTTCATCAACAACTTGATTTGCCTCACTACACATCTTGTGAATAAGAATAAGCAAATTTTGGATATAATTAAGCATTGTCTCCATCGCTTGATTATTAGTGAAGTTGACTGCACTTTGATATTGATTGTCTGGAAGATTTACATGTAATTTAAGTAATTAATCATCTCATAATTGTTTATTCGAAGTTTGTAACCTCAATAAACATTCAGCAGAGATAATAAATGATACAACTTTTGTTCTGGTGTTTTGCAAATATTTGTTTGGATAAGAGACCTAGCCATCTGAAGTCATCATTATGTACAAAAAAATATGCTTCATACCAAGCTTGCAAAAGTATTTGAATTCCATTTTTTAGCCCTGTATCATCAGATGGTGGGCAGTTCAAATCGCTCTTCATCTGTCCATGAACAATTCTTGTTACCTTTATGTCTTAGAAAATGTGCAATCGATCTTTCTCGCATTTCATGATTAGAGTCCCCTGGGTCTCCTGTTTTGCATATTCAATTTTCAGACTGCTAGGAAAACAAAATAGCCAATAAGCGCCAATTTCGAATTTTTTTCAGAAAGTTCTTAATGGGTTTGTAAGTTTCCCTTGGTCCTTTGTTGTGTATAATGTTCAATTTTGAGACTGGTCAGAAAACAAAATGGGTAAAGGGTGCTTATCTATGATTTTGACAGATGAAGTTTTGTAATGATCATTTGTAATTACAGAAATTAATTAATGTCTTTTGTGGTTTCTTCTTCATCGCTACATGTAGTTGCACATGGACATTGTTTGAGACTGAAGAACTAAAGCACAGTATTTTTTGTCAATATCTTCTATATGTCCAGAGGTTAATACATGTATGAGGAAAAGAAGAGGAAAGAGCAATCTTACTAGTAATATGACCCATCAAAGAATTTTGTCTTGTAAGTTTCCATTTAAAAGTGAAATACAAGCCTTTTAGTCCATGCCATAGACAAAACTACCACTGTCACCCAAATCTGCAGGAAAGATTGGAAAAAGAGCAGATGACGACTGTTTTCCTCATTCCATCTATGATGTCATCAACAATGAACTTCCCTAGAGCTGGGTTGTTTTCATTTATCGCGGTGCAAATGGTTTGACCAGGATGTTTGTTTATGAAATCAGGACAGGCCTGGTGATTTCATGCTGTTTTCAGAAGGTCTTTCACAAAGACTTTCAAGGCCTGCATCAACAAATGCAGGTCTGTCAGGATATATGCCTGAAATATTACATTTAAAAACTAGACGAAACGGTTTGTCTGTATAAACGAACTGACCCCTGTGCTGTTTACACACTATGAATGTCAATAAGTTTTCACAACAATATTGTATGTAAATACTCTAAACCTTGACCAGATCATTTTTGTATCTGATGGAAATAAATAATAATCTCAACTGTCAACAATTTTTAATTTCATTCATATTTTACATGAAATTGACATCAATCATTCTGAATGAGTTAAGAACAATGCATTTATTTTATTTCACATTTATATTTCAAAAACAAAATTTCCAAAGTCAAACATTTATGACCATGACTTTCTGCATTTGTTTACTAAAGAATGTCCTTGAAAAATTACATCCATGGCGTCTGAATATCAGCAGTATAGCTTGATTAGCTCATCCGAGATGGCCGAAGGCGTCAGGACGCCAAGGTCCGTGAAAAGAAGTGTGATATAGGAGGGAGGTGTATAGTCCACCAGAGGGTGTTCTTTAGATAGGTCTGTCGTCGTCCGAAGTGTACTTGCGTGGTACTGAAACATACAAAAGGTATTCAAATCTCCAGATATACATATATCACAATATCATAGATCGAAATATCCTACAATGTCTCAAGCAATAGATTACAGAAAGACCTATTGATTCCATGTTTTAGCAAAATTCTTGATCTTGTAATAAAAATATTCATATTTTACCTATTCTACCCATGAGTCAACAATGTTTTCCTGTCACCTCGTTTTTTGGGGGTTTTTTGGGGTTTTTTTGTTGTCTTTTTTGTATTTTGACAATTCCTCATTTATTCTACAAGGATAGGACAACTAGAATGCTATATGAATGTAAACAATATGTTGCCTGAAAGTTTGTATGATATTATTAAAAGATAACTATATTTTCTTTTAAAGGATATATTGTTAATACAGAAGGACAGTTTTGAGGACTAAACATAAACCTTGAAAGACTCTATCAAGGCCATACTCTATACTCCACAAGTTACAATCACAAAGAAAGAATATGTAATCGTAACCCCAGGAGTATTGAAGATGTATTGTAACCCAAGGAGTATTGAAGATGTATCATGGCCCACTAGAAAGTATAAAATCATTGACTGTCCTTATTTCATAAACAACTCTGGATCAACTGAACCACGTTTAATGAAAATATTTTACAGAACTGGCATTTTTCACTTTAATGAACAAAGTTGTCTTCATGATAAAAGTTTTCTAACAGCTGCTTAGCAATTAACCAAGGAAGCAGCTAAACACATTTTCCCATACTAGCAGATTTACCCTCAGATATTTCCCATATAAGCAGATTTACCCTCAGAGATTTCCCATACTAGCAAATTCACAATCAGAGATTTCCCATACTAGCAAATTTACCCTCAGAGATTTCCCATACTAGCAAATTCACCATCAGAGATTTCCCATACTAGCAGATTTACCCTCAGAGATTTCCCATATAAGCAGATTTACCCTCAGAGATTTCCCATATAAGCAGATTTACCCTCAGAGATTTCCCATATAAGCAGATTTACCCTCAGAAATGTCCCATACTAGCAGATTTACCCTCAGAAATGTCCCATACTAGCAGATTCACCATCAGAGATTTCCCATACTAGCAGATTCACCATCAGAGAAAGCATTAAATCAATACCAACCTTAAACTGATTTGGCACATCATGTTGATTTAGCGGAAAAAGTCGTGTAAATTTGAAACTCTCTGCTACAACATAGACCGGCTTATTCATAGCTTTGGCTGAAATTGCCAATGTATATGTACCAATCTGAAAATGAAATAAACAGTGGATATAAAGAAGCTGACTTATCTGAAATCATTCTCCAGTCAAATATTACTACAGTTATCAATAATTAACTCCAATATTTCTACCCACCCAGAACTAATGCTTTCCACTCAGTCTGGTTAATCTATCTACCCGTCCCAGAACCACCAGTTTCCACTGGTCCAATATTTCTTCCCATCCCAGAAATCAGAAACAGCGGTTTCCTTTGGCCCAATATTTCTCCCCGCCCAGAACCACCAGTTTCCACTGGTCCAATATTTCTTCCCATCCCAGAAATCAGAAACAGCGGTTTCCTCTGGCCCAATATTTCTCCCCGCCCAGAACCAGCAGTTTCCTCTGGTCAATATTTCTCCCCGCCCAGAACCAGCAGTTTCCTCTGGTCAATATTTCTCCCCGCCCAGAACCAGCAGTTTCCTCTGGTCAATATTTCCCCCTGCCCAGAACCAGCGGTTTCCTCTGGCCCAATATTTCTCCCCGCCCAGAACCAGCAGTTTCCTCTGGTCAATATTTCTCCCCGCCCAGAACCAGCAGTTTCCTCTGGTCAATATTTCTCCCCGCCCAGAACCAGCAGTTTCCTCTGGCCCAATATTTCTCCCCGCCCAGAACCAGCAGTTTCCTCTGGTCAATATTTCTCCCCGCCCAGAACCAGCAGTTTCCTCTGGTCAATATTTCTCCCCGCCCAGAACCAGCAGTTTCCTCTGGCCCAATATTTCTCCCCGCCCAGAACCAGCAGTTTCCTCTGGTCAATATTTCTCCCCGCCATGAACTAGCAGTTTCCTCTGGCCCAATATTTCTCCCCGCCAAGAACCAGCAGTTTCCTCTGGCCCAATATTTCTCCCTGCCCAGAACCATCAGTTTCCTCTGGCCCAGACCCAGTGGTTTTCGCTGTCAAATTTACCTTGTTGATAATGCCCCCACTCTCCACAACGCCCTCCGCTCCGACCAACACCATGTCCACCTTCTCCATCACATACCTGTCAAACCATGTTACTCGTTAAATGTGTGACTATGTTTAGTTGAAAAAAATATTGGTAAATATCACATCATACTTTTAATATATATATTTTTTGATTTCTCATTCACAAAAAAACAAAAAAACTTCATACTTGTTATATTTTGCTACAGTGCTATTTTTGTGGTACTCTAACTTTAAGACAAGTATTACAAGTACCTGCATGTACTTAAATAATCTTCATAATCTGTAATCTCTAAAGTTTAGCTTGCTGGAGTTATAATGTAAAAATGTCTTGATGTGCTAGGAAAAAGGAATACCCAGGAAAAACCAGCATGATTAGGTCAATGACCCCATACTACTTCACATCTGATCAGGCGGTCTAGGTTTTGTTTTTTGTTTTTTTGGTTTTTTTTTAGTAGGTTTAACGTCCTTACCAAGGACAGATGAAATGCATGAGCCCATATCCACTGAGCTACCCAATAACTAACAGAACTCAAAAACATTTATACAAAAAAACTAGGGTTGGGACAGAATTAAAATTTGGTGTATTTCTGAAATAATGGTTAGACTGATGTGTGGATTCTCTGGATTCTGGACCAAGACAATTGTTCAAGGAATGGATGGCATGAGATAATTTAAATCACATTTGAGGAAGTAGGTTTCACTGTGACATGGATTTACACTTACCCAACAGCAGCATCCAAAACCACTGTGGTGGGGATACCCATATCTGTAAGCTCCTTAGACACTTCACGACTGTTGAGGGGAAAAAAACATGTATATAATTAATTTCACATTGTTTGTACAAAGAATGCAGCTTTCTGATTGGTTGAGAATTTTTTCACGCCTCTATGGAAAAAAAATCGGAAAAATGGTGCGAAAAATGTAACGTCACAATATGACCATTGACTGCATATTGATTTGTGAAAAATAATCCCTTATAAGATCAGTTAAATTGTACATAAAACATGTTTTAATTTTGAAAATCATTTTCAAAATTAATTATAAGCTTTGATGTCAATTATTTTTTATTTTCATAGGAGTACGAAAAAAAATGTTTGCAATCTTTTGTAAGAATCCGCTACGCAGATTCATTCAGTTTGTAAATTTTTTTTCATAGCCCAACGAAACTTTAAAAAAAAAGTGACACCAATGCTTAAGTATTTGAAAAGTCCATTTAGCACATTTCTACAGCAAAAATGAGAAGAAATTGAAAGAAAAGCTAGCATGTGGGTTTTTTTTTCAAGCAGACCTATGCTTTAAAGTTAACAAGTGAAGTTAGACACGTTTTAAATTTTAGAACAATACATCTTCTTAGCCATGATACATTTCCCAGTATACATAACCTTCTGACTTTCAAAAATTACAGTGTGTGCATAGATAATTTTGGGAACACTAATAAGCACACATTAAAGAAATAGAATCTTAGGTAATTTTTTCCATATAAACCTCGAATCAGCAATTTCAAGGTCCTGCCTAGTACATGATGTATTTTTGTTTTGCTATTCGTAGGCTGGGTAGATATGTAAATGGAATAGTCATCTGTGTTAGTTCAGGAATGTCTATTTATAGAATAAGAGATACACACAAACACCCATCATGATAATTACCCTGAGAACTCAGAATTATCAGAATTTTAATGAAAATTAAAGGGAGATAACTAATGTTAGGTAGCATATACCCTTAACAGATCTCTTGATTATAAATTACTGTACCCTGAGTTGTCTGGTAGAGATTCTGTGATGAACACATTGAAGCGTTTCTTTGCCTCGGCCGCCTCCTTCAACACTTGTAATACAACTCTGGACTTGGAATGGGTCAGAATCGTCTACAAAATGGTGATCATAGGTCAATGAAGTACAATTATGATTCTGTCGGGTAAAGGTGCTACATCACTGACAGTGTATACACAGCTTGTCATAAAATTGCACCTCTATTATAGAAATATACTTATTCAACATTAATAAATGAAAAAACAACAACAGTGTCTTAATCAGAGGCGTAGCTAGAACAACAAAAATGTATAAGCCCAGGTGAGGGGTGTGTGGACCGCCCAGGTCCCCAGTGGGTCCAGGGCAGAGCTCTGGTGGGGGGAACGGGGGCAAAGCCCCCCCCGACGGAAAATGAATTTAAAGATTTTATGAGGGTTTTAAATTGATTTCTGAGATAGTAATTTCAAAATATGTTTAATTCTAAATTATACTGAACTACAAGTTTTCCGATATAAACATATAATTAATGTTAATTTGTTTCTATAGTTTAGACAAGACAATTGTCTGTCTAAATAAAAGATATTTTCAATTTGGGTTAGAAATCCCATGCCTAGGTAATACGGGCCTTTCTGGGATAATTATTTTTGGTCGGAACATGTAGGTCCGACTTTGTCATGTTTCTGTGGTATGTTAGGACATGAGCTATCAGCGGACTGGTTGGGGTGACAGTAATAAACAAATATGATGGGATAGCTATTCCGGAATGCACTAGACCTATATTGTATAATATATAGCACACAGTGGTACATTTTCTGGCATTATCAATAATTTGGTTATAATATTAAATCAAAACTTTGAAGTCATAATCACTACTTTTTTTCAGAGGCTACTTGAAATGTTGGATCATAACATAAAGGTAAGATTTTTATGTGTTTTCTAATGGACGCTACGCCCCTGTTAATAATGATCACTTAAAAGGCAGAAAGCGTCCTAGTAACATGAGAATCATGGAGATGGAGAATATTAGAACTTCTTTGGGATGCAACTCATTATTTATTCATTTTAAATTTAAAAGATATAAAGAGAAGTTGAAACTTTTGGACGATGGTGAAAACAAAAAGAATATAGTTTCTGGCATTGTATAAAACTATACAACAGTTTATCCTTGTTATCAAACTATCTTAATTACTCTTTATCATTTCCTTTTATACACAAGGGGCAAACATGTAAATTTTGATCAGTTTCAAGCATTTTACAAAACTCCAATTAGTATGGGAGGGCTTAATTGCTAGACAAAGGAAAATATTATTTTGACTTACCGCACCGTCTCGTATAAAGGGGTGAGCTTGTCTTGCGATCTTCTGACGGGAATCTGAAACTTTTTGCAAGAACAAATTCCCTCTTTTGACTAGAATTCTCTGGCATTCCTGAATCGTCTGGAAAATAACGATAACACTCTGATCTAGATTCACCAAATATACAGTTCCATCACTAACATATACAGCATCATCTATATATTCTTATATGCCCAGTATATATACATGCATTGCAAAACAATGACTTCAGAATTCACAAAATAAAAAGATTATTCTACATCCATCGATTTGTATTTTGTGTTACAAACAACAAGAATATGTTTAAAGTAGCATTATATAAAATATTTCATAACAAGTAGGATCCCACCATTTAAAAAAAAAAAAAATCTCCATTTTTCTTTTTTTTTTTAAATATTTTTTTTTGTTTTTGTTTTTGTCAAAACTGAAACCTAACGTTATATAATGATATCCATTTTGGATCTATGTAAAACAAGTTGATTGCCTTTAACATTTTTTCTGTTTTACACAAAACAAGCCTTGATTACTGTAACAATTTAACTTACTGAATGTTCTAGAGTAGCGAGTGTTATGAAGCGTAGGAAGAGTTCTCCAGCAGAGGAAATAGATGTTGTACTACTGTCTGTTTCCGTCAGTGTCAATATAGCATCCTTCATACGGTCACGCATCTCTGCTAATGTGTCCACTGTAAGAACAGAAAGGTCATTTTAGTTTTTGACTTATCCACAGGAACTTGACACAAATTCCCAACTTAGATAATTAGATATGGACTGTGGGATAGGAATTTGTGTCAAGCCCCTGTGATTTTTTAATACCTGTAATTGTAGGAATAATTTATCAACATAACTCTCATGAATGAATACAGCCACAGATCAAATTGCCTTTAAAATGGAGACTATTTATTATCTTTCAAATTCATTTTTTTGCTTTAAAACCTTTTTTTTTTAAAATATAATCACCATTCTCCCTTATTGGTCTCCAAAAATATAGCATGCATGTTTATATTACATCTATAAGGGTACAATATTGTAACATTAATTCACTTCGTTCAATCTGTTAAACAATGTGTCTGCTAATTACTATTTAATGGATTTTTTGTGTGCGTTTTGCAGATAAAATAAAACCAGAAGCATATAAAAAGAACAAACACATTTTTTTTTCTATTTTTCCACAGGAAAATGTCAGATTTTCTGCAACCTTGAAAGAAAGACTGTTGAGGGAAATGATTTAATTTTTTTTTTAATATTTTTCTCCCAATCCTATAACTTTACAGTTTTAACAATTGACAACAAAGTACATGTATAGTATTTATCCAGGAATAAGCCCATACCAGGTAATAACCCCACCTACATCTATTAGTTATGTAGAATACCAACAGACTTTTTTCTGCATTTTTTCTACCAAGATTTTAAGTCTTGTCATGTGTTACTCTAGCCATTGTAGGATAAAAACAATATGCATAAAAATTGTTTAATAATATGATGAAGGTTGTTGAAAATGTTGATCTCCAAATACATCATCTGACCTTTGTTGACCTCCAGAAAGTGCAATAATGTCTTGATGGCAGCCACAGCAGCGGACATGTCCGGGTCTGCATGGACCAAATTACTGAAATAGGACAGGATACCTGGAGAGAAAAAAAGACCAATAATTTAGTTTGACTGACATTAATCTCAATGCACATTTTTATAAATTTTCATCATGAATATATATAAAACAACAAACAACATTTATATGTTCTTTTCTTCATTGATACGAAGTATTTTAATGTTAATGAAATTGATCTGTGCATCAACCTTGTTTTGTGTATAAATTCTAAATCCCAGCCATTGTTATCAATAAAGTTTTGGATAGGCTATGGTAAATTCCATTGATCTGTCAGAGTACCTACTGATCTGCAACGGTATAATAAATATATCACATACACTCTACAGGGGGCTACTGGGCCTGGTGTCTATGGCAATGGAACATTTACAACCTTAACTTACCATATTAACTATCCACAACACTAACACACATATATAACTATATACAAGCATACACATGAAATGAAACACAAGTTTGGAGCGATCAACTACCATATCTACCTGCCCCATCCCACCCCCCTCCCCTCCCCCAGGATGCACATGTAGACACCAGCTTCTGTCTAAGGTCTAAAACCACAAGGGAAAACAACTGTGCGTTCATGGGGACAGTTAAACCTACAAATAGTTATAGTTTTACAGTATAGAATACAATGTATTATATTTCCAGTACAGGAACACATCATGTTCCTCTACACCGGACTCAATGTTTTTTATAGTTCATATCATTTAAAGTTCATTTTCCGGTTATGTTACGGTTGCTCTATAGTTATATACAATAAATTATATCATGATTACTCCAAAATTTATCCAGTCTATTTTTAAATATATTGATATTTGGAGCAGAACCTGTGCTGTTGGCTGACTGGCCTGTAGTTCCCTGCTACCTTTTTGTCTCCCTTGTTATATATTTCACACACTCAGGCATGTTTCCAATTGTTCGGGATGGTTCCCTCTCTAAGTGTTTGGTAGAAGATTTGGGCTAATAAAATATCACCTGAAGAACAGGTTTTTTTTTTTTTTTACAAATGATACGATGTATAAAATGGGTCAAATATATATGTAGGAATATATATGTGTGACCCACCTCATATATATCACTTGTAACAAACCCCTGTGCCTGGAATAGGAGACAACCCCCTTACTGAAGAGAGAGATCTGCAGTTCAAATTCAAGGACTTGGTCTGGTGATTCCTGTCAATACATTTGCGATCACAGCCACCAAAGCACCATAATAATCCGACTCAAAAATCTGTAAATTTCCAAGGGCAAGTATAGATCTGTGCTCAGTCCTGATTTGTGCCCAACGCTGAGTTTCAACGGCTTATGTGAAATTATGAAAACATTGAAGACTACACATTCACGTAACCTGTCAAAAGGGTTGAAGCTAAACGACAAACACGTGCACTAAAATCAAAAATGGGATTTTTTTTTAACTGTTTGTGGTAATTGTGTTTAATATGACAATAAACAGTTGTGTTTATTTTCACTGAGTATTGCTTCAATCAGGCTTTTCATATCCAAAAGAAACCTTATTTGTCAAAAATATTGGATGACGCCAAATATGAACTGTAATGTTTTGTTGTATAATGTATCTGTAAATTAACTAATTGTAAATGATATTTATGTTCGGTATATCTATATAATATGTTCTGTATAACATTTACCTGTATTCGCTAGATCATACTCTATTGTATTGTTCACTGTGTATAAGCATGGCTTTTTCTGAGGGCTTTTTAGGGCCGTTAATGGGCCCCATTCCCAATTGGAATTATTTCATTTTAAAGCCAAATTCCCAAAATTTCCATGTCATGTCCTGCTAATATATGTAATTAAATGTCTTATATCTGTACGATCTTTGTTTGATTTCGTTAACAAAAACCTTGACTACAAAAGTACGCCAACTAGGCAGGGAGACGCCTTGAGGAGTTTTAACAGCTGAGACAACACTTCCCGGCAAGAGGAGATAATCCTTTACAGAACTAAAAACTGTCGATGGTTTCTGACGCAATGTCAAGACATGTGTTACTAGTATTAGCCCGAGTCGTGTTCCATCCCAGATCGCACATGTAACAACTACCAGTACTGTAACAGCTTAGCACATGTCTTGAAAGTCAATACCGAGACTTATCAACAAGGAGCGTCCTACATTGTAAAGTAGTTTCGCTATAGAAGATCTAGTCTAATTTACAGTAAACGATCTCATAAAAGAAATTCTGCCTTCTGGTTCTTGAAAGCCATGAAGAAGATAGGGCCTAATCCAAATCAATTTAAGCGTTCTCCAGAAAACGGGACCATTATAAGTTATGCATTAATTACCATCTCTGTCCATGATGAAAATCCAGTGATAACTTTTCCAAAACAGATGTTCGTCTAGGAACTAAACCGGAAGTCAACTGTGATTAATTTGGTTGCACTAATCAAAGCCTAGTTTATTTTAGAAGGAAGAAGTAGTAATGCCGCCAAGTAAGACAAAAACGGATTGGGAGCGTCTGGAAACCGACTAACAATTAACGGTTACACAGTGCCATTGCAGCAACAATTGTTTTATACAGTACAGCAACAAAGAGGAATTCAAATTCTCTTCTTTTTTTTATTTCTAGTAGAATGTTTTACCCTTTTTATGTAAGCAAAAGAAAATTAATTAGCATGAAAAATGTCCCTACGCAGAGTTATTTCCCTTCGCTGTCGTCTCCGGAAAAAAAAATGTACCGACACTGATTTTATAAACTTTGTGGAACAGGAAGTGACGTATTACGCATTAGCACATTGAGAACCACATGGGCATGTTGATATTAAAATAATTTCTTATATACCGGACATTGGTCCAAAATGGGGAAGAAATCGAAGACAGGAAAATCGAGGAAGGATAAATTCTACCATTTGGCTAAGGAAACAGGTATATTTGTTGTAAATACGTTAATCTCATTCGAGTTTCTGCTGTTTAAATAATTTTCGAGGGGGACTGGGAGGGGGGGGGGGGGTGTCATGCATTGCCTTTTTTGGGAAAAAAAATAAAATATCACAACAATTCAGCCTTAGAATTAGAAGCATCTTTTTGTTATCAGTATATTTATTTGGGATCGAACCAGGACCTCTAGTTTACTAATGTATATGACATCAACAAATCATACCAGATTACAGAATGCCATTCTCCTTATATAAAATTAATACCCATGCCTATTCTGTAAAGAAACTTGAGTATGTGTCTCCCATGTTCTGTAGTGTCCTTATTTCTTCCATGTTCTGTAGAGAGTACTCACGTCTCCTTTGTTCTGTAGAGTGTACTTGTATCCCCGAGGTTCTGTAGAGTGTCCTTGTGTCTCCCATGTTCTGTAGAGTGTACTTGTATCCCCGAGGTTCTGTAGAGTACTCATGTCTCCCATGTTCTGTAGAGTGTACTCATGTCTCCCCATGTTCTGTAGAGTACTCGTGTCTCCCATGTTCTGTAGAGTGTCCTTGTGTCTCCCATGTTCTGTAGAGTGTACTCATGTCTCCCATGTTCTGTAGAGTGTACTCATGTCTCCCATGTTCTGTAGAGTGTACTAATGTCTCCTAATTTGTGATAGTTTTTTAAACATTGTATCATTGCAGAATTTATATAATTATGACTTAATCTTATTCTTACCAAAGATATTTTTTCTGTTTAAAGGTTACAGAGCTAGGTCTGCCTTCAAGCTAATCCAGTTGAACAGGAAGTATGAGTTTCTTCAGAAGTCAAGAGTTGTTATTGACTTGTGTGCAGCCCCTGGAGGTTGGCTACAAGTGGTGGCAGAAAATGCACCAGTCTCCAGTCTCATCGTCGGTATGTATACCAAAGACATTAAAATTTATCCACAGTCTCATCATTTTTAAGAGTTTCATCCGTCGCTTCCTAGGTATAACATTTCACTGTCAAGTCCTAGAGGGACAAGAAAGTAAGAAATGATATCCCTGGACTAAAAATCTGCAGACAAATTTGGAAAAGTTTTCTAGACAGTGTGATCTGAATATTAAAACATGATCAAGCCATGGCATGAAAATTCTCTGGCTGAAGTAATACAGTGCAACTTCCTAAAACCGATCCTTCTTAAAACGGATCACTTCTTGATACCAATACATTCTCTGGCTAAAGTAAGTACTGGTCAGTATTCCATATTCCAATATTACGATTGTTTATACAATGCTACTATTGTGAATAATCAAATGCCTAATTAATTTGCTGGATTGTTATACAGGTGTTGACTTGGTGCCGATACGTCCTATCAGAAACTGTAAAACCCTTGTAGAGGACATCACAACAGAAAAATGTAGACAGGTAAGTGTTGGTCTTGGCAGGTAACAGTTTTCATGGACTGTTTAAAAATTAATCTACAACTTAAAAATCAATGATACACCAGTGTTAAGAAACTGGCCGAAATATGAAATATAGTTTATAATTGTGGTCTGAAATATTAACTGAAATGGTCGGCAGGGCATCCAGTTGACCCTTGACTATTAGCAATTTCAGAAGTCAAATCACTATTTCTGAGAAATCTGAAGGGTCAAAACATATGTCAAATATATTTCCCTTCAAACCCAAGAGTCTGATCTCAATTTGAGGAGTCATAAAGATAAAGGAAGAGTCAAGACTACAAGATTTTGCATTTTAGATAATATTTTTTGTCAAGAGTTTTCATGGGCTTTAGAATAAAGGCTACAGATGCTGAATTTGACCTACATTTCACATTCTTGTGAACGTGGTTAATAATTGTTTGGTCTATATTGAAATCACTACAGGTGATTCAGGTCTGCACACTTACATGAGTTTTGCCAGAGTGTTCAACTGAAATTTTTATCGTTTAGACTTGACAGTGGCTACAATTCACTTATTATATAAAAAAAAATCATTGAATATGGTCAGATGGGCATAGTATGCATCTGTTTGCAGTACTCTTGTTTAATTTGAAAAATTATCTTCAATATACAGTCATTGAAGAAGGAACTTCAGACATGGAAAGCTGATTCTGTGATTCACGACGGTGCTGGAAATGTCGGAAAGAACTGGCTCCATGATGCCTTTCAACAAGGTGAAAATCCTAATAATGATAAATATTATTATTTCCCTTCCTTGCACTTCAAAAGTTATTTGTATCAAATAATCTACAAGCCAGTCTCCACACTGTTTATATGATTAGATACACTTAACTTTATTTTGTGTTATTGTAGGACTTTTTAAAAATTTTCTTTCTCTGATGATAGGTATGAAGATTTCTTGAATTCTTTGATATTAGGTAAAGAGTCTGTATTTTCCAAAATATTGGAACATTTTGCCTGGTTTTCACATCGCCAACATTATATAGATGGTTCTTATTTATTTCTGAATTCTGTGTGTAACACCAGTGTGCATTGTTTGTATTATTACTTATCTGATAAAGAGAACAATTATTTCAGTGATATCAAATTATTATATCTATTTCAAAATTCCTGACCAGGCCTCATACTCACAATCTATGGCACCTAATCACCTAGCCAGAAATAACTGCAGCTTATACCACTGCACTACATCCACATTCTTACAAACTCTCCCTTCCCCTCCGCCTTGTTGTTTTTTATAATTAATTCTTAAAATATTATAGAGAGGCAAAATGGGTATTGGTTCAAAATAATACATAGTGTTGTTAGGTTGTATCAAACTTTGTCATTTTTGAAGTTGACTATAATTCTTTCTAGAAGGAAGGTCAAACATCGTTATACAAAATGATATATGTTTTGGTTTAATATTTTTAGATCGATGTAAATATTTTAGGTGATTAAATAAATGCTGGTTGAGAAGAAGAAACATGTTAATTCTGCTGTCCCTAGTGATTGTCCTATACTGTGTTCACCTCTATCTACAGCTCAGCTCACCCTACAGTCCCTGAAACTGGCCACGGAATTCCTGAAGAAAGGCGGTTGGTTTGTAACCAAAGTGTTCAGATCTAAGGACTACAACTCCCTACTTTGGGTATTTCAGCAACTCTTTCAGAAAGTCCACGCCACCAAACCACAGGCTTCTCGTAACGAGTCTGCAGAAATCTTTGTCGTCTGTGAAAAGTTCCTGGCCCCTGACAAAATTGATCCCAAGTTCTTAGATCCCAAGTTTGTTTTTAAGGAGACTGATACAGAGCCAAGACAGATGATTAACCTTATACATCCAGAGAAAAAGAGACGGTAGGTATGAGGCAATATTGAAACTGCGTATATAGGTTTATTGAATTTTTAGGATTCGTTTGTTTGTTTGTTTGTTTGTTGTTTTTTTCTTTGTCTGATATTAAGCTTAAACATCATTGCCCTAATGTACAGTTATTCAGTCAGGCAATATTTTTATTTGAATTTACCTCCACAAAGTAAGATGGCCGGGGGGGGGGGGGGGGGGGGGGGGGGGGCATCTATCCATGATATGCCTGAGTGAAATACATTTCATTAATCGCTGTACATATTTAGTTCATATTCACACTATAACATCGCAGTACCTACATTGTGGTTGTCATGGGTCAAGGTCCTAGATTTTGGTGAAAATAAAAGGTCAAAGGCCACAGTTGACACTTTTGAAATAGGAAAAACTTGTATACAAGACAGAGTTAGTTGCTACCTACCAACTCAGCATGGGAGAATTTTGTTTTTACTCATTCGATTGAGCACAAGTGAAGTAAGCCATGGGTCTGGGGTTCGATCCCTAAAGGAGGTATTTAAGATTATTACTTCTGCTACATGCAAAACAAGCAGTACATTCCTATCTTAAAGGTGTTGGAATATTATAAATAGTTTGTTATACTCATTGTCTTGTTAACCAGGGTTACACATGCCTGTATCTCCTTACAGACAGCGGGACGGTTACGCAGAAGGGGACTATACTCTGTATCACACCCTGAAGGCATCTAGCTTCATTGACAGTGACAACTACCTAGACTTAATGGCACAGTCCAATGCTGTAAGTATATCTCGGATTGTCTCGCTTTATGTAACACTATTTTTGAATATTTTTCTGATGAGCAAATCAAACTTTTAAACTTTGGTTACAAAGTTAAATTTAAGCATTGAACTGCCTTGCTTTTGAATTTTCAGTGTTATAAATGGCAAGGATTATCAGGCAAACATATAGGGAACTGTCGCCTTCACCATTGTTACAGCATAATTCCTTCGGGGAATATGGCATCACGGCAATGCCATGCAAATGAACATAATTTCATATGTATATTACTAATAACTGCTGTTTGAAATGAAGTTTGAAGGACAGGAACAAAAAAATAAATAAACTGAAGAAAAATGTGCTAAAAATACTTCTTTCTTGATAACAGGTGGTATTGGATGATGATAAAATTTCCAAACTACCAGAAACAACAAAGGAAATCAAAGAATGCTTGGGGGACTTAAAAGTGCTTGGCAAAAAAGATATCAGGTACGGGTACTGCTAATGAGGCAGTAACTATGACAACTAGAAAATATAATGTTATACAATTACTGTATGGTCGTTGTTTCTATCGATAGAAGGATTGATTGAGCGAAGATGAACAATATTTATAGAAACAAAGTTCCATAACTGTTTTATTACAGAACACAGAGATCACATGCTATTCTACTCGCATCTTATTCAATATTATTGAACACAGCATCTTTAATAAAGCATCATACTGCATTTGCATGTAACTTGGTGGACATGTGCCCAACACATCTGGCTGAAATTACACGACATCACAGAACACTTGCTTATGCCTACAATACAATGTTTTATCTGTTGTACAGGTCGCTGATCAAGTGGCGAGCACAAGTAAGGAAGATTTTGGGAAAAGACGAGGAATCCAAGGACAGCAAGGAAAAAAAGTAAGTAAATGTGTAAAAAACTTACTGATACCTGACCATGTCTATCATCTTGTGATATGTTCCTCAAGCTTTCTTTAAAGATCAGCTGTCTGTAAAAACACCTGTCTATAAAGACCACCTGTCTGTAAAAACAGCGTTCTATAAAGATCTATCTGTCCGTAAAAACTCCTGTCTCTAAAGATCACCTGTCTGTACAAACACCTGTCTATAAAGATCAACTGTCTGTACAAACACCTGTCTACAAAGTTCACCTGTCCGTAAAACACCTGTCTATAAAGATCAACTGTCTGTACAAACACGTGTCTATAAAGATTACCTGTCTGTATAAACACCTGTCTATAAAGATCACCTGTCTGTATAAACACCTGTCTATAAAAATCACCTGTCTGTATAAACACCTGTCTATAAAAATCACCTGTCTGTATAAACACCTGTCTATAAAGATCACCTGTCTGTAAAAACACCTGTCTATAAAGATCACCTGTCTGTATAAACACCTGTCTATAAAGATCACCTGTCTGTATAAACACCTGTCTATAAAGATCACCTGTCTGTATAAACACCTGTCTATAAAAATCACCTGTCTATAAAGAGCACCTGTCTGTATAAACATCTGTCTATAAAGATCACCTGTCTGTAAAAATATGTCTGTAAAGATAGCTGTCTGTAAATGCACACAAATGGGTTTGTCTTTTATAAGGCTTTTAAAGTTTGTCAAGACTTGTCTGAAAACAAAATAAAATCACCATCCTTAATTCATCAATGAACAACCAACAAATGAAAACAGTGTATAAAGGCTAAATGTTTGTAAGGACACATGTCTGTAAAGATGATTTACTGAAACATCTGTAAAAAACAACTCCTGGGAATTCATTAGACCTGTCTTTAATTTACTTGTGCAGGGATGAGGTAGCGGAGGAGAGTGAAGACGAGGAGGCTCAGATAGAGGCTCAACTGACAAAGGCCAAGGATGAGGAGAGGAAGGTCCTTAAAAGGTGAGAGGTCAAATTCAAGTTCATCAAAATGTGAAGGGTCACACTATTAGGTAAAAATGTCATCAAAAGGTGAGAGGTCATGTTGGAGTCTGTCATCAAAAGGTTAGAGGTCATGTTGGAGTCTATGTCATCAAAAGGTGAGAGGTCATGTTGGAGTCTATGTCATCAAAAAGTTAGAGGCCACATCCTAGTCTTAGGTCATCAAAAGGTGAGAGGTCAAATTCTTGTCAAGGTCATCAAAAGGTGAAGGGTCACATATGAGGTAGAAATATCATCGAAAGGTTAGAGATCATGTTGGAGCCCATGTCATCGAAAGGTGAGAGCTTATGTTGGAGTCCATGACATCGAAAGGTGAGAGGTCACATCCTATACAAGGTCATCGAAAAGTTAAGGGTCACATGCTGAAGTTGATATCATCAAAGGGTGAGAGATCACATTTGAGTCATCATAAAAAGTTAAAGGGGTAGCATTCTTCAATCAATATCAAAATAAGTGAAGAGTCAAATTCTCTCAACTGATTAATGTTATCAAAGGGTGAAAGGTCACATGATGTCAATAGGTAAAGGGTCACATACTACATTTAAGGTTATGGTTCAATGTCAGCAAAAGCTGAAGATTCAATTCTGAGATAACTACATTAAATGTTTTCACTTATGATCATAACAAAACTTTACAGCCAGACTCTTGTATTCCTTATGGAACCCTTCGGCTGGGTAACACAGAACCACACCGAACTTTTTACACAGACGTTGGATCTCCCACCTCCCGTATATTATGATCATAACAGATTACATCACCATGATAGATTCACACCTCCCACTAGTGTGAAAACAAACTATACTGAAACTTGAAAATGAAATGTCAGATTCCTCAGGAAACTATCTTAGATTTTGATACAGGGAACAAATGTGATGAGTATACATAAAACACGTTAAAAAAAGTCATCAATTCATCACTGCTTACCAGAAATAGAACTATAACCTTGATCAATATAGCTTCCATGGTTTGATATCATGTTAAAAATAATGCTCATAATGTATGGTTTGTGTAGGAAACTGAAGAAGGTACGTCGAAGAGAGAAAGCTCGTCTGCGGCAGAAAATGGACATGAAAATGGTAATTCCTGGAGACAAACATGACTTCACTGATGATGTCGGCCTCTTCAACCTCAACAAAATGAAAAGCAAGGCGGTAAGTGAATTTTGGGTTAATTTATAATATTTCTGCTGTACTAATAAAGATTTCTTAAATTTTCATTGAGTATGGACAAATTTATTAAAAATACATGTTTTCTACCAGTGATCCGAGTCTATGAAAATTATAAATCAACACAAGCCATTATTTCTATCATTAACAGTGCCCTTTACCACAAGAAATGATTAAAAATGAATTAATATAAACATAAACCTTGTGAGGTATATTTAAAATTTCTACAATATATATTAATCCAATACAATCATTTTCTATATTATTTTGTTGGGATTGATGTTCTTTTATCAAAGTAAATATATCAGATTTTTCAATGGTTGAGAAAGCTTCATAGATGCTGAAGTTATAAATTATTCTCATTTGTCGTTACAGCAACTGGACAAGGTCGAAGCAGGTGAGAATCATTTTGCTGATGAATTTGTATTGGAGGAGCTTGAAGCCAATGCAGAAACAACTCCACACCAGAAACGAAAGGCCTACGATCGAGATAGTCATGATCACCTGGACGAAATGTACTCTTCATCCGAGGATGAGGAAAATCTAGAGGAACCTGATTTAGAGAATTTGGAAGATGAGGAAGATGCCGAGGAAGAGTGAGTTCTTATTGTGAGCTCTGGAAAAAATATTGCTGGGCAAAATATTTTCATCAGAACATCTGATAATAGACAAATACTCTGTTTACTCTGATTAATGTCAAATAGATAATTTTATCTTTGTAATGTGAGCCAAAGACTTGTGTATTAATCAAAAGTTAATTTTATCTTTGTAATGTGAGTCAAAGACTTGTGTTTGCTCCCTAGTACTTGTTACAGGATAAATACAGTATACATATAGAGTAGCTAAACAATATGATCAAGTAATTGAATTATTTTGCTGATTACAGAGATAAGGAACGACTCAGTATATACATAGTGTGCCAACAAATCTGATTTGTTGTCCTGTAAGGAACTTACCATTTTTTGACCCTTATGACCTTTTTAGAGTTGATGGGTCATTAAGAATGTTATTAAATTAGATTACATTAATTCTGTCCACGTCTTTTTTGAGTTAAAGGTTTCTGTTGGTTCCTTGGGCCTGTTACCGAATAAATACATATATAGAGGAGGTAAACAGTACAATGAAGTATTTGAATTAATTTTGTTGATTATAGGTTGTAACCCTGGTAAATACTAGCCGCAATATACCGCTCGGCTAGAGAGATCTTCTCATTAGCTTAATCGGTTGAGCGTAAGACTAGTAAGCCAGAGGTCCTGGGTTCGATCCCTAGCGGAGGCAGTGATTTAAATTTAATTAATCATGCGCTCTGTTACATTGGCGCCCATGTAGGGACTCGGGAATAATACTCATCGCTGCTTGCGAAAGCATCGCTGTTAACCCTGGAAACTCGAGGACGAGTTCTTTCCTGGAGGGGGAGTATGTAACCCTGGTAAATACTAGCCGCAATATACCGCTCGGCTAGAGAGATCTTCTCTTTAGCTTCGATCAGTTGAGCGTAAGGCTAGTAAGCCAGAGGTCCCAGGTTTGTTCCCTAGCGGAGGCAGTGATTTAAATTTAATTAATCATGCACTCTGTTACATAGGGATATGGAGTTTGAAGATGATGAGCAGGTAAAAAAAGATGCCAATCCACTCATAGTCAACTTGGAGAAAGTCTCGACACAGGTGGAACGTAAACTCAACTCCTGGTTCAACAAGGTAACTACTAGCCATGGGGTCTTCGGTAATGTATTGATGGTGTTGTTGTGTTACTGTGTGTTTCATTTGGTTTTTAAGGGCAATCCAGTAGGTCAAATTTAGGTAATTGTCACCAGAACATGACACCCTCTGTGATGTTGTCAGATCTTGATGTAGCAGTGTGTAGTTGAGGTAACGGAGCTTTGATCAGGATATTAATTTGGTTAAAGTGTTGCTTGTTTGTATCAGTTAAAGTACATCAAAATGACTTGCAGGAAGATATCTGTAAAGGAATTAAAAACAAGGACAAAATAACTTTATTGTATTTTGATATTTTTTTCTGTGGAAATGTCCAAATGAAGTTGTTCAAAGTAGAAAAAGTTTTTTTGTTTTCGTTTTTGTTTTTTTTTCAAAGGGACAAATAGTATTGCTGGAGAAACTTAGATATATGTCTATGTAAATGCCTTAATGACAATATCCAGAGAAAAAAAAATTTAAAAAGGACATTAAATAATTTTCCTTTGTGAGAAATATAATTATACATTTCTGTGCAAATGGCAGTGTCTAAAAGCAAAATAACAAAAACAATTTAAAAGGGACAAAAGGGACAAAAAATATCTGTGGAGCACTGTCCAATATCAAAAATTAAAAAAAAAATATAAAGACAAGCAATACTGCTTTAGTACTGAAAAATAAATAAACATTAAATTAGGACTGTTCATAACAAAAATACATATTAATAAACAGCAAATTAGGACTGTTCATAGCAAAAATAAATGTAGGCAGCTGTTATACTATTGGAATAGAAGGTCATGTTAATTGGTGAATATTCGTGTACTGTTGGAATAGATATTAATTGGTGATGTTAATTGGTGATTGTTCGTGTTTAGAAGTGGAGAGATAAATGAAATAAGTTTACATTTGATGTGTGCAGGAATCATTTGCCGGTTTAGATGATGAAGTTGACGAGGATGTAGAGATTGAGAAAATGATGGAGGACTACAAACGACGAGGAGGAACCATTACAGGTAAAGGACTTTGTATGTCTTATTCATCGAGTGGAAAACTCCATGAAAACTTTAAACCAATGAAAATTGAGGTGGGATTCATACTGTAATTTACATGTCAGGGGACTTATCTACTAGTCCCAGATCTGATATTGGGGGATTCATACTGTAATTTACATGTCAGGGGACTTATCTCCTCATCCCAGATCTGATATTGGGGGATTCATACTGTAATTTACTTGTCGGGGACTTATCTACTAGTCCCAGATCTGATATTGGGGGATTCATACTGTAATTTACTTGTCAGGGACTTATCTACTAGTCCCAGATCTGATATTGGGGGATTCATACTGTAATTTACATGTCGGGACTTTTTTTTTTTTGTAATTTATATTTTATTCAGTTAAACATATATTATCAACAAACACAAGACATCTACATTTTATGGTCATTCACACCTTTCAGCACTGATGTGTATTTCTATTATAATTTACTACGCACAAGCTTACACACACACATACACACCAACACACCCCCATTCTCGCCCCCCAGAGTCTGCTAAGCTACACCACCGTACTGACCGAGTGACATATGAAACGAAGGGAAGTAACTCTGATGAATGAGAATGACACACCCCACGCAAACACCTTCCCACACACATGAATGTTCTAGTACATATACATACATGTACACAACACTATACACATATACATGTTCATACGTACTACATATAGTCATATACTAACTATTGCATATGACAATGAGCACACATGCTTTACTACACATACATGTACTATTTTGATATCCATCCATTGGCATGTACACACAGCACTTACATGAAGACATATCCACATACCGCACCTACTACAACTCAAATATACCCATACAAGTGCACACATACTACACATGTTGTATATATTATTGTATACATACATATATAAGAAAATGCATATTAAACACACATTCTGTTTCTATTATCCTGCTATTCATCCATGTACAGACAAACAGACAGACATACACACAGACAGATACATAAACCAACACCAACCTACTTAGACAGAAAGATACAGACAGACTAAACAGAGACACAGACATATACAGAAAGACTGACAGACATACACACAGACAGACAGATACATAGACTAACAACACCAACCTACTTAGACAAAAAGACACAGACAGACTAAACAGAGACACAGACATATACAGAAAGACTGACAGACATATACAGACAAACAGATACATAGACTAACACCAACCTACTTAGACCGAAAGACACAGACAGACTTAACAGAGACAGACATACAGACAGTATTGACATACATAAATAGAAAGATAAATAGACAAAAAAGGGAGAGAAAGGGGATGGAAAAATCACAATATATTATCAGAGCAACAAAGCAAAATTATTGACCAGTTTAGTGTTTTAGAGCCTAAGAGACATGTCAGTTAAATATATTATGAAATGAAAGCTATAACCTAATTAATTTTTCCCATTTTAGCCATTCGTTTCTAAATCTCTCCTTATACATACCTCCTTTGCTATAAGCTACACATCTTTGTATATTAAAATAGTCCTGTATAGTATTTATTAAAGCATTTAAATTTAAGGACTTGTGCAGACAGCGCATTTTATATATGTACTGTTTAATTACAATGAGAATTTCATTATCAATTTTACCATTTACATTTTGTGTGAGAAGACCAAATAAAAATGATTCTTTATTAAAACCAAAAGGAATAAGGAGTGTATCTAAAAGAGTTTCAAAGCTAAGAAGAAGATTTTGAACCTCCTGACATTCCCATAAAATATGAATAATGGTTTCAATCTCTGAGTTACACAGTGTACACAAAGGCGATGGCACCATTCGAGTTTTAAATAAAAGAGAGTTTGTTGTAAGAATATGGTGATTGATTCTATATTGAAACCATTGGAATTTTGTGTTATTAGTTACAATAAACGGAAGTTTGAAAACCTGACTCCAGTAAATATTGCTTCTATCAAAAATTGAATTCCATTTTCTTTGTCCTGAGGGCACAATATTATTTCTGATCATAATGTTATAAAAGTGTTTTGACCCTTTGAAATGTTTAAAAAAAAATTCAAAGTTTACTGGAATAAATGGATGTGTTATTTCCAGCATGGGGAGAACAGGATTGGGATTGAACTTTTTTACAGCTGAAATGACACTATGATATTGGAGAAAATTAGTCCGTATTCGATACAGTTGTGTAAAATCTTGAAACGTATAAAATGTACCAGCATTATGATCCTTTATCAAATCATTTATATTTACAACTCCTTTCTTATACCAGTCTTGGAAAAAAACAGACTTTTTGTCCATAGTAATTTTGTCATTAAACCATAATGGTGCCTTCAGATACGCATTTATACAATTAATATTTATATTTACTTCATTTGATGTAACAAACTTTCTACATGCTTTCAAAACATCTATCCCAAACAAATTTTTACATTTCTTTTCACATTGCTGTTAATAGTCTGAGCCACACTGTATCAACATATCAGTATTCACATATGTTTTTATAATTGCTTGCCATTTGGAGGTGCTAGAAAATAATCTTCTTATCCAACCTAACTTAAGAGAGTCTATGAAAGCCTTAATATTTATCATTTTTAAACCACCATTAATGTAGTCTTGAACAATTACATCTCTTTTAACTTTGTCAACTTTGCTATTCCATAAAAATTCAAAGAAAATAGTATTTAACTTACTAATAAACCTATAATCTGGGTTGGGTAGTGAGATAAATAAATGATTAAATTGTGAAACTAAAATTGATTTAATAATGTTAATTCTACCAATTGGCGTTAAAATTCTCCTGTTCCATGATCTAATAAGAGATTTAAGCTTAGTTAATTTCTTATCGAAATTGAGCTTTGGAATCTCATGTAAATTAATATGGAATTCAATTCCCAAAAGTGTAAAAATTTTCCCTTCCCCACTGTAAACCCAGATCTGGAAGAAATTTGTCAGAACTAAACTTTTTACTACCTATCCAAACCACTTGAGTTTTAGAAATATTAATTTTTAATCCAGATATATTTGCATAAAAATTAAGTTCGGATATTGATTCCTGTAGAGATAGTTCTGTACCATCAAGAGCAAGAGACGTATCATCTGCATATTGTGACAAAAGTATGGGACAGTTATCAACATCAATACCTTTGATTTTTGAATTATTTCGGAGTTTTATCGCTAGTATTTCTGCACAGAGGATGAAAATATAGGGGGCGATCGGGTCACCTTGACGACAGCCTCTTTTAATTTGGAAGAAAGAAGACAGATTCCCACCCTGATTAATAGGAGCACTTAAATTATTATTAAAAGTTTTAACCCAGTTTATTAAACTATTTCCAAAGCCAAAATACATTAATACTTTTTCAACAAATTCCCAGGACACTGAATCAAAAGCTTTTTCGAAATCGATCATTAAAAACATACCTGGAATATCATTTTCTTCTGTATACTGCATTATATCATAGACTAGTCTGGTATTTTCCCCTATATATCTACCTGCTAAAAACCCTGTTTGATCTTTATCAATTATTTTATCCAACACTGTCTTTATTCTACTTGCTATTGAACCTGATGCTATTTTATACACAACACTTAACAAAGTAATGGGCCTCCAATTTTTTATAAAATGTCTGGGTTTATCTCCCTTTGGAATGCAAGAAATAATACCTCGTCGTTGTGAAATAGAAAGAGATCCCTGTTTATAACCTAAATTTATAGATCGAACGATGAAATTACCCAAATATTTCCAAAAGCACTTAAAAAATTCAACTGTAAAGCCATCTATACCTGGACTTTTGTTATTTTTCATATTTCTTAAAGTTTTGCCAGCTTCTATCAATGTGATTGGACCTTCAAGATTGTCAGATTCTTGTTTACTAATTTTATTTATGTTATATGATTCTAAAAGTTCATTCAAATTTACATCTGCTATTTCATTGTTATTACTGTATAAATTTTCATAAAATTTCTTGACCTCTTCCAAAATATTTGCCTGCTGAGTAACTATATCTCCATTATCTAGTTCTAATTTAGGTATAATTTTAGATGTAAAATTTCTATTCTCTAAATTTAAAAAATATCTAGTAGGCTTCTCACCCTCCTCCACCCACTTAGCACGTGACCTTACTAAACTACCTTTTATTTTCTTACATGTCGGGACTTATCTAATAGTCCCAGATCTGATATTGGGAATTTTAGGGCATTTTCAACAGTTTTGGGAATTTTATACAAAACCGGTATTAAGGCAAAACAAGTATTCTGTAGATAACTATATTAGATAACAATCAAAGTATTTGACCTCATGGTAATATGGGTACCATTATGAATTGATTTTTTTTAAATCAAAGACGCAATGCTTGAGCCTTCATTTGACAGAAACTAACATTTAAACTGGAATTAGGGGTCAGCGCTTGAAAAGTGCTTGAATTTTGGTATGAAAAATCTACATTTCCGCACATTCGGGCCAATAAATGGTGAGTAAAAAGCAGTATGAAATGAAACACTCGTATCTTGTGGTACAAACCAAGGATATAGTTAAATGAGGCTATGGTTACTGGTATCTTGTTGTACAGCAGCCCCGACATCTTTCAGATTAATATAGTTCCAATTGTAGATTTAGACATGTTATACTGTTATAGAATCTATTCTTGTAGGTTTTAGATCAATATAAGCCAATAAAAGTGCTTAATGGTAAATGGCTCATTACACGAGATACAGAGGCTGGTCCTCACACTTCAATAATTAAGAATGTATTACAAATGTGTGACCCGTTTGAGAGACAAGTCTTACAGGTTAACCTATACTCATAGGAACATAGAGATTACATACACTAACAGAGTCATGATATTGTTTTCATGTCATCACCAGATGCTCATCAATAAGAAGAAATTATTAACTTTTTGATAAATCTCATTTTAGACTCCTGCTAAAACTTACTCATGTACATAGAAAGGATTGTAACCTCAAAGTATACAGAAATGATTGTAACCCTCAAAGATAACATTATACTCCATGCTTAATTCTTCTAAAGGAATATTAGCTTTGTTTCATGTTAATTGAGATGTGTTCAATTTGATTAATTGTTTAACAAAACCTGACTCATTTTTTTTCAGGAAGAAAAGAAGAAAGTAAAGGAAAGAAAACAAAAAATGTTGACAATGAAGAGGATGATAGTGGTGTGGATGAAAAACAGGACTCTGATTCAGAAATGTCTGATTCAGACGATAAAGACGACGATAAAGACAATGAAAGTGATGATGAGGATGATAGTGACGAGAGTGACAGTGATAGCAGCGAGAGTGATTTGGATACAGCCGAGATGAAAAAGGCATCCAATAAAAAACACTCAACTTCAACAGGCTTCGAGGAAGTTCCTGCAGGTTAGTTATCTTCTTGGTTTAAAATCACACAAAATCATGTGTTTACACTTCAACAAGCTTCGAGGAAGTTCCTGCAGGTAAATGATCTTCGTAGTTTAAAATCACACAGAATTGTGTGTCTACACTTCAACAGGCTTCGAGGAAGTTCCTGCAGGCAAGTGATCTCCTTGGTTTAAAATCACACAGAATTGTGTGTCTACACTTCAACAGGCTTCGAGGAAGTTCCTACAGGTAAGTGATCTCCTTGGTTTAAAATCACACAGAATTGTGTGTCTACACGGACGTTTTCATTTATTGGTTGGACCAGAGTGGTTCACTTGGACCTGGTGATTTAATGTTGCTTTCTGACAAGTTTTGATAAGGACTTTCAAGGCCTGTATTAACATCTGATGGTCTGTCAAGGTCTATGCCTGAAATAACACATTTGAAAATAGATGAACTGGTTTGTCTGTATAGAAGAGGAAGACCTGGTATCCTATTTTCATACCTAAAAATAGCGTTAATCTGATTAATCAATTTAATCTGTTATTGGTCAGACTCTTGACTAATTGATCCTGATTTTTGGTGTTCGATCATGGTTTGACTAGTAACATCAAAGCTTTCAGGAGTTATTATAATTATAACAGTGCAATTGAAAAGTGATTTCATTGGCATATTCATGATAAATTTAAACTAAAATGCATGAAAACAATATTTTAGAACATAATCTAGATACCTAAAAACACTTAATTTTCTACAATTTTATTATTAGAACATAATTTATTTTCCACTGTATATATATATATATGTCAGTGTTAAAGTGAGGCAAAACCTGCTGTTTCACTTTTTCAAGAATTGGACATTTCATCCATGTTCATGATCAATCAATCTTCAATCATTTGAGAGATTGTGATGATCGATCATGACTTTTAAAGTGATTCCTAACACTGCCTTGAGATATGTATAGTTTAAATCCATACATCTGGCACAGGTAACTTTGTCTTTTACACTTTGATTTGTGAAGGAGTAAAATTTGTGCCAACAGTAATCAGAAGGATAATTAGCTACACTGTCTCGGTGACAGATGTAGTCAGTCCCCTTCTAACACACAGAAAAAAGCTGTTTTACCTCAACTGAATTCTACTAAGGATAGATAAGAAAAATCTTCAACCCTGCCAAATTCTTGAATTTACCTTGGATGATATTGTGCCTGTTAAAACTTTCAGCGAATAACATTTATAGACAAGACATTCTCCTGACAAGCAAATATATTGAATAAAACATGTTTTAAGTTGCTCTTTTGGTTGAATTGATCAGACTGACCCATTTTTATCTCACCATCATCGGATGTAGGGCTATTCAAATCGTCTTTTGTGCATGGTTCGTCATCCTTCCGGCCAACCGTAAACAATTCTTGTTTTCACAATTTCTCAAAAATTTCTTCATGGATCTTCCTCATGCTTCATACATTGGTTCCCATTGATCCCTAGTTATGCATGATCAATTTTGAGACTGAAAACAAAATGGCTGACATGCAGCCATCTTCAATATAAATTGTTGAAATTTTGCTCCACTATTTTTAATCAAGTTCTTCTTAAATCTTTCTTAGATTTTATACAGATTCCCTTTGTTATCAAATGATTAAGAAGAAAAGGGAAAAGAAGGGTGAAGTTGAAAACAGATCAGTCTTACATAGAACTAGTCAAGGTCATTCAATGGTGGGTGCCAAGATCCTCTGGGATCACCTCTAAAAATTATGAATGATAGAATAAAAATGTTTTATGATAATTCAAAACTTATTGATGGTCAAAATATGAGATTTTATTTTTTTATAGGTTATATAGATCCCACAGGGCTGGCTATAGGGGCTGCCATGGTTCAGTCACGGAAACGTAAACGAGATATAGTGGACAGTGGATACCACAGGTAAAGTACTGTTGTAATGGTTTCAGTGGTCAAGACTCTTGTCAGTATTTTGTTTTACTCAGATAGGTCGATTTATGAAGAGATCAGACCAGAACATCTTACATCACTTTAAGTAAAACTCTTTAACCTGATCTCAGCTGACATTTTCTGTTGGTTGATTTTTTTTTTAATTGAAACAATGTTTTCCTTTAATTAATAGATATCCAGTGTTAGATAGAAGAGAGTTGACATTTGATTAAGTTTTTTCTTTTTCAGATACATGTTTGATGATGAAAATTTGCCAGAATGGTTTTTAAAGGAAGAATCTAAACATACCAAGCGTGAAATGCCAGTTTCAAAGGTATCCTTCATACTAAGCTGAAAAAATTTGCAAAGAATCTATAGCAAATAAATTGGCAGTAAACTGATCACAGCTTATATTGAAGGACACTTGCATGTAAAATAAAAATATTAATGACAAGGGAACTACATAGTAATTTTTACTGGACTTATTCAAGGAAATGCATTATGCCCTCAGCCATTTTATGCTAATTAGGGGCATCTAGTGTTAATTCTGTTATGTTGGTAATTTCATTGTATGCAGATCAAGGTCTAATTTGGTTGTGGTCAGTTCATTTTTTTTGAATAATATGGCCATTTAAATCTTTAATTTTAGTTAAATTTTCACAAACACAGTTAAGGACTAAAATCAAAGAGCCTTTTTCAATTTCAAAAAATCACAAAAAGAAATCGTTTGCCAAATTTAGAATCTCTGTACACTAAATGACAATCTCTGGAGTGTAAATTTAAGTGACTTCACCTTGAATGAAATTTAAACCAGGTCAGCTGGTAATTTACTTCACCAACTATCCTTTGTCAATCAATACCCAGCATTGTTCTGAAAAGTCAGGAGTACAACTCTACTCTTACAAAGCCAATAACACTGACAAGCTCTATTTTAAAACTTCTCTTTGTTTACATGTACCAGTGGGCGCAATCCTGTCTCTCCATGTCTAGATATCTAGTTCTTTTGAATAAAGCTATTTGTCAATGTTAATACCTGGGTACATATACTGTATACCAACTTATTTTTGTGGTGACTTAATTTCTCGTTTTCATGCCTAACAACTTTTTGTGGGGATTTGCTATTTACAGTAATATAAGGCCAACTTTACCTTAGCCTGAGTTTTCCTCTGGCCCTGACACAGTTTTCATATAGTAATGTGCTCTAGTCCTACACCAGACATGGTGTCAGGGCCAGAGGAAACTCAGGCTAACTGTGCCTATGATTGAAACTGTATGTCGCAGTGATTAACTTCCCAAATTCAAATCGCCAGAGAAAATAAGTTGGTTTGCAGAAGATGAAGGATCACTCCAAGGCCATTATCATCGCCTGTAGATATGAACCTGAAACACTATACTCTAATGAGAGGAGGTTTAAGATGAAATCACTTAATGTAGCAATTCTTTACTGTAACATTTCACTACAGGGGGACGTCCAGGAATACTTGATGAAGATGAGGTCAATCGATGCTCGACCTATCAAAAAGATCGCTCAGGCCAAAGCTAGGAAAAAGAAGAAGGTAATGACTCACATTTCCCTTTTCTTGAACCATCATGTGGAATAAATTCTTAACACCTTTTGATTGGTTGACACAGTGATCACTTCATTCAATGCATTTTGATTGGCTAGTACTTGAAGGCCACTTCACGAGGTTTGTGAAAATGATAACACACAAAAACAAAAAGTAGTTCGAATGGTTTCTATGGTAATTCATTTTATATAGGTTTATATCAAATTAATGCTTTAAAAAATTTAACTTGCTTATCATTTGTTATGATTATTAATAAATTGTCAGTTTTGCATATTTATTATCAGCATTTCGTTTTAGGTCATATCATTACACCCCACCTGATATTGTCAAAAGAATACACATTGACACTAAACAGGTCAATTCATCCTCAAAATAGCTTTTCTATTGTGGTAGAAACCGGTCAAACAAACTCATGGTTGTTGTATATGGTATTTCTTTTACTCTGGTTATTTTCCATAACATCATGTTTTTGGTAACTTTTGAAAAATTCCTAGCTCAAGTGAAAGAAATATCATATACATACACCAACCACTCCATGTGTAACCTCTATATATACCATATACACCAACCACTCCATGTGTAACCTCTATATATACCATACACACCAACCACTCCATGTGTAACCTCTATATATACCATACACACCAACCACTCCTTGTGTAACCTCTATATATACCATACACACCAACCACTCCATGTGTAGCCTCTATATATACCATACACACCAACCACTCCATGTGTAACCTCTATATATACCATATACACCAACCACTCCATGTGTAACCTCTATATATACCATACACACCAACCACTCCATGTGTAACCTCTATATATACAACAACCCCTCCTTGTGTAACCTCTATATATACCATACACACCAACCACTCCATGTGTAACCTCTATATATACAACAAACACTCCATGTGTAACCTCTATATATACAACAACCACTCCATGTATAACCTCTATATATACCATACACACCAACCACCCCATGTGTAACCTCTATATATACAACAACCACTCCATGTGTAACCTCTATATATACAACAACCCCTCCATGTGTAACCTCTATATATACAACAACCCCTCCTTGTGTAACCTCTATATATACCATACACACCAACCACTCCATGTGTAACCTCTATATATACCATACACACCAACCACTCCTTGTGTAACCTCTATATATACCATACACACCAACCACTCCATGTGTAACCTCTATATATACCATACACACCAACCACTCCTTGTGTAAGCTCTATATATACCATACACACCAACCACTCCATGTGTAACCTCTATATATACCATACACACCAACCACTCCATGTGTAATCTCTATATATACCATACACACCAACCACTCCTTGTGTAACCTCTATATATACCATACACACCAACCACTCCTTGTGTAACCTCTATATATACCATACACACCAACCACTCCTTGTGTAACCTCTATATATACCATACACACCAAGCACTCCTTGTGTAACCTCTATATATACCATACACACCAAGCACTCCTTGTGTAACCTCTATATATACCATACACACCAAGCACTCCTTGTGTAACCTCTATATATACCATACACACCAACCACTCCTTGTGTAACCTCTATATATACCATACACACCAACCACTCCATGTGTAACCTCTATATATACCATACACACCAACCACTCCTTGTGTAACCTCTATATATACCATACACACCAACCACTCCATGTGTAACCTCTATATATACCATACACACCAACCACTCCTTGTGTAACCTCTATATATACCATACACACCAACCACTCCATGTGTAACCTCTATATATACCATACACACCAACCACTCCATGTGTAACCTCTATATATACCATACACACCAACCACTTCATGTGTAACCTCTATATATACCATATACAACAACCACTCCATGTGTAACCTCTATATATACCATACACACCAACCCCTCCTTGTGTAACCTCTATATATACCATACACACCAACCACTCCTTGTGTAACCTCTATATATACAACAACCCCTCCTTGTGTAACCTCTATATATACAACAACCCCTCCTTGTGTAACCTCTATATATACCATACACACCAACCACTCCTTGTGTAACCTCTATATATACCATACACACCAACCACTCCATGTGTAACGTCTATATATACCATACACACCAACCACTCCATGTGTAACCTCTATATATACCATACACACCAACCACTCCTTGTGTAACCTATATATATACCATACACACCAACCACTCCTTGTGTAACCTCTATATATACCATACACACCAACCACTCCATGTGTAACCTCTATATATATACCATACACACCAACCACTCCATGTGTAACCTCTATATATACCATACACACCAACCACTCCATGTGTAACCTCTATATATACCATACACACCAACCACTCCATGTGTAACCTCTATATATACCATACACACCAACCACTCCATGTGTAACCTCTATATATACCATACACACCAACCACTCCTTGTGTAACCTCTATATATACCATACACACCAACCACTCCATGTGTAACCTCTATATATACCATACACACCAACCACTCCTTGTGTAACCTCTATATATCCTTGCAGCAAAGTCCAAGAGGGGATATAAAGTGTATTATTTGTTTGTTTCCTTCATATCTTCATATCAGATTCATCATTGTTTTCAGGAAATGAGACGACTTGATCGAGCGAGGAAGAAGGCGGAGGTGATATCTGACACGGCAGATATTACAGATAGGGACAGATGGCAGCAAATCAAACAGTATGTATAGAGGAGGTCACCATTCCTCCGATATTGTAACGACAGTCAAACAGTATGTATAGTGGAGGTCACCATTCCTCCGATATTGTAACGATAGTCAAACAGTATGTATAGAGGAGGTCACCATTCCTCCAATATTGTAACGACAGTCAAACAGTATGTATAGTGGAGGTCACCATTCCTCCGATATTGTAACGACAATCAAACAGTATGTATAGTGGAGGTCACCATTCCTCCGATATTGTAACCACAGTCAAACAGTATGTATAGTGGTGGTCACCATTCCCTCCGATATTGTAACAACAGTCAAACAGTATGTATAGTGGAGGTCACCATTCCTCCGATATTGTAACGACAGTCAAACAGTATGTATAGTGGAGGTCACCATTCCTCCGATATTGTAACCACAGTCAAACAATATGTATAGTGGAGGTCACCATTCCTCCGATATTGTAACCACAGTCAAACAGTATGTATAGCGGAGGTCACCATTCCTCCGATATTGTAACCACAGTCAAACAGTATGTATAGCGGAGGTCACCATTCCTCCGATATTGTAACCACAGTCAAACAGTATGTATAGCGGAGGTCACCATTCCTCCGATATTGTAACCACAGTCAAACAGTATGTATAGCGGAGGTCACCATTCCTCCGATATTGTAACCACAGTCAAACAGTATGTATAGATGTCACCATTCCTCCGATATTGTAACCACAGTCAAACAGTATGTATAGATGTCACCATTCCTCCGATATTGTAACGACAGTCAAACAGTATGTATAGTGGAGGTCACCATTCCTCCGATATTGTAACGACAGTCAAACAGTATGTATAGCGGAGGTCACCATTCCTCCGATATTGTAACCACAGTCAAACAGTATGTATAGTGGAAGTCACTATTCCCCGGAAATCTTAACACCAGTCAAACAGTATGTATAGTGGAGGTCAACACTCCTCCGATATTGTAACGACAGTCAAACAGTATGTATTGTGGAGGTCACCATTCCTCCGATATTGTAACGACAGTCAAACAGTATGTATAGCGGAGGTCACCATTCCTCCGATATTGTAACGACAGTCAAACAGTATGTATAGCGGGGGTCACCATTCCTCCGATATTGTAACGACAGTCAAACAGTATGTATAGTGGAGGTCACCATTCCTCCGATATTGTAACGACAGTCAAACAGTATTTATAGTGGAGGTCACCATTCCTCCTATATTGTAACCACAGTCAAACAGTATGTATAGTGGAGGTCACCATTCCTCCGATATTGTAATGACAGTCAAACAGTATGTATAGTGGTGGTCACCATTCCTCCGATATTGTAACAACAGTCAAACAGTATGTATAGTGGAGGTCACCATTCCTCCGATATTGTAACGACAGTCAAACAGTATGTATAGAGGAGGTCACCATTCCTCCGATATTGTAATGACAGTCAAACAGTATGTATAGAGGTCACCAGTCCTCCGATATTGTAACGACAGTCAAACAGTATGTATAGAGGTCACCAGTCCTCCGATATTGTAACCACAGTCAAACAGTATGTATAGTGGAGGTCACCATTCCTCCGATATTGTAACCACAGTCAAACAGTATGTATAGTGGTGGTCACCATTCCTCCGATATTGTAACCACAGTCAAACAGTATGTATAGTGGAGGTCACCATTCCTCTGATATTGTAACGACAGTCAAACAGTATGTATAGTGGAGGTCACCATTCCTCCGGTATTGTAACGACAGTCAAACAGTATGTATAGAGGAGGTCACCATTCCTCCGATATTGTAATGACAGTCAAACAGTATGTATAGAGGTCACCAGTCCTCCGATATTGTAACCACAGTCAAACAGTATGTATAGTGGAGGTCACCATTCCTGCGATATTGTAACGACAGTCAAACAGTATGTATAGTGGAGGTCACCATTCCTCCGATATTGTAACGACAGTCAAACAGTATGTATAGTGGTGGTCACCATTCCTCCGATATTGTAACGACAGTCAAACAGTATGTATAGTGGTGGTCACCATTCCTCCGATATTGTAACGACAATCAAACAGTATGTATAGTGGAGGTCACCATTCCTCCTATATTGTAACGACAGTCAAACAGTATGTATAACGGAGGTCACCATTCCTCCGATATTGTAACGACAGTCAAACAGTATGTATAGTGGAGGTCACCATTCCTCCCATATTGTAACCACAGTCAAACAGTATGTATAGTGGAGGTCAACATTCCTCCGATATTGTAACGACAGTCAAACAGTATGTATAGTGGAGGTCACCATTCCTCCGATATTGTAACGACAGTCAAACAGTATGTATAGTGGAGGTCACCATTCCTCCGATATTGTAACGACAGTCAAACAGTATGTATAGTGGAGGTCACCATTCCTCCCATATTGTAACCACAGTCAAACAGTATGTATAGTGGAGGTCAACATTCCTCCGATATTGTAACGACAGTCAAACAGTATGTATAGTGGAGGTCACCATTCCTCCGATATTGTAACGACAGTCAAACAGTATGTATAGTGGTGGTCACCATTCCTCCGATATTGTAACGACAGTCAAACAGTATGTATAGTGGAGGTCAACACTCCTCCGATATTGTAACGAAAGTCAAACAGTATGTATAGCGGAGGTCACCATTCCTCCGATATTGTAACCACAGTCAAACAGTATATATAGTGGAGGTCACCACTCCTCCGATATTGTAACCACAGTCAAACAGTATGTATAGTGGAGGTCACCATTCCTCCGATATTGTAACCACAGTCAAACATTAGGAATGAATGAATGAATGAATGAATGACAGTCTATACTGATGTTTGAACACAGTTAATCTTTTCCTGGAGTTAATGCAACCTCAAACTTTATACATGAAATTCTTACCTAGTGTTATTGCTTATGAATGCTGTTACTTAGAATGCTGCATATCTGAACACCATATAAGGAAATTTCTAACTATCCAAGGTTCTGATTGTGTCCCTCATACAAGTTTGCCTGTTATTGTGAAATCGCTCATCCGAACATCTGCATAACAAATTATATGTCCCCCAATCGGTACAAATATGCAGTTTCCTACTGATAATTAATTATTTGATTCAAGGTCAGTTCTACCTGGTTATTTATAAGCTCATCAACTTCATTTATTAAATTCTTTCTTCTCCTGAATTCCTTATATAGTATTGCTTTTTAGGGCAAAATGTGAAAATCAGAATTACTCGATTCCCTCTGGTGAACAAATATTGCTCAATATAAGGTCATTGTAACTACATGTATAAATGGAAAATTAGTTTCTTGTCAATTCACAGAAGTTCCTTTGGATTATTCAAGCTAATAGTTCATGCACAACTTGATTGACCTATGACCCTGATGATAACTGTAGAGAAGTGCTAAATTTCACACTTTTTGCGTCTGTTACAGGGTTTATAAGAAAGCTGGGCTGCTGACTGCTAAAAAGAAGGAGGTAACATATGTGGTAGCGAAGAAAGGTGCAGGCAAGAGGGTCCGGCGACCTGCTGGTGTGCAAGGGCCATACAAGGTTGTAGATGGCCGCATGAAAAAGGACATGAAACAGAAAAAACAACAGTTGAAAATGCAAAAAAAGAAAGGCAAAAGTGCAGGGAAAAGGAAAAAATAAATATTTTTTGTTTCATTTTATGGTGTTTAGTTCTTGTGTCCACATCCTGATGTTTAGATACATTATATCATATTAACATTAATCAAAATGTCGTTGACCAGATCCCTGGAATATGAAACATGTATGCTTCAGGATTATAATAAAAATAGATTTTATAATTTTGATAATTTCACTTATTAGCTCACCTGTCCCATAGATCCAAGTGAACTTATACCGAAATGCAGCGTCTGATGTCTGTTCATCGTCCGTCTGGCATAAACTTTTCCTTTAAACAACTTCTTCTCAAAACAAAAGGTCTAGAATCACGATATTTGTCTGGTATATTCCTGGGTTGCAGCCCTACAATGCTGGTGAAAAGAAAAACCTTTATCCATATTCAAGGGCACAGGGGTCAAATTTGTTAAATCGATTTTTCATAAATCAAAATGCTTATAATCATATTTGTCCAGTAAGTTCAAGCTTACTGGGGTCAATAGGCCAATATCATGATATTTATTTGGTAGGTTCCTGAAATGAAGCCGCAATAATTATGAGTTTGCAAAAAGAAAATGTCACAAAGTAATATTCATGGGTCTTATTCTAATGAACTGGAAGGAAGGTCTAGAATAAAGTTCTTTTGATTAACTGAATAGCAGAGAATCGTCACAAAAGTTAATACTAGGTGAACAATGCAGGACGTTTGGGCCTCTTGTTCAATTTAGAATAAAGTATAAATCTAGACCAGGTCTGGATTCTGTGCCACATTTAGCTAAATCAAAAACTTTTTCTTTTTTTTTTAATTCCAGACTTTTTGCAAATTCAAACTACATGTACTTGTCCCTACCATACGTATGTTCCTTTGATCAAAGAATAGCTGTTACTGATGTAAGATCTACCTAATACAGCACTTCTCCAAATGTTAATTTGTATTACACTTGACAACAAATCCATCCAGCTCAGACATCAAGCTTTAACTTCCACTCCAATGGCCAGGTCCCTAATGTTGGACAGGTTATGAGATTGATGAATTGGTACAGTAACAATTAGTCTCATTTATTCTTACATTTTATTGACGATTTTAATAGACGACAGACTGATGTGGATGTTTCTCACATGAAGGTTCCCCCTGGTCCCTAGTTGTACTAATCCAATTCAGAGTCTGATCGTTGAATATTGTTATTATTTCTTGAGAAGTAATAGTGTAACTAGCTCATTTGTAGAGTATCCGGCTTGTGTTCGGAGGCCCGGGTTCAAACCCCGGTCTGGCCATGCATTTTTCCACACCTACTTTCAAGTGTAGGATCCAGTTGGTGCCTGTTCAATTGCGAGTCAGATCTGGGTATCAAGGTGGTCATCTTGTATTTTGACATTTGAAATTTGTTATTGATATATGTCAGAGAGTTCTTAGATCTTTCTTGGACTTATATGTGGGTTCCTCGTGCTATCAAATGATTAAGATGAAGATGGGAAAAAATTAGGTAAAGAAAAAATCTGTCTTTCATAGCACGGATAAAGATGATTCAATGGTGGGGGCCAAGATGCCTCTGGGATCACTTGTTCCATTTCCTTCTCATCCACGAGTTGAGACAGAAGATTCCCCTTTCACAAAAATTGTTATGACATCATGATGGCAACAACACAATGATGTGTGGAAAGTGTGGATACACTTTAATAAGATTCATCAGTTTGGATATACATTATGTATATTTATATTTCTCTCGGTTCAACTACGACAGGAAAATCAAATCTATATCTTCGGATCACCAACACATAGTGTATACGATACATTGTGCTAATAAATAGATATATAACTTAGCAACACAAATGACGAAGGAAGACAACTTGTTGACTCGTGCCCTGACTGGGCCTCAAACTCACGATCTACGGCACCCAATCGCCTAGCCAGAAATACCCGCAGCTTATACCGCTGCACCACATCGGCGTTCTTAAAAAGAACGTTTCAAAATATATAACAGGTTTATCTTGACACAAACAGTTTAACAGTACAAGTAAAATTGTGTACGAATGCCGTTGCACATTTCAAGACCGACTTGTCTCTTTGTCAAGCTCTGACTGTGTGAGCAAAAATCATGTTTACCTATACATCTAAGTGAATGCTTGATGTGGACATTACACACTATACCTGAATAGGCTACTAAACAGTCAGTCACTCAGAGCTTGACAAAGACACCAATCAGTCTTGAAACGTTGCAACGACACTCGTACAAATTGTTACATACCGTATTTATTCTAATAAACGCCCCGGGGGCGTGAAATTTTTCCAAGGGGGGAGGCGTTTAACGGAGATCAAAATTTCAGAGTTGGTAAGTTGTGAGATCTGTTGTATGTACCCATTTCACACCATGAAACATAGTGGTACTGTGTATATAGTTACTGAAACTTTGTTTTGTGGTTTGTGTTAGTTTTATGTTGGATATCCTTTAAATAATTACCTCTGGACACACGTGGATGGATATATAACTGTGCCACGGTAAGTTCTTTTTCTCGAATTGAGGAATTTTTCTTTCCATAAAAAGGGGGGGGGGGGGGGGGGGGGGGGGGGCGTTTATTAGAATAAATACGGTATACTGTTTTTGTAAAGATAATCCTTGTATGTATGTGGATACTCTTGTCTAGGGCATGATAAACTCGGTCTGACATAGAGCTGGAGACAGCTGGCACATTATTTGATGTAGTAACAATGGATTGTTGTTATGGCTTAATGTATTGTTTCAGCAACATCATACAATTCTCGAGAGAAACCTCCACCCCCACACTCCATTTCGGCCCTTATGTTTTTGGTGGATAAAGTAAAGATGTTTATTATTCCTGTGAAAGGTATTTGCTGGCGATATTAAATTGCACCCTGTGAAGTGCTCCACAAATACCAATGCATCTACTTCATTTCTTTCTACTCACTGTAATTACTGGTAGCTCCCAGCTGTTACAAACCATTAGATAATCTCATCTTACTGCCCCAATCAGGCCAGCTCAGCATCACTGGTAGCCTTATACATAAAGCCGTGGCCGAAGGTCAACCAAAATTGTGAATTATATTGTCCTCATCCCCCTGGGGCCGTAGGGGCGGGCAAAAAAGGATCAAATTGCTTTAAATTTCAAAATACATCCTCTCAACTCCCAGATATGATGAATAAAATACTATAGATAGAAAGGTCTTAAGGCCCTTTACAAAAATCAATTTCATCACCCTGGGGTCTCACGTTTGCCCCTGGGTAGGAGGTAAACTTTACAATAGTTTATATCAGAAAATCACATTTTTGACTATCATTTGTTGGATTTCTCTGGGAATAACTTCTTACTTGGTTAGAATCAGCAGTTTTGGAAGGCAGTTTGATGGTAAGCAAATGTAGGCCCCAGCTGACCCCAAGGAGCTGATGGGCGGGGTTCAAAAACGGTCAAATTGACCGAAATATTTCAAAATTCAGGTGACCTCTTCTTATCTTATGAAGGTCAAACAGAGGTTAGTAATTTATTGTTTTTAATTATGAAGGTCAAAGGTCAGAATATATGTCAGTGGCCTACTTTGGTATGTGACACGCTGTCTTCTTGTGATGAACACACACTTTGAAGATGAAAAGAGGATGAAGAGGAAACACTACTGAACAGAATTCATGGACTAACATCAAGACATACAATACAATCCCCAAGTTTTCCAAGTGGGGCTGAAAATATTGAGAACAAAAGCCATAGAATTTTATCACAAATTTTATTTGAAATTTCTCCATAAAATAGATATTGCATTGCCAAGAGACGTCATACAACATTGTTAAAGCTAGTTTCATCATGAGAATCAAGTGTTGACCATCCATTAGAAACAGCTAAAGTTTTTGTTCCCAATTTCATAAAATCTTGTTCACATGGAAAACTTGCTAAACAAGTTGTCTGAAGAATCTTGGGTGATATGAATATATCTCATTTTTAAGAAATATAATTACACCAATTATAAATAATGAATGGATTTGCCAGTCATACACACGATCGTTCCAAACACAGACATTCATACCGTACAAGAGATTATTAAACCTGAATATTTCTATAAGGAAACATGTTTTATTGCACATGTATATTGCGTAGCTATAAAATATCTGGGGGGAAAGAAATATTTCTAAAGTAAAATATTTAAGATACTGGTAAAATATTTAAATTCTGTAACAGGAGAAAAGGAATACAGTCTGAACAAAAACAAACACTTTGAAGTCTTGACCGATGTTCTAAGTCTTGACCGATGTTCTATCCAAATTTATCTACCTGGCCTCCACCAACCCAAGCTGTCCAGTTTTACTACATCTTATCAATTCTAATCTTTAAAATATACCCATATAACTGTTCTAACTTATTCTTTTCAATTTTACAGGTTGTACCTCAAGATCATTTAATAATGATAATCTAATACATGTACAATCATTCATCAGATTTATTTTCACAATACTGGACTAAGTTATTTTTCAAGATTGCCTTTTGTGATATTCACTGTGAATCACTTTCATCCTTGTTTTCACTCAAAATAATTATCAAAATATTCTTCACAGCCTTCCATCCCATAAGGTACATTGATGACTTACTGGGACTTTTAAGCTTCAAATTTGTTTCTAATTTCAGAGAAAATTCTTAATTTATCTAGAAAATGACATGAAAGTAGTCAATTTCAACAAATAAGCTACAGATTAATAGACAAACAACTTCCATCACTCCCAGTTTTGCCTAATAAAATTATTCACTTGAAAAACTGGGGGGTTTCTTTATGAGGGACTAAAATGAACCAAAATTCTTATCAACAGGATTTCTTGTAAAATATTGTAACAAGGAAATCTTGAAATTAACATAAAAATAAATTTACTGTTTATTCAAACTAATTCCTTCATTTATCTATAAATCCTCCTTAACAGAAGCATTTGAATCTTTTGCCTTTCTCTTAAACCCTCTGTCCTCCATGAGTTTCCGGCATGACTCCAAGTCATGTTCCTCTAGACTTATTCTCTGAAAAAGAAAACATATCCTTAATGTACAATAAAAAAAGCATAAATTGTTTGATGACTACATGGGTCGTGTTCACTTTATGTTTGGAATACAAAGAAGCAAGATAATTTGCCATTAATACTGTATTTTTCCTATAATAAGCCCAAGACTTAAAAGTAGATGCTGGGCTTATTTGAGGTACTGAAATAGCATCTGGTATCACTTTTAAAGATTTGAAATAAGTATAGATGCTCTCACTACCAGATGTATTGTGGGAGATTCAGACTGTAGGAGATTCGGATGTATTGTGGGAGATTCAGACTGTAGGAGATTCGGATGTAGGAGATTTGGATGTATTGTGGGAGATTCGGACTGTAGGAGATTCGGACGTATTTTGGGAGATTCAGACTGTAGGAGATTCGGATGTATTGTGGGAGATTCAGACTGTAGGAGATTCGGATGTATTGTGGGAGATTCAGACTGTAGGAGATTCGGATGTATTTGTATTGCAAGAGGATTCAGATATTGTGAGAGATTCAGACATTTTGTGGAAGATTCAGACATATTCTAGGAGATTCAGACATTGTAGGAGATTCAGAGATATTTTGGGAGATTCAGACATATTCTAGGAGATTCAGACATATTCTAGGAGATTCAGACATATTGTGGGAGATTCAGAGATATTGTGGGAGATTCTGACATATTGTAGGAGATTCAGAGATATTGTGGGAGATTCTGACATATTGTGGGAGATTCAGACATATTGTGGGAGATTCAGAGATATTGTGGGAGATTCTGACATATTGTGGAAGATTCAGACATATTCTAGGAGATTCAGACATTGTAGGAGATTCAGAGATATTTTGGGAGATTCAGACATTCTAGGAGATTCAGACATATTCTAGGAGATTCAGACATATTGTGGGAGATTCAGAGATATTGTGGGAGATTCTGACATATTGTAGGAGATTCAGACAATGTGGGAGATTCTGAAATATTGTGCGAGATTCACATATATTGTACGAGATTCTGACATATTGTAGGAGATTCAGACATATTCTAGGAGATTCAGACATATTGTGGGAGATTCAGAGATATTGTGGGAGATTCTGACATATTGTAGGAGATTCAGAGATATTGTGGGAGATTCTGACATATTGTGGGAGATTCAGACATATTGTGGGAGATTCAGAGATATTGTGGGAGATTCTGACATATTGTGGAAGATTCAGACATATTCTAGGAGATTCAGACATTGTAGGAGATTCAGAGATATTTTGGGAGATTCAGACATTCTAGGAGATTCAGACATATTCTAGGAGATTCAGACATATTGTGGGAGATTCAGAGATATTGTGGGAGATTCTGACATATTGTAGGAGATTCAGACAATGTGGGAGATTCTGAAATATTGTGCGAGATTCACATATATTGTACGAGATTCTGACATATTGTAGGAGATTCAGAGATATTGTACGAGATTCTGACATTTTGTAGGAGATTCAGAGATATTGTACGAGATTCAGACATTGTGGGAAATCCACATACATTGTGGGAGATTCAGAGATATTGTAGGAGATTCTGACATATTGTGGGGGATTCAGACTAGGAGATTCAGACATATTGTACGAGATTCTGACATATTGTGGGAGATTCTGGCATATTGTGGGAGATTCTGACATATTGTGGGAGATTCACAGATATTGTGGGAGATTCTGACATATTGTGGGAGATTCACAGATATTGTGGGAGATTCACAGATATTGTGGGAGATTCTGACATATTGTGGGAGATTCACAGATATTGTGGGAGATTCTGACATATTGTGGGAGATTCACAGATATTGTGGGAGATTCAGAGATTTTGTAGGAGATTCTGACATACTGTGGGAGATTCTGACTAGAAGATTCAGAGATGTACAAGATTCTGACATATTGTGGGAGATTCTGGCATATTGTGGGAGATTCAGAGATATTGTGGGAGATTCTGACATATTGTGGGAGATTCACAGATATTGTGGGAGATTCTGACATATTGTGGGAGATTCACAGATATTGTGGGAGATTCTGACATATTGTGGGAGATTCAGAGATTTTGTAGGAGATTCTGACATATTGTGGGAGATTCAGACTAGGAGATTCAGAGATGTACGAGATTCTGACATATTGTGGGAGATTCAGAGATATTGTGGGAGATTCTGACATATTGTGGGAGATTCACAGATATTGTGGGAGATTCTGACATATTGTGGGAGATTCACAGATATTGTTGGAGATTCAGATATATTGTAGCAAATTCAGACATTGTAGGAGATTCGGAGATATTGTACGAGATTCTGACATTGTAGGAGATTCAGACTGAACAAAATTCAGGAAGTACAAGATTCAGAGATATTGTGGGAGATTCAGACATTGTGGGAGATTCAGACATATTGTAGGAGATTCAGACATAATGTGGAAGATTCAGATATATTTCAAGAGGATTCAGACATATTGTGGAAGATTCCGACTTATTGTGGGAGATTCTGACATAATGTGGAAGATTCAGACATATTGTAGGAGATTCAGACATAATGTGGAAGATTCAGACATATTTCAAGAGGATTCAGACATATTGTGGGAGATTCAGACAATTAGAGATTCAGACTGAACGAGATTCAGAACGCAGGAGATTCCAAGATATTGTTGGAGATTCAGACATTGTGGGAGATTCTGACATATTGTAGGAGATTCAGACATAATGTGGAAGATTCAGTCATATTTCAAGAGGATTCAGACATATTGTAGGAATTAATTATCAAATAATTAGGTATTAGTTTAATGTAGACAATACAATGAGAAGACAGGAGGGGACTAAATTTGCCGACATAAAAATCATTGTTTTTATATATTTTTTTAAAGGATTGAATGACACTTAAAATAATGATACAAATATTAACATAATCATAATTTGTTCTAAAATTATCACTTTTAAAATAATTAACTATAACTGCATTTTACCTCCTCATTTTCCTCGCCCTCGTTGATGATCAACACAGGTGGAGCTCCAGACTTCTTGCGGAACTCAACACCTGGACTGTTACTTTGTCAAGGAATATGTAATACACAGTCTCATACTATACTATAGAATATAGTATATCTTGTAATACACAGTCACATATCTATAATATAGAATATAGTATATCTTGTAATACAGTCTCATATCTATACTATAGAATATAGTATATCTTGTAATACACACTCTCATATCTATACTATAGAATATAGTATATCTTGTAATACACAGTATCATATCTATAATATAGAATATAGTATATCATGTAATGCACAGTCTCATATCTATAATATAGAATATAGTATATCTTGTAATACAGAGTCACATATCTATACTATAGAATATAGTATATCCTGTAATGCACAGTCTCATATCTATACTATAGAATATAGTATATCTTGTAATGCACAATCTCATATCTATACTATAGAATATAGTATATCTTGTAATACACAGTATCATATCTATACTATAGAATATAGTATATCTTGTAATTCACAGTCTCATATCTATACTATAGAATATAGTATATCTTGTAATACACACTCTCATATCTATACTATAGAATAAAGTATATCTTGTAATACACAGAATTATCTAACTTTATACTATAGAATATAGTATATCTGTATTGTATGTAGTATAATACTGTAACAGAGCATATGATTGATTACATTAAAATCACTGCCTCCCCTAGGGATCGAACCCGGGACCTCTGGCTTACTAGTCTTAAACTCCACCGATCGAGCTAAAGAGAAGATCTCTCTAGCCGAGTGGAATAATGCAGCTAGTATTCACCAGGGTTACATTACATCAAATGTAGCACTACCTATAATCCCTACCAGGCAGAAAGGCATCACCCATATAAACAATTTCAGGGCTTTTTCTCATTGGTTTGGGAAAGGGCCTTTTGTCTCATTTTGGGAAGAAAATTGGTGAATTGAGAAAGATTTTCTCCAGGAGTAAACTACAGTACAAGTTTTGGAAATTTGGCTTAAATATGAAATAATTTCAATTGGGAATGGGGCCCATAAACAGCCCCAAAAAGCCCCCAGAAAAAGCCCTGGTCTTAATTTACCAGATTTATCCTGCAATATGCTCAGGTGGGGGGCATATATCTTATACATGCTCAATAGAAATATATTTCAAATCTGTTGGCATCTGAAAAATGCCTTCACTGTTTGAAGGATACTACAATCCAGCGTTGACATCTTCATATACAAATCTCTTCACAGCAGGAAAACGATTCAAACGTCATCCACTGCAACTCTGAAATGTAAAGCAAATGAAACTGTTACAGTGTAATGTTCCTGGTGCGTTGTCTCAAGGTATGACTGATAATTGGATGACGATCACACAATTCCAAACAAGACATGTGTCAGTGTGACTCAGATGGCAGCAGGTTTCCATTCATACACAAGTCCTATAGGCCCTAATACAGTACCACAGTGACTTGCCACAAATTCTTATCACGGGCAATAGGTTGTGTATCTGTGCCAGGTCCCTGTGGATTTCGTAGGGAATGTTGCCTTCCTACGGTGAATATGGGTTAATAAATAATGAAGAGCAAGCCTAACAATTACAACAGAGTAACGTACCGATAGGCTTATATATGATGTACGTTAACTTTTCACATTCCCAATCCCGCACGAAAAATGCAACAATGCTTAGCGGCGTAAGGACATAATTCAGCTATGCGAGCCCGATTTATTTGAACCTTTGAAAACATTACCTCCACAACTGCTGTATTGGTTCCTGTTTCGCCTTCAGACAAGCATGCAGTAAAGAAAATCGGTAACAGCAGCACCGCCGCTAGACTCATGTTCACCATCTTGACCGTCGATGTGGTACTCAACCGATATTGATCGTTGGAATGTTTTAGTAGGTAGGGTTCGTCACAAAGCGTGTTGTTCACACGGACAGCCACGTTGCAAAATTAGAACCAATCACGGATCACCTGTTTGCGGTTCTCATTCCCTCCAGCTGTAACCAAAGTAGCCCAAAAGCTGTTGCTTAAATAGCATTCTCTTTGATGTGCTAAGCATAACATCTTTTTAATTTTCAAAGAAGAATCGTGTGAACCTACATTATTGTATAATTTATTCACGAAAACTCACTATGGCATACCATCTCCTTCATTAGATTTTTTTCTTCTCACTAGACATTGATTGAGCATTATTTTTGTGAGTTAAGACATCCAATATTGATATCTCAGACTCCGGTGTGAATGACGAGGTTCACTGCACATATATATGTATATAAATGAATCTATTTGAATAATCGGCTTGTCAATAATATATTTGAGCGACTGATGATGCATGTGTATAACTTCGCTCAAAAGTCAGACAACATACTGTACTTTGCCTATTTTTATGGTCATATTTAGTGAGCAGATTTTATGTACATCTGTAAGAGTGAGAATTTTCATTTAGCCAAGTATTAAATATAAGTGTTTAGATCAGAGTCTATGCATCACATGGTCCTAAAACAGCCCAGCAAACAAATCAGAAGTATCATTCTCTTAGCATGATATACATGTGAATTAAGTATCAATTAACACTTTCAGTTATGTGGCCTTGAAAGTATGTCAAGGTCATTCATTTGAACAAACTAGAGACCTTCATAATATTATTAACATGTTTTTGGCGAAATAATGCATGCATTTTCTTCTTGCAAGTTATTCAGAAGTTCATAGTTTGTCCCTATGACCTTGAAAGTAGATCAAGGTCATTCATTTTAACAAACTTGATAGAGACCTATACATGTCAACAATCTTCTGCCTTGTATCCCTTTGTACTTCTGGTATCATATCTGTTCTGAAGTTTTAAAGATGGTAACACATTGACCCCAGTGACCTTAAAAACATGCCAAGGTCATTATGCGAACATTTGTTGGTACCCCTCATTGCAGCATACTAATAACTCACCAATGTTGATGGCATTTAGTTAGTCTAGAGTATAGCCAACAATTATAAAGTGCATAAAGATATGATGATTATGTGCTTGATCCAACCTGAACACAAATACATCAAAATGTCATCTCCAAAGGTCAACAAGGTCATTATTTTTCTAGATATATAGAATGGACCTGGGACGATTGCTCAATGACAATTCTAGCACAATGCTCTGGATTATGTGAAATAATTCAGACAAAAATCAATAATATATATTAACTTTATTTTCTTAACATGCTTATATGTTTTATCTTAACAAATACATGAATGAAAAAATTAAATTTACATTAAATGTTTTAAATTTGATAATCAAATATCACAAACAAGGCTAGTAAATCAATGCACCAAATAATATGTACATGTACACGGTGGCCTATACATTATAACAATTAACACTAAACGTGTCATAAAAATCTAATTCATGGTTATTACAGACATTGAGACTTTGAATTCGAAGACTTTTACAGGACTTACTGTCATTAAATTCACTGACTTTTCCAAGACTTTAGTTGAGGCAGTGACCAACTTTTGGAGAAAATCTGACAGACATTTAGCATCATGCAAAGTACTAATTAAGCTTGATACATAGTCGAATTTCCATAGCAAGTACATTTTATAAACACATCGCCTGTAACAATCGTTAAAAAAAAAGAGATAGAGATTGAATAAAGCTCATGATCGTAACATTCTGCAAATCTTTTTTTTCTGAATATTTTTGAAAAAATAATTATCTTCTGTTTTACTTTTGTTTCTAATATCAAAATAATGCAAGGCAAGAGTACACACATTTGGCTTTATTGTACACCAATTAAGCATAAAAAAACAACCTCAATATTACATCACAACCCATTATGCACCAAAAATGACAAATGTGCATAATCCACATTATGTAGTGATCTTAAACACAAGGATACACTGTATGACAATGACAGTGTTCAACTTGTACTATTTGTGAAACTTTAGGGGCCCTGACAGAATAATAAATGTACATAGAACATATACAAGAACAACAAAGTGGAATCAAAAAGCATATAACCAAGAACACCCTAGTAATTCTACTGGGAGGGCGGGTGGGTGAGCAAATAACAATATTTAGCTTTACATGAGCATGTAAAAATTTTTGAAGAAGCTTCATCCTTTGCGAGCACATGGAAATTGAAAACAAGGCAGCGTTAACTTTCAAAGCAGAGCCAGCAAATTGGCAAAATCCGAAACTAACTGCACAAAATCCGAAACTAAAATTCTATTTACATGTAAATAACACGTTTAATAGACTTAAAGGACAAATCAAGGCATTTATGCCAAATTCCAAGACATTTCCTGTGTATGTTATCTTTCAAGGGTTCCAATTTTCACTTTTGAATACAATGAAAATGCTATATGAAATGAATGCAGAAAACTGTGTTTCAGAAATGAATAAGGAAACTATAGTCTGTTTCAGAAATGAATAAAGGAAAGTATGGTCTGTTTCAGAAATGAATAAAGGAAACAATGGTCTGTTTCAAAAATGAATAAAGGAGACTATGGTCGGTTTCATAGTTGTTGAAACACACCCTTTCTGCTTCAAACATTTAAAGGAAACCATAAACATTTCAACCTTCCGAAAATTCTAAAGTAGTAAGGGTGCATTGGTTAGTCCAAATAAGACTAAGCACCTTCTGTCTGATCCCACTACCAGTAGTGGACCTCACCAAAATTGTCAGGAAATTTTGTCCTGCAGAAAATCCATCAAAATAGGCTTTTGAATTAGGTAAAACCTGAGCTTTCTGAGAATTGCTTAGTCAAAATCTTGAAGTTCTGATGAATGAATGTCCTTTCCAATAGTGTTAGTCATTAGAGTAATATTTCTCATTCAAAATGCCTAAATTAACTAAGAAACTCTGAAGACAATACAAATTTCCCCTTGAGCTTTTTGGACAATAACCAACTGGTTAGCAAGATTAGTCAATCTCATTTACCAAATTCTGCACAAAAAAGTTAATTCTGTCTTGTAAATGGTAAATATGTTACTCAAGATTTCATAATACCAACCTTAATCACATCAATGCATGAAATATTCTCAATTAAAAAATATATCTCAAATGAATGAACAAAAAATATCTAATTATATGAACAGCTAAATTAAAACAAAAGGCCCAGAGGGCTTGGGCCTGTCACTTTCCTAGATATCTCCTTGATTATGGCAATACATTTCCCATGGAGTATGAATGACCTTGACCTTTGACCCAGTGACCTAGATATTTTGTCAGTTGACTCCTTGTTTAATTTCAACCAACAAAATATTCATCAGTGAAAAGATACAAAATTTGAACTTGACCTTTTGGCCTTAGGACATTGACCTTTGTCTCCGATTTTTTAACTGTTTGTATGTTTGTGAATTGTGACTTCTTGACTGAATTTCATGTAAATCGGTTAATTAGTTCTAAAGTTACCAATTAGGAACTAATTTGCTGATGAACAAAAAGACAGCCAGATAGATAGACATAGTGATTGCTAAAGGGCACCCTATAATATCTCCAAAAATCTTGTCATTCCTACAAAAGAAAGATTTTAAAGAAATAACCCCAATTGGCCCCACCCCTCAGGAGCCCTAATACCAACGTTTGTACAAAATTTATTTCCCTCAACTCAAGGATGGTTCAAACCAAATTGGAAAAGTAACAGAAGAATGATTTTGAAGAATTTGAAATTGTTCCCCTATTGGACCTCATCCTTTAGACTCCTGGAGGTCCAGCCTCTTTGTTTATATAAAATGGTTTTCCCTTCACCAAAGTATGCATCAGACCAAATATGGACCAAATTCTTTCATTCCTACAGAATTAAAAGAATGATTTTAAAGAATTTGCTATATTTCCCTTAATGGGTATTTCTTTTATTGGGCCACACCCCTCATGAGGCCCCTGAAAGGTCTGACCAACAACTTGTACAATTTTGAATCCCCGGCATTTAGGGAAAAGTATGAATGATATCTAGTGCATAGTTCTAGTCTAAGAGAAGAAGTTGTTTAAAGCAATATAGCCGAATTTCCCCATTTTGGCCAAATCCCTCTGCCCCAGTTAGCTCTACCATTTGTACAATTTTGAATCCCCAACATCCAGGGAAGCAGTCGTTTATAGTAATATAGCCAATTTGCTCCCTTTTGGCCCTGCCCCCAAGCCCTCTGGGGTATTACCTCCACCATTTGTACAATTTTGAATCCCCATTACCAGGGGAAGTTTCCAGTTAAAATTTAGTTATCATCGGTAAAGAAGAAGAAGTCATTTGAAGAAAATATTGACATACAAGCAGATCACAGACGACGGATGACGGATAATGGATGGACACTCCAGTATGGCAAAAGCTGACCTTGGCCCTTCTAGCCAGGTGAGTCAATGATAATTTGATGATTAAAGCCATGGTGCTGTGTAAAAGATTAAAGTAGACATGAACATAAATTAAACTTCATGTTGATGTAGCAGAATTGATACAATTAAATAATATCAAGGTAAAATGTACATACATTGGAAGAGTCTGCCACAAGCAGTCTTCATTAATCATTCTTCCCTCATTTCTTCTCCATCATATATTTCACTATAAACCAGGCCAGTATGTTATTGTTAAACAATTAATAATAATCAATTAATAAACAAACAATAATAATCAACTAGAGATCATTATTTACATAAGCATAATTTATACTTATTCAGATCAAGTAAAAATATATGTATGTATAAAAATATTTACAAAATATAAGTAAATTAGACATCAAGCCATGTAAAAAGGTACTAAAACGAAGTTCAATGAACCTAAAATACATAAAATGTAATACAATGCCCATCGATGCTTAGAAAAGATTGGCTACATAACAAATACATACAACGGGCCCAGTTGTTCAAAAGGTAATTAGCTTAATCACTTGATTAGTGAAAACTTCAGTTTTAATTTCTTGCAAAACCTGTGAGTATATCATCTTTAAATTATGCCAGTTGGAAGAGAATTAAGAATTATAGAATTTCATAAAGTTTTGTCAAGTTAGTTCTACCAGAAATTATCATATCAGGATTTGAAAAATGTTGTTAAAATGTGATTAGCCTAATCACCTTTTGAACAACTGGGCCCAGATGATAATAATGTAGTCATCCTGCAAAAAGCCAAGGGTCGTGGGGGGTCAGTTGAACACTAAAATACACTAACCAAAACATCCATTGCATACATTTCATAAAGTGAGTATATATTGATATGAATAAAATTTACAAAGTATCTGCTTCTGGCAATACACAAGTTACAGTCTGGATACAAGTCAGACTGCAAAAATCATCTTTCAACCTTTGATCCTTTATTGTGATGTTTACCTTGAATTGTGGGTCATGAAAATGGGTACTCAAACAATACTGGAGGTTTTACACGGCAAAATACTTTTGACAGGGGCCGTGTAACAGTCGGCAAAATCATATCCGACAGAAAAAGGGCCGACCAGCGGCCTCTTATGTTGTAGGAGTAGAAGATGGGGTGTGTGAAAGAGCATACTGCAGTGATAAATATGAAATCAAAATTCGATAAAAAGTATGACATTTTTCTAAGAGTCTTTGAGCAAACATATCTATGATAAATGTAAATTTTACAAAATTTATGAGCAAAGATACAAGTTTGTTTCATAATTGTTGTAAAACTTGGAGGAAACTCCAATCTCCACAAGAATATGTATGATTCATTCACAGATTTGGTGGTCGAGTCATGGCCATCTTACTTGAACGTGAACTGCTTTAGCTAGATTTCTCCTTCAGTTTCACTGGCACAGCACCGAGTTAATCCATCAGTATGAAGAGCATTGTGATGAGAACCGTCTTGTTCTAACACTAGAGGGACTGCTCTTGCTGCGGTTAGGAGTTGAGGCACGGTTACTTGAGTTCATCACGTAATTATACAAGTCTTTCTTATAGTCTTCTTCTTCTCCAGTGATCAAATCCATGACCGACACACCACGATCCGTTACCAAGGTTTCCATGTAGTTTTTATTTCCTTTGGCCGACTCCTCCTGTATGACTAAGGCTTCGATAGCTTTGTAGCAGTCCAGATTCCATGACATAGCTGTGTAGTGGATACAGTGCATACCAAATTTATCCTTAATAGATAAAAGTGATGGATATTTTTCACACAAATACATGCAAATATCTTTGCTCCCAAACCAACAAGCCCTAAGCAGAACTGTACCGCCATACAGACTTGTGACATTTTCCATGAATAGCTTACGCTCCAAGTGACTCATGCCTCTAAGAACCAGAGACTCAATACATTTGTAAAATTCTACATTACCAGCCTCAGTTGTGTAGTGAAGACAGTGGCGGCCATTTTTATCTCTAAGAGATAGCAGGGATGGATATGTACTGCAAAGATACATGGCAAGATCGCAATTACCAGACTGACAGGCAACATGTAGAACTGACCGCCGGTCATTGGTCAGCAGACTCTCCATATAATTTCTACTCTCTAACTCAGGCTTATCACAAAGAACAAATCTGGTCAATGCTTCAAAACAGGCTACATCAGATGCTACAGCTGCAAAATGAAGACAATGAAGTCCATTTTTGTCTATCTGGGATACCAGGTATGGGTGTCCCTCACATATAAATGAGCATAACTCTCTACAGCCTGACTCACAAGCCCAGTGTAAGACTGTCCTCTGATACTTGTTGTCCACTAATGCTACCATCAAGCTTTGACGTTCCTCCTGGGTCTTGCCCTTCAGGGTAAGAGCTGCGATATATTTGAAGCATTCCAAATTTCCAGACATGGCAGTGAAATGCAGAGCATGGCGTCCATACCTGTCTTTCATTGACATCAGAGATGAATATTTCACACACAGGTATTCACAAAGTTCCAAGCTACCCGAGGCACAAGCAGCATGCAGTAAAGTTTTGCCATCCACGTCTTGGAGAGACTCGATGTACTGATGGTCTTGTCCAGTGAAACCTTCTAATACAAGTCGTTCCATCTGTTTGTAAAGTGACGTGTTTCCTGTCCTTGCGATGAAATGGAGGCTACTGTAGCTATAGCGACCATCCTCTTGCAACAGAGACGGATATTTCTCCAGTAAGAAATGAACCATTTCATCATGCTGGAACAAACAGGCCTCATGAAACACATTAACATCTTCTAACTGATAAACTGACCTTGAAACTTCTGCCCTGGATGTCGGGATAATGCCATATTGATCTAACCTCCGTAGTAGATTTATCTTTCCTCCTTCCACAGCAGAGAAGCATGACCTTGAATCAGGTGTCACACCAGCCTCCAACAACAGTGATACACTCTCTTCACTTCCTGAGCTTAGTGCTTGCTCCAAAGCTTCCTTCAATTCCCCAGCAGAGGCAAGATTTCCGTCAATCAGTTGTTTCAATAAGCAATAGGAATTTACTTTTGCGACAACTACAAAGAAACTGCATCTTTCATCTTCATTCATTTCTGTATCAAAAACATTGTCACCCTCATCACTCATTGTTTTTCCTAATTTCGTTTGATAGCGGAAATCCTCCGGCACATCAACTTGTCCATCAACTTGTCCATCAATCCAGTCAAAAAATCCTGTCAAAAACTGAGCATCATTCCATGGTGAAAGAGAGGCTATGACACTGTATTTTGTAGAATTTCTTGACTTCAGTTCTTCAAATATTCGTTGATACACATATTCATAAATGTCCTCATCCACAACGATCTTGCATAACATTTCTTTACACGTTGATGTCACAATGTAACGTAAACATTCACTGTTGCAATTCTTCAAAAAGCCCTGAGGTGTAAGTTCACCATAGAGTATAGCTACAGCATCATGTATGGAGTCATGGAAAAAGTAATACACTCCTTTTTCTTTCCTTACAAAGGAGCCACACAAAGATTCTAATCCTTTCTTGATACATTGGAGTTTTGAACCTAGATCCCCTTTCAAGTTCTCTTGAATTTTTTCCGACATTGACATATTGAACACTTTTTCAACAGTTATTTGGTCCATATTTTCATTTTCTAAATCTAGATGTTTTGCATGAGCCTGTCCGTGGGACAGAAAAAGATAAAGAAGTGCTTTTTGTTGCTCTTCATGAAATTTCCCTTTGATCACATCTCTCATGTATTTTAGCGGATGTTTGAAAAAGTTAACCCTCTCTTGTTGTAATTCTGGAGAAGAAGCGAAAACCCGACAGCACTCTGGAAATCCAATTCCTGGGGAGTTCCTTAAAACTTCAGCAATTTCCACCTCAGAAAAATGTTGAAAATTTCCCAATGTAGCTGTATACATTTGTAAAATACTTTTCTTTTCCTCCTCCAATAGAAATTCAGGAGAGCTCAGATCGATAACATTTTCCTGCGTAAAAAGGCCCTGTCTGTCTAACAAGGATCTGTGTTCATTATAAATGTCATTTCGCATGGTTATAATCAAACAATTGGCTCTCTCATTCATTGCTCCCTGTAAACAGGGTTGAATAAAACTTTCACGTTTTTTCCACCAGTCAATCTCCTTCTGAACATCACAGCCATACCCAAACATATCATCTAACAATACAGCTAAATGAGAATTTGGCGAGATTGTAGTGTCCCAAGTCATCAAGTTTGTGAGAGAAAGAGGTTCTTTATGTGGACAATCAGCTTCTTGATTATGTCGGCTGGCCATGTCACTTCCATTCATCAGCCAGTGAAGCAGTTCCACAGCTAAGCGAGTCTTTCCATCCCCAGAATTCCCTTTAATTATCAAGATCTTGTTCTTTGAAATTTTCTCTTTGGCAACTGCAATGGCTCTTGTAGGTACATACGGGCATTTATCCTTTTGATCCTTAACCCAAGCTTTTGTTTGACCTATAAATAAACAAAGATATGATAGAGAGATTAGCTTGTATCAGAAACAAAATGCCCAATGGGCCAGTATTACACACCTGTTACTAATCTAACACTGGAGAACTCCTCCAAGATAAGTAGAAGGTATATCATCAAACAAGAGCTGTTGGAGAACAGCATAGCTCGTCTCGCAAATGTTTGTCAATAAATAATTAAAATATATTAATTGGAATGGTTTCGCAAATTGCATTAATAATATTTATATTGTTTACTTGATCAGATTATGTTTTGTGAATTCATGCCATTTTCAAAACCATACCAATTTATATATATATAAATTATTCATTGACAAACATTCGGGAGACAAGCTATGCTGTTGTAGATTAAATGAATATATTAAATACAAATGTAATTGCTTTTGGACATATTTCTTCAATTTTATGACAAAATATTATCCTAATGAGAGTTGTCTCCCTTGAAAAATGTGGACCGGTATAGATTGTCTATTGTGAGCATTTTCACATTGTTTTATTTTCAGTTTCACCCCAAGAAGGGATAGTGTAACTCCATAGGGACTCTTTTACCAAATATCAGCACCCTTGTACAATCATAAAGTGATGTGTTAAATAGCTTTGAACATTTGCAAAAAATTTTTTTAAATGTGTTTTTCCCCCAAAAAAATATTTCAGTTTAACTCCGGCAAGGGATAGTTTAACCTCCACAGGGAACCTAATACCATGTATTACTATGCCTTTCAACACTCACAATATAAACTTAACACAAAGTCCAAAGATTTAAAAACAAAAACAAACCAAGAGGCCCATGGGCCTTAACGGTCACCTGAGATTTGAAATATTTCAGTTAATTAAATTGACCATTTTTGGCCCCGCCCATCAGCCCCTAGGGGTCAGTCAGGGCCAACATTTGCATATTATCAAACTTTCATCCCATGCTGAAAATGTTTACCAAGTTAGAATGAATTGCAATAGAAATCAAACAAATCATTCAAAAACATGATTTCCCTATATAAACTATAGTAAAATTTACCCCCTCCCAAGGGGTAAATGTGTGACCCCAGGGTCATGAAATTCACAATTTTAGTAAAGCGCCTTAAGACCCTTCCATCTATAAACAGTATTTGATTCTATCTTATTTCGGTCTGAAAAGAAGATTTTTGAAATTTCAGTCAATTTGACCCTTTTTAGCCCCACCCATTAGCCCCTAGGGGTCAGTCAGGGCCAACATGTGCATACCCTCAAACTGCCATCCCAAGCTGATAATGTTAACCAAATTAGAATGAATTCCATTAGAAATCAAACATATTATAGTCAAAAATGTGATTTCCCTATATAAAATATAGTAAAGTTTACCCCCTCCCCAGGGGCAAACTTGAGACCCCAGGGTCATGAAACTCAAAATTTTAGTAAAGCACTTTAAGATGCTTCTAACTACAAAGAGTATTTGATTCCAACTTATTTCCGTCTTGAGAAGAAGATTTTTTAAATTTCAGTCAATTTGGCCCTATTTAGCCCCGCCCACTAGCCCCTGGGGGTCAGTCAGGGCAAACATGTGTATACCATCAAACTGCCTTCACAAGGTGATAATGTTAACCAAGTTAGAATGAATTCCAATAGAATTCAAACAAATTATAATAAAAAATGTGATTTCCCTATATAAACTTTAGTAAAGTTTCCCCCCTCCCCAGGGGCAAACTTGAGACCCCAGGGTCATGAAATTCACACTTTTAGTAAAGCACCTTAAGACCCTTCCAACTATAAAGAGTATTTGATTCCACCTTATTTTGGTCTTGAGAAGAAGATTTTTGAAATTTCAGTCAATTTGGCCCTTTTTAGCCCTGCCCATTAGCCCCTGGGGGTCAGTCAGGGCCAACATGTGCATGCCATCAAACTGTCATCCCATGCTGACAATGTTTACCAAATTAGAATGAATTCCAATACAAATCAAACAAATAAAAGTCAAAAATGTGATTTCCCTATATAAACTATAGTAAAGTTTACCCCCTCCCCAGGGGCAAACGTGAGACCCCTGGGTCATGAAATTTACAATTTTGGTAAAGCACCTTAAGACCCTTCCATCTATTAAGAGTGTTTGATTCCACCATATCTGAGAGTAGAGAAGAAGATTTTTGAAGTTTTAGTCAATTTGACCCTTTTTAGCCCCGCCCCTCAGGCCCCTGGGGGGTGGGGACCATATAATTTACAATTTTGGTTGACCTTTAGCCATAGAAGCTTCCTGCCAAATTTCATGGAATTTGGTTTAGGGGTTTTGGAGAAGAAGTCGAAAATGTAAATTGTTTACGGACGGACGACGCACGACGCACGACGCACGACGACGGACAAAAGGGGATTAGAATAGGTCACTTGAGACTTTGTCTCAGGTGACCTAAAAACACAGATTTAAAAAGAAAAAATCCAATTTTTTTTTTTAAAGTTTTACTCCAGGAAGGGATTGTCTTACTCCATAGGGACTCTATTGCCAAATATCAGCACCCTAGTACAATTATAAAGTGATGTATTAATACCTTTCAACACTTGCACCAAAAACTTAACGCAGAAATATTCTAAGTCCAAAAATTTGAAAATTCAGGTTTTTTCCCCAAAAAATCTGTTAGTTTAACTCCGGCAGGGGATAGTTTAACCCAAGAGGGAGTCTATTACTAATTATCAGCACCCTAGTACAATTATAAAGTGATGTATTAAAACCTCTTAACACTTGCACCAAAAACTTAACGCAGAAATATTTTAAGTCCAAAAATTTGAAAATTCTGGTTTTTTCCCCAAAAAATCTGTTAGTTTAACTCCGGCAGGGGATAGTTTAACCCAAGAGGGAGTCTATTACCAATTATCAGCACCCTAGTAAAATTATAAAGTGATGTATTAATACCTTTCAACACTTGCACCAAAAACTTAACGCAGAAATATTCTAAGTCCAAAAATTTGAAAATTCAAGTTTTTCCCCAAAAAAATCTTTTAGTTTAACTCTGGCAGGGGATAGTTTAACCCAAGAGGGAGTTTATTACCAATTATCAGCACCGTAGTACAATTATAAAGTGATGTATTAATACCTTTCAACACTTGCACCAAAAACTTAACGCAAAAATTTTCTAAGTTCAAAAATTTTCAAAAATCTGTGTTTTTTCCAAAAAATCTTTTAGTTTAACTCCGGCAGGGGATAGTTTGACCCCCACAGGGACCATATTACCATAAATTACTTTGCCTTTCAACACTTGCACCAAAAATTTAACATTTGGAAAACCAACGCCGACGCCGGAGTGACGACATAAGCTCTCACTCTTCTTCGAAGAGACGAGCTAAAAAGACAAGTAATCTCTACCTGGCGTCTGCTAAAAATAGCAAGTGACCTTGACCTTGACCTTGACCTTGAATTCGTCCAATATAAACATTTTCTTTCATTTATTAATGATCCGATTGTTATATATTAACAAGTCATTTAAATCTTCTAAACATTCATTGTCTACATTGAAAGTAGCAAGATAAATTAAAGAAAAAGCAAAACTTCCTTATACATACTTATTAAGCAGCTCTGCTTTGGTAAATCCACAGTTTTTCTTTCTGCAAACACAAGAAATGATACAGATCATATCAACTGGTAAACAATACATGAAACAGTCTACAGGTGATAACTTGGTCAACTGTCATGTAATAAGAAATATCTATAATTCTAGACCAGTAAATCCAAGGATACAGTATCCAGCAATAATTATTTCACTATACATATAGTATAACAGCACAGCTGTTATGTAAATATCTGGATATATGGTTTCATGATAACAGAACTTATGTGGAGGACATAAAAAATGTTGTTTAAATTTGCTCACAATGGTTAAGTTAAACTTACCTCCCCCATTGAAGATACTGCCTCCTTCGCCGAATACCAGATTTTCTGCATGGTCAACATTAAAGGTCATCTGAACGTTTTGAACACTAGAGGATTTCTGGAATACTTGGTTAGAAATCTCAGCAATATTAACCACTGAAAAAAAAAGAGAAAACATTTCCGTTTCATTCTTGCCTGGTTATATTCTGATTTCTGGATATATAGTAATGGTTGTTTATAGAAGGAACTAGAAAAGGTCTAAGATATAGATGCCCTAACTCCTCTGCTGCAACACATTTCATGCAGAAGGGTCAAACATGACCTTTGACCTTGAAAAATGACCACCAGAATGTGACCAGGTGTGGAACTTCATATGATGATACTATGGTATAAATATTGGGCTCTCAGAATATGTCACTGATTTTTGGAAAAGGAACCGGAAGGATATACATAATTACCAGTTTGTGAATGCTGCGAGTTACACAATGTTGCCCCTAGTACATCTCCATCTTGTTGCCCATTAACTATCAAATCTCCACCGACAGTTCCAGTAGTTTCATCCTGTTCTGGTTGGATACTGTCCGCCATTTCTCATCAGTATTGCTGTTGGGAAGGATCCTGATAAATACAATAATTTCATTCAAGTCTAAACATTATCAGTAATTCCTGAAATACACAATGAATAGTTGAAACATTCAAGTCTAAACATCTATCATCTTGGTGCCCACAACTGAATGATCTTTACTGGATCTATGTCAGACTGATCTTCTCTCTATTTTTCCCTTCTTTCTTATTAATGTGATTACAAGAACAAGAGGAACCTACATGCTAAGTTTGAGAAACATTCTTCCAGTGCTTTTCAATAAATAGCGATAACAAACATCAATTCTCAAAATCCAAGATGACCACCTGTCAGCATTTTCTTTTTCTGATCAAACATCTAAATTGAATTGGCACAACTAGGGACCAAGGGAAACCTACACATAGAGTTTCAGAAATATCCCTCCAGTACTTTTCAATAAATATATTAACAAGGATTTTTTTACGGACGGATGGATGACGGACCATGGACTGATGACCTACTGACGCAGGGCGATTTGAATAGCCCACCATCTAATGATGTGGGCTAAAAATACAATGAATAAACAGTTACACTCATCTAAAAAAAATTCCAATATAACTCCTAAAATATACCATGAATATTCACACTCAAGTCTAAAAGTTTTATCAATGACTCCTGAAAAATTCAGGAATATAAATTCAGCTAAAAGATTTTCATCTCCTGATCTGTCGATGACTCTTGTGAATACAATAAATTAAAGGGGGAATTACATCGTTCAGACATCAGAAATATGAGCAATTTCTATTGTTGAAATCTATGTCCAAACGATGATTATTGTTTGTGCCTACATGTAATGTAATTAATGCCGAAATATACAGGAAAAAGGTGTATCTTATACAAATACTGTATGTTTTTGTGGTAATTAGTGAAACTTGGGTCAAATTAAGAATTTTCAGGGTTTAATACTCGAAGAACTTTGCTCTATCTTGAGAGTAAATCTGCCGTATTAATGTAAACATTATAACTTTTACTACTTGGAAAAAATACACATTTTCCAGTAAGCTTAATTTTGACGACCTAAACTTTATTCAAATGAATGCCCCGCCCCTTTAACAATCAAGTCTACAAATGTTGTCAATAACTAACACATTATAAGCCTAAGCTCCATCGTCAGTTTATGCATACTTGTCATCTTTTTAGAAATCTCATTGGGAGAAAAGTGTGCGAGTGACATTTTTGACCAGACAACACATTTTGCACGCGACACATTTAGCAACACAGTAAGGAAACAAAAACTAAGGGGAGATAATTTCTATAGAAAAATTACTTCCCTGCTTGAATGCCTCCCTCACTAACTTAAAAAAAAAAAAAAAAAAAATTTTTTTATCAAGATTGGCCAATGATCGTTTATATTCAAGTTTGGAAATTAAATCATATACATTGTATTAGCAGCCAGTAACAAAAATAAATACAAAACTATTTTGTTTTATTTTTAATTATTTCTGAGAATCATTTATCATAACTCATTAATTAAAGCTGTCTTGAAAGACTCTAAAATTCTTACTTAGATATGTTAGGAAAGGCATGCTGTAAACTAATTAAGCGACTTCATGTCAGTCACTGAATGCAAATTATCTCAAGGATATCACACTCTAGCAAGCTTTCTATCAGTAAACTTAAAAATAAAATGTCCTATAATACACAAATGGAACTCTGCAAAATATGATTTCTTGGGAAAACAAAACAATGACTAAACACATAATCATAATAATTACATCAATCAACAGTTTAGATCACTGATCTCTGAAAAAATATTTTAAAGACTATAAAATCTTCTACTACTTTTCTCAAAAATGTTAATACAAACAATGTTTAACCAATTACATTGTCCTACTTACAGCACACCTTAGGTTTAGTTTATACTTTTTTTGTTTACTACTACATGTCCGTTATCAATGATGTACAGTAATCCCTCGACCTATCGCCACTCGATAATACCGCCACCCTCGCATACCGCCACCTTGTCCCCTAGAACGGATTTTTGCACTCTTTAATTCCCCCGTTAAGTCCGCCACCCTCGCATACCGCCATCCGCCATATGCTTTCAAGAACAAATGTGCCGAATCACTGTATATTTCCCTCGATTTCACCGCCATGTTTTTATCGCCGTGGAACTCTTTAGTGTTCTATTTTTAGATACTGGTACTTCCCCATTCAAGCACAGGTGAAGTTACGCTTCAGTGATTCTATTCGCTGATCGAATCGTCATCGGTATTGACAAGAGGAATGTTTGTTTTGTAATAAAACAAGTTATGAATTCTACTCACATTGTGTAATGCGATTTTTAGAAACGTCGGACAAAACAACAGAATTAGAAATAGACTCTTGCAGAATGATTTCAAAAAAATTATCGGAAATTATCACAGACAATATGCGACAAAAGCATATCAGTCATTTTTTTACCAAACTGCAAAAACAATAACCATGTTTAGACACTCATACTGTTCAGTACCTGAAATTGAAATGTTTGTGTTTTCTGATTGATCACAATAAAAGACATTGGATTCCTACATTTTTGTTTTTGTCAAATTCGATACTACCGCCACCCTCTTTATACCGCCAATTACAACAAGAACAAAAGGTGGCGGTATAACGAGGGATTACTGTATAATGAGCTCAGCTGAGCTGTATCAGTGATAATCTACATGCCAATCCTGGGTCTTAGACAAAACCTGAGGAAAATGACACATGTAAATATTAATGTAGATTAATCCTTGGTACATACAGCTATACATCCCAACTTTTAATTTATATCCAGTCAATTCAATCATAATGGCCTTCGCTAGAGGAAGATAAGCCTTCACAAACATTGTGTCTTGATAAAATCTAAAATCATGAGCCAGTGAAAACAGTACCACAATACAAAAGCATACCTGTTCTTACTGATAACCGATATCAAATTGCCATCTATAGAAATCTGGGGGACACTTCAAGTAACATTCATAAATCAATCCACTACAACTTAACATGCTGGAATGAAACTTCATCTTAATAATTATCATCATTTCTCACCAAATTGTGGCTAATAAACAGCTACAGCTTGAAAATATCTAAAAGCTACCATGTTCCCATCAAATAACTAAATTTAGCCATGACAAGTTTCCATTTAGTAATATGATCCCCTTGATAATGTCACTGTAACTACAATTGTGTCATGGTCATGGTAGCTGAATATCTCCAGTCAAGGATAAAAATGTTCAAAACATAACCATCCTGGATTTTTTTTTGCCCTCCTATAATATTGACATAAGGATGTACAGTATTATAACACTTCAAGGACATTTAAAGGGCAAATAACTTCACATTCTCTATCAAAGTTGTCACGTTCTCAAGTTAGGTACAGAAGTCACTCATTTTTCTACTACACAGTACATATAAACAAGCCCATTGATTATTTTGGGTTACCGAATGGATGGGTCATTTTCAAGAAAATGAACTATCTGTAATCAAATTTATAGGCCATTTATTGAAATTTGAAGGATTTTTCTTAATTAGGTGGGTTATTCAGGAAAATTGTGGGCCATTGGCCCCATGATGATGATGGCCCCCTCCAAATAATCCCTGCAGGCCCTCAAAAGTTTCTATTTTCTGTTAAGGTAAACAACCACCCTTTTTCTACTTTACACACATCATGAAAAGGTATCAGTCTTTAATTCTTTTCATGATCATTGTACGGTATACAAAATGTGTTCAGTTACTTTAATATGGTAGCTTGAGACTAGACAGTCCCAACATGTATTATACTGTTAAAGTAGTTACCAGTACTGTAGACTAGAGTCCCAATATGTATTATACTGTTAAAGTAGTTACCAGTACTGTAGACTAGAGAGTCCCAACATGTATTATACTGTTAAAGTAGTTACCAGTACTGTAGACTAGAGTCCCAATATGTATTATACTGTTAAAGTAGTTACCAGTACTGTAGACTAGAGTCCCAATATGTATTATACTGTTAAAGTAGTTACCAGTACTGTAGACTAGAGAGTCCCAATATGTATTATACTGTTAAAGTAGTTACCAGTACTGTAGACTAGAGAGTCCCAATATGTATTATACTGTTAAAGTAGTTACCAGTACTGTAGACTAGAGAGTCCCAATATGTATTATACTGTTAAAGTAGTTACCAGTACTGTAGACTAGAGAGTCCCAATATGTATTATACTGTTAAAGTAGTTACCAGTACCGTAGACTAGACAGTCCCAATATGTATTATACAGTTAAAGTAGTTACCAGTACTGTAGACTAGAGAGTCCCAATATGTATTATACTGTTAAAGTAGTTACCAGTACTGTAGACTAGAGTCCCAATATGTATTATACTGTTAAAGTAGTTACCAGTACTGTAGACTAGAGAGTCCCAATATGTATTATACTGTTAAAGTAGTTACCAGTACTGTAGACTAGAGAGTCCCAATATGTATTATACTGTTAAAGTAGTTACCAGTACTGTAGACCTAGAGAGTCCCAATATGTATTATACTGTTAAAGTAGTTACCAGTACTGTAGACTAGAGAGTCCCAATATGTATTATACTGTTAAAGTAGCTACCAGTACTGTAGACTAGAGAATCCCATCATGTATTATACTGTTAAAGTAGTTACCAGTACTGTAGACTAGAGAGTCCCAATATGTATTATACTGTTAAAGTAGTTACCAGTACTGTAGACTAGAGAGTCCCAATATGTATTATACTGTTAAAGTAGTCACCAGTACTGTAGACTAGAGAATCCCCCCAAATACATATTATACTGTTACAGTAGTTACCAGTACTGTAGACTAGAGAGTCCCAATATGTATTATACTGTTAAAGTAGTTACCAGTACTGTAGACTAGAGAGTCCCAATATGTATTATACTGTTAAAGTAGTTACCAGTACTGTAGACTAGAGAGTCCCAATATGTATTATACTGTTAAAGTAGTTACCAGTACTGTAGACTAGAGAGTCCCAATATGTATTATACTGTTAAAGTAGTTACCAGTACTGTAGACTAGAGAGTCCCAATATGTATTATACTGTTAAAGTAGTTACCAGTACTGTAGACTAGAGAGTCCCAATATGTATTATACTGTTAAAGTAGTTACCAGTACTGTAGACTAGAGAGTCCCAATATGTATTATACTGTTAAAGTAGTTACCAGTACTGTAGACTAGATAAGTAGTTTTGTAGACTAGAGAGTCCCAATATGTATTATACTGATAAAGTAGTTACCAGTACTGTAGACTAGAGTCCCAATATGTATTATACTATTAAAGTGGTTACCAGTACTGTAGACTAGAGAATCCCAATATGTATTATACTGTTAAAGTAGTTACCAGTACTGTAGACTAGAGAGTCCCAATATGTATTATACTGTTAAAGTAGTTACCAGTACTGTAGACTAGAGAGTCCCAATATGTATTATACTGTTAAAGTAGTTACCAGTACTGTAGACTAGAGAGTCCCAATATGTATTATACTGTTAAAGTAGTTACCAGTACTGTAGACTAGAGAGTCCCAATATGTATTATACTTTTAAAGTAGTTACCAGTACTGTAGACTAGAGAGTCCCAATATGTATTATACTTTTAAAGTAGTTACCAGTACTTTAGACTAGAGTCCCAATATGTATTATACTTTTAAAGTAGTTACCAGTACTGTAGACTAGAGTCCCAGTATGTATTATACAGTTAAAGTAGTTACCAGTACTGTAGACTAGAGTCCCAATATGTATTATACTGTTAAAGTAGTTACCAGTACTGTAGACTAGAGAGTCCCAATATGTATTATACTGTTAAAGTAGTTACCAGTACTGTAGACTAGAGAGTCCCAATATGTATTATACTGTTAAAGTAGTTACCAGTACTGTAGACTAGAGAGTCCCAATATGTATTATACTGTTAAAGTAGTTACCAGTACTGTAGACTAGAGAGTCCAAATATGTATTATACTGTTAAAGTAGTTACCAGTACTGTAGACTAGAGAGTCCCAATATGTATTATACTGTTAAAGTAGTTACCAGTACTGTAGACTAGAGAGTCCCAACATGTATTATACTGTTACAGTAGTTACGTACCAGTACTGTAGACTAGAGAGTCCCAATATATATTATACAGTTAAAGTAGTTACCAGTAAAGTAGACTTGAGTCCCAATATGTATTATACAGTTAAAGTAGTTACCAGTACTGTAGACTAGAGAGTCCCAATATGTATTATACTGTTAAAGTAGTTACCAGTACTGTAGACTAGATAAGTAGTTACCAGTACTGTAGACTAGAGAGTCCCAATATGTATTATACAGTTAAAGTAGTTACCAGTAGTGTAGACTTGAGTCCCAATATGTATTATACTGTTAAAGTAGTTACCAGTAGTGTAGACTTGAGTCCCAATATGTATTATACTGTTAAAGTAATTACCAGTACTGTAGACTAGAGAGTCCCAATATGTATTACCCATATACTGTTAAAGTAGTTACCAGTACTGTAGACTAGAGAGTCCCAATATGTATTATACTTTTAAAGTAGTTACCAGTACTGTAGACTAGAGTCCCAATATGTATTATACTTTTAAAGTAGTTACCAGTACTGTAGACTAGATAAGTAGTTACCAGTACTGTAGACTAGATAAGTAGTTACCAGTACTGTAGACTAGATAAGTGGTTACCAGTACTGTAGACTAGATAAGTGGTTACCAGTACTGTAGACTAGATAAGTGGTTACCAGTACTGTAGACTAGATAAGTGGTTACCAGTACTGTAGACTAGATAAGTAGTTACCAGTACTGTAGACTAGATAAGTAGTTACCAGTACTGTAGACTAGATAAGTAGTTACCAGTACTGTAGACTAGATAAGTAGTTACCAGTACTGTAGACTGGATAAGTGGTTACCAGTACTTTAGACTAGATAAGTAGTTACCAGTACTGTAGACTAGAGTCCTATCATTTTTTATATTATGGTAGAGGGACGACTACTTCCAATCTCATATTTTTCTGTTAAGGTTACATAGATTCTCACCATTTTTTTGCTGGTATAATCATTGGAAACCTATTTTTATGTTAAAGTAGTGAGTTCCACCATTTTTATACTGTATACAGTTACTTTCCTGTTAAATTTATGTTATTTCCTATTTATCTGCTTTTAAGACAAATACTAAATAAATGTTCTTCTGTGATTCTAAGTAAAATGGCCAAGGCAACTGCCAAAATTTACCTGGAAACAATATATAACAGCACTATCGAGCTAGTAATTAAACTATTATCTTTTTTACCAGACCCAATAAACATTTCATAAAATCCCTATATGAATGCATCTTCAATTTTTTGGGGGAAATTAAACTGAACCTTGCCTTCATAGACATGAAGCCTCCACCTAGACGGTCACACGCCAATACCTCAAAACTTTTAAATTCCTGCAAAATGTACTTCGGTAGTACAACACAGGGAAACTCTTGTTTTCGATTTCACAATTTTTTTTGCTCAGAGTTTACCTACTTCGTACTGGAAATAACTTAATTTGATGAAAGCAAACTTCAATTAAGTTTTCTGTAAGAGGGTAAACATTTTCTCGTAGGCAGTACTGGTGGTGATGTGCATAATATGGTCATACGGATCCTTGAATTTCTGGATTTCAACTTTTCAATTGGCAAAAACATATCGGAAAGTGATCGTTACAGATGGATTACTCCTATTTAATCTTGGATTAATCATAAAAGAAATCAAATAATAGATACCGGCCCCCCTCAACCACCCTCCACCCCAAAAGTAAGCCAGGAGGGTCGGGTCCCTATATTATAATGTATATTATAGGACATATCTTAGTTTGTTATTTAAAGTTAACAACAGTTGTCAGAAGACAACACAGCTCGACGAATGGGATGAAAATCGGAATTAATTTTTCAAAAGTATGTCACGGTCAAGGTCCACAGGTATGGAAATGTAGTACTTATTAATGGAAAGGTTTTGTCACAAGAAAAACATACGGCAAATATGAAAGCCCTATCTCATATGGTTGACATACAGTGGCCATGGTTAATGTAGGGCAAAGGTTAAGGTAAGCAGATGCACAAATATAGTATGAATGGTAAGGAATACATGTCAAATCCTCATTACAATACAACACTGTTTTATAACAAGAGGCCCATGGGCCTTAACGGTCGTTTGACTCTAAAGACCTTTATACTATTGTAGTATAGATACTCTGTAGCAATTATAGTGGCACTGTTAGCCATGGTGGCCATCTTGGATTTCGGACCGACCCAAAAAATAACAAAATTTGATCAGGACCATCTCGGGATCATTTCAGGTAATTTAGAGCTGAATCCCAATGGTGGAACTTGAGAAGTTTGAAATTGGTGTTGTTCAGGAAAACCATGATTGCGCAATCATGTTACAAAATGGCTGCCATGGCTGCCATGTTAAAGTTTTTAAGAGGCTGAAAAATAACAGCACTTTGTTGGCTCCCCTGCCTTACATCTTCACTAATTTCCAACTCAATGGCACCGGTTGAACTGGAGAAGAAATTTAAAATGTGTTTTTCAAGATGGCTGCAATGGCGGCCATCTTGATTTTCTGACTGACCCGAAAAATAACTTGGTCAGCACTACCTCCAGATCATTTCATGCAAGTTTCAGCTCAATCACACAGTTGGAATTTGAGAAGAAGTTTGAAATGTGAAAAGTTGACGCACAGTGGACAACAACGAACAAAGCACGACTAATATAGGTCATCATGATGATGCTTAAGGATAGTAAAACGAGACATAGGTTTTTTATCAAAATACATCCCTGTTTTTTTCCTGTGTAAAATTTTAAAGTTTGGTGTGAATTTGAAAATGAAGCCTTCCAAAAGGAGTTCAGACTACTACTTTCGTAGATTTTTTTGTTTTGTTGATTTTCTGATGGTGAATATTGCCGTGAATATTGCCATGAATAAATAAAACACTTACCGTATATGGAATTAAGAAAGAGTGTTAATTTCTTTGTGTATATAGAATAAGCGTGCCACAAATATTGGTTTCTCACAAAATTCAATTTTCTTAGTATTTTTCAGACAGGGTCATATTTGAGCATATTTGGGATTTTTTGTAAAATAATCTATTAGACGAAATATCTTTTTTCTTTTAAATTCTTTCTTCATGGCCTAGATATTCACTGAAAATGAAATAGAAATTTTCTATCCACAGTGAAATTTTGATGGTAGGTGTAGGCAACCATCTTAAATGTTAGTTAAGAATTCTGAGGGTGAAAACCCTCTGACCATCATCTAACAGCAGTTATATATAGGATTAGATCTAGCTTTAGGGGGCCCACACCCTCATTATCCCTCAGAAGATCATCAAGACTGGAATCTGGAGCCCTCCATGCCATTGTATCTATGAATGCTAAGACGCCCACCAATTCTTCCCAGGGAGTGTACAGAGTCCAGGAGGGGGCCTTCATAAAACCTGGGGAGTTATCTCCCTTGGTTGGAACTCATTCCACGCGTGAACTGGTATATAATTCCATGAGTGTCAGAGAGCTGTTTCTTTGATCCTGAGCCCCGCAATGTATATGTGAAGCCACTAAACGTGAGTACTTATCACTGCACTGTTGGGTTTTGGGATATGGGAGCAGTCATAAGTCTTCAAGAGAGGACTGGTGATATTCAAGAGACCAGTTTTCTCTACACTTTGATTGGTCAAAAAGGAAAAACTGTTATTTCATTTTTGCCAGTGAAATATAGAAATTTATCAAACTAATAAAACTTATATTTTCACTGCAGCGATGAGCAGTGGAAATATAGGATTTTGCAGTGAAAATATAAGTTTTGCAGTGAAAATATAAGTTTTGCAGTGAAAATATAAGTTTTTCGATTTTGACCAATCTGCGTGAACCTTTGTATTTACTCCATTGAAACTTGCCGATTTTTCCAGTCGAAGCAGAGATAGATAAATTGGTTATTTTGCTGTATTTCTGAAATATTCAGACTTTTTTTTTTTTTTTTTTACAAAATACTCACTTGACGTTAGCTATTAATGCACAGATTCTCCAGCAGAAAACGCTTAAATTGCGTTGCTCAGTCCTTTCAAAATGGCGCTGTCAAGTTGACGTGGAATAACGTCACAAAAAGATAATGTTAATACTGATTCCCGCACTTTTTGACACTAAGCCTATTAATTTTTTGATGTTTTAGATTTTGTTTTTAAAATGAAATGCAATAAAAAGAAAATTGAATGATTTCCTGTTAAATATAACATATACTAACTCGTATGACAGAATATTTCAATATTTTTCACTTGTGCTTTGCACTCGTGAAAATATTGATATTCTAGCTGTCATACTCATGAAATATATATGTTATATTAATTCTTATATTTTCACTGCTCATCGCTGCAGTGAAAATATAAGTTTGATCAGTTTGACTATATTTCCTTTGCAAAAATGCAATAAACTTAAAGGGCTTTTGCGTTATTCAAATTCATTTAATCTACTTAATTTAAATAGCTTCAACTAGTCTATCTCATTTTTATAACAAAATCCTCCAACGAAGTCTTTTAAGATCTTATGATAATTTGTATTCTCAATTTATCTTATTTTTGTAATTTCTTTCCTGCACGGTATAAATGTGGAAAATGACTATGTAATTGCACTGTAGGTAGGGAAGGCCCCCTCCCTCACTTGCTACACATGTCAGCTGCCATTTATTATCTGTGATAATTTCAATATTATAATTCAAGTGCCAAAATATTAATCATAATCAACACAAACATCATATCATATATTATGTGCCATATTAGACCTTTATTACATTTTTACCAGTGAAATATCAAAAATTATTCATTCTATAAAAGTGATATTTTTCACTAGTGAAAAATATCACTTTTGCTGATTTGACCAATCAAATAAATGATTAGAAAATACCAAAATAATTGACCAATCAGAGAGCCTGACATATATCTCAGCACCTGGACAGGGGGAGCTACATTTTTTGTTTACAAATTATCGCTGTAGGCCTAGTTAGCATACGGGGTAGGTTTTTCGTTGATAAAAAATGTAATAAACAGAATATCTAACAGTGTCTTCAGTAATACCAAATATATTTCACGAGTGGGGCTAATATTTAGATATTTTTCACGAGTGCTGCGCGCACTCGTGAAAAATATCTAAATATTAGCCCCACTCGTGAAATATATTTGGTATTACTGAAGACACTGTTAGATATCCTCTATATCTTAATATATTTTAATTTCTTAAATTGTTGTATTTCATGCTAATGTCATAAATTGCTTACATTATTAATATTATTTATCCCAGTACATTGTCATATTCACAGGGGCTTGTTTGAGAGATTTTGAAACATTGTTAACTATAAAAGCCTGGTACTGGTAGCCCGAGTTTCCTCTGGCCTGGAGCTTCGATCATGTCTGGTGTCAGAGCCACAGAAAACTCGGGCCTGGTAGGTCCAGGTCTATTTAGATAATTACAAAATATAAAACAATATAAAATTGGGTAATTTTAAGTTAAGTGTGTTTTAAGATCTGCATAAATACTTATTTTAGTGATTAGGCCTAGGCCTATTTACTGATATCAGAGACTTGTATATCACAAGTGACTTGTGATATACAAGTCTCTGCTGATATCAGCTTAGGAAACTGTCATCCGCCTGTGCACTTAGGTATGATCTTAGAACGGTACTGGCGTAATGCACTGAAACGATTAAAAAAATATTCTGTTGATCCAATTAATGCAAAATCAACCAATTAAATTACTTACCCAACTAGCAATGTCAGAGTGCCATTGACATCCTTGTAGGGCCTTGAATATCACCTTCTCGAGTTTGACAAGGCCACTTTCGCTTCACATCAGTCACCAAAACCGACAAACTTATATTTTTAATACGCATGCGTAAACTGCGGAAGACTTGTCAAGTCCGGCCCGTCAAGTCCCAGGATGTAGTCCCAAAGATCGTGAAAAATTACTTATCTATCGGTCATATTGCGTGTTTGTGAAGAATTGGCGAATTCTAATACGAACTTTATCTCGTCAAGAATCACACATATTCTCCGTAATAATTCCACCATGATTTTTTAATTAAATATAACCAGAGATTCGAAGGATAGGTAAATCTCGCAACATCACGCACATATGTCCCTTTTGTTATCTGGAGCGGAAGTAGACTGGATTACCTGCCTTAGTACCATTTCTCTCCGCTAGGTTGCGCTCATGATAGTTGTATTTTCGAAGCGAAGCCTAGCGGAGAGTAGAAAAACTACGGCAGGTAATCCAGTCTAGAGCGGAAGCTTTATGTCGCGAGATTTGGCTGTGCGCCTAAAATTTTACCTAAAATCAAAGTTTTGACTGTCACAGTTTGAGACGTTAAAACAGTTTCAGGACAGATAATAATTTTACTATGAGAAAGTTGAGAGGATTTTTTAGTGTCTTATCACAAACATGTACATAAATTAACTGACCGTAGGATCTTTCTCCTTATATTTTTTTTCTATGCATATTATTCCTGGTTTTGATTCTCCTGAAAAGTTTGACATTTTATGTTCCTTAATGATTACTTGAAAAGGGGACATATAAGATATGTATGTCCCTGTTTGATGCTTTTTGATACCTCCTGAAATTGGCTACAGACAATTATACAAATATCAAATTATTAGGAACATGTGTGAATTTGCTTGTGTACTCATCACCGTTTGTCAACATGTCACCCGATCACAGCCAGGTAATTGGTTGTGAATTTTATCACAGGTAAGTTGCAAGGTTCCTTTGAACTGCAGCCAGAGAACTTGGCTTTTGTTACAGTCCTACCTGTATCGGCATTGACGATACATGGACGGTTTTACCTACAGCTTATACATGCCCGGAGGGGGTTGGGGTTTGTGGTGTTAATATGGTGACATCTAGCACGTAAATATGTAAGTTGGTTTAAGATCAATGGTAATGTTTATAAATGTGAAGAAGATTTGTTGTTTGGTATAGTTTATATACCTCCTGAAAATTCAAAATATCATACAGGTGACCCATATTCAGAACTCGAAAATGAGTACTTATATTTTTCCAACAACCACAAATATGTTTGCCTTTTAGGTGATTTTAACGCGCGAACCTCAACTGCACACGATTTTATTGATGTAAGTGAAATAGAAAATAATGTTGACCATACTGATGAGATTCTTAACGACTCTCAAGATGCTAGTGTTTTTGATAATATGCTTATAAAACAAAGAGTAAACTGTGATGATAAAAAGAACAATGCAGGTAACCGGTTGATTGATTTCTGTAAATTCAATGCCTTATTTATATGCAATGGTAGAACCGGTCACGATAAAAGTGTTGGTAAACTCACTTGTAAAAACGCTAGTGTGGTTGATTATGTATTATGCTCGTCAAAGCTTGTTAAAAATATCGATGATTTTGAAATCTTAGATTTTAATTCCTTATTATCTGATGTACATTGTCCAATTTCATTTACCTTACATTTTGACGATGCTTTGAATACTACTATTTCATGTAATAACCCAACAAAAATGGAGGAGGGAATTAACAAATGGAAGGCTGAAAAAGCGGTGGATTTCATTAATAATATTGATGATGACTCGATCAAATATATTACTGATTTGATTAATAACTGTAATGACCCATTGGAACTTAATATTGACGAGCTGATAGATAAATGTTGTAATATATTATTGCATGCAGCTAAAAATTCACTTGGCATTAATATTAAGAAACGTAATGTGAAATACAAGTCAGTCGCTTCCAATAAACCCTGGTTTGATCTTAATTGCAAAAAAGCTAGAAAAACATACAGACAATGTAAAGGTCAGTACAGACGGCGTCGTAACGAGTATTTTTATAATAAATACAATGAATCTGAAAAAGCTTGTAAATATACTATGAATAAAAGTATTAAAACTTATAAATATGATGTACGAAAAAAGTTGAAAACAATGAAAAGCAAGAATCCAAGAGATTATTGGAAGCTGCTGAAAGGTAATGGAAATAGAAAACCTAAAGGAAAAATTCCTCTAGATACTTTTTTCAATTTTTATAAAGACCTCAACGCAAGTGTTGATGATGGTAATACTGATGTATATGAAGGTCATGATGGTATTACTGATGTATATGAAGGTCATGATGGTATTACTGATGTACATGAAGGTCACGATGGTATTACTGATGTATATGAAGGTCATGATGGTATTACTGATGTACATGAAGGTCATGATGGCCCTATTAATGAATTTTTAAATTCTGATATAACCAAAGATGAGGTTGAAAAGGCTATTAGATCTTTGAAAAACAACAAATCATGCTCTGATGACAATATAACCAATGAATACATCAAATGCTCTGCTTTGAAAATGTCAGATTTGTATGTTAAAATATTAAATATTATCTTTAACAGTGGCAAATTTCCCACTAAATGGCTTAGAGGTAGCATTATCCCGATATACAAAAATAAAAGTTCCCATACGGAACCAAAAAATTATAGACCAATAACAATAGTCAGTTGTATGGGGAAATTGTTTACTAGTATTCTGAACGAAAGACTGACGAAATTCTCGGAGGACTTCAGTTTAATAGGTGAAAGCCAATCAGGGTTTCGTAAAAATTATTCTACGATTGATAATATTTTTGTCCTGTACTCGTTGATAAATCTGTCACAGATGACGAAAAGTAAATTGTACTGTATATTGGTTGACTTTGAAAAAGCCTTCGATAGAGTATGGCGAAAAGGTCTTTGGAATAAAATGTTAATGAGTGGCATTAATGGGAAAATATTTAATATAATTTTTAACATGTATCAAAGCATTAAATCAAATGTATCTTTTAATGGTGAATTCTCTGATTATTTCCCTTGTGGAAACGGCTTAAGACAGGGGGAAAATCTATCACCCTTTTTATTTAGTCTATATCTCAACGACTTAGAGGAGTTTATGGCCCAAAATAATGTTCAGGGTCTTAATAATATCAGTACCAAATTACAAACTGATTTGAATATTTATTTAAAGCTTTTTATTATGCTGTACGCTGATGATACTATAATTCTATCAGACTGTCCAAACGATTTGCAACTGCAATTGAATGTTTTTAATGAATATTGTAAACAATGGAAACTGAAAGTTAACATAGAAAAAACTAAATGTATGGTTTTTAGTAAAGGACGCAGATGTAATAGAGTTGAATTTCTACTCAATAATGAGAGGAAAGAGTGTGTGGATAGTTTTACTTACTTAGGTACGGTTTTCAGTCGCACTGGTTCTTTTAACGAAGCAAAAAAATACAACATTAAAAAAGCCACTATAGCCATGTACGATGTTATTAAGAAAGGTAGACAACACAATTTATCAGTCCATTGTATATATGATCTATTTGACAAGATTGTTAAACCAGTTCTATTATATGGTTGTGAAGTCTGGGGTTTTACTAATCTCCAAGCAATTGAACGTGTACATTTAAAATTTTGTAAATTATTACTTGGATTAAAAAACAGTACTCCAAATTACATGATATATGGGGAGTTAGGTATTACCCCACTTGCAATATCAGTTAAAACAAGATTAATATCATATTGGTCACAGTTGACACATTCTAAAGATAGTAAATATAATATAACTTTATACAAACTCCTTTGTTACTGTCATCATATTGAAAATAGACCTGTTACATATGTCAGTTTTGTTAAATCTATACTTAACGAATGTGGAATGAGCTATTTATGGAATAACCAGTTTACATCCGAATGTAATCCTGTATGGATTAGACATGTTATTAAGCTAAGACTAAATGACCAGTACTTACAGAACTGGGAGAGTGATGTTAATAACTCATCAAAATCTATATGTTATAGAATTTTTCAAAATAATTTTAATTTTGAAGATTATTTAGATATTTTAGATGATAAAGACAGGATCACTCTTTGTAAATTTCGAACAACTAATCATAAATTTATTGTTGAAACAGGCAGATGGCACCAGATTGAATATACTGATAGAAAATGTCCACATTGCATTAGTCAACAGATTGGTGATGAATTTCATTACTTACTTGAATGTACAAAGTTAGCTACAGAAAGAAATTTGTATATTGACAAGTATTTTTGGTTACGACCGAATGTAATTAAATTTAATGAACTTATGAATGCTACTAATATAAAAACACTTAAAAAATTGTGTACATTTATAAGAATAATCAATAATATTATTTGTCCTCCTTAAAACAAGTTATGTATATTATGAAAGTGCTGTATATCCACAAACGAACACTACACGAATAATGATTGTATATAATATTGTAAATATGTTTTCTCTATGCATTATGTTATGAAAAGAGAAATAAACCAATTTGAATTTTGAATTGAAAGCCGGAGGAGGTCAATTAACGTACATACCAGGTGGCACAGGACGCAACAAGCAGACGCATTTTTCACATTCACAATGAATCAATTTTATGGTAAATTAATAAATATTGTGTTAAAAGTGTCCATTTTTAATATATAAAATGGTGTATTTGTAATAATCAGTTTGAAATTAAGAGCATCCTTGTATGAAATATCAAGGAAAATATATCACTTAACAGATACAACTTCCAATTCACTTCCCTAGAAAAAACAGTATTTAGGACCGTTTTGGTCATTTCGATCCATCACTTAGTAGCGTGTTAATTTGTGTCTTCCTCGTCACGTGAAAGTGCCCGATTTCTGTTATAAAATAAAGTATTTTCTAAACGTCTGACCGATTTGAAATTAAGAACAACAATGTATCAAATCTCAAATAAAATATAGCTGTCAACAGATTAAATTTGACTTCTCTAGGAAAAAAAGGAATATCCTGGACCGTTTGGGAAATTTTGAACCAAAGCTTGAATAAAATGCTAATTTGCGTCTTCCTCGTCACGTGAAAGTGCCCGAATTCTGATATAAAAAAAAAAGTATTTTCTAAACGTCAGACTGATTTGAAATTAAGAACAACAATGTATGAAATGTCAAATAAAATATAGCTTTCAACAGATTAAATTTCAGTTCACTAGAAAAAAAAGGGGTATCCTGGACCGTTTTGATAATTTTGACCCACTGCACGAAACGAGTTTTTGTATCTTTTGTATATATATCGACCTTAATTTGAAGACAAATTTACCTCTCATAACATCAATGAAATAACGCCATCTCTGATTATACCAAACCAGAAATCACTGGCAACATTCTCCCCAGGTGACACCGAATTCGCCGCCATATTGGCTGCATCGCCTCGTAGCGTTTCGAAACACACTGGGATTTAAAGCCTATTTTGTGGCGAAATAAACCGACATCCACTTATTCAGCTTGCGTTCCATCTTAACTTTGTTTCGTTTTTAACTGCATATCTGCATTTTGCATTTACCGCTACATTGACCAATCACATACTGCATCTTGACCAGTAACGCCACCTGTCGTGTCATATCCGGGGTCAAATGAATATTATACGGCTATGCCGAATAACAAAATAATATCGGTCTGAATCATATTTGGTGATAATAATAAGACTGCATTTGAATCAGGAATATAATTTTATTAACATGTCATTTGAAAAGATACACTCACTTATTCAGCTTGCATTCAATCTTAACTTTGTTTCGTTTTTAACTGCATATCTACATTTTGCATCATCCTGACCAGTAACGCCACCTGTCGCATCATATCCGGGGCCAAAAGAATAGTATACGGCTATGCCGAAAAATGAACTGCAGATGACATGTAAGCTATACGTGTTGACGACATAGAAAAAAATCATACTGACTTAAAATAAAATATCAACTATCCCAGCGTATGTGTGTTTCGATCATAAATATAAAATACCATAAAAATCAGTAGATGAAATATATTTACGATAAATAGGTTCATCAAAAATACCAGACATTTTTCAGATTCTCAAAACAAAATCATCCATGGAAAACATTTAATAGCACATAAACTTAAAATAGTGTGTATTTGACAATCTTGTGTGTGTATTATCATTTGTCACAGATTCAGGCTTACCTAAACACATGGCAATATGAAAACCACTGTTTCTGATGGAGGCATGTTCCATAGTAACGTAAATTACTAAAATCGGTAACGTATATAACATCATTTAGAGTTTGCATAAGTTTCGTGTATAGACCGCAAAATCGTCATCATTTCTACAGATATAGATATATTTCAATACTAAAGACCGTCTACTATATCTGCGAGTTCGAAACCCACGTGGGGCAGTTGCCAGGTACTGACCGTAGGCCGGTGTTTTTTTTCTCTGGATACTCCGGCTTTCCCCACGTCCAAAATCTCGTACGTCCTTAAATGGCACTGGCTGTTAATAGGACGTTAAACACAATAAACATGTAAACTTTTAAAAAAATGTGTAATGGCGATCGCTTGTAACGTAGAGTAGTACTATGTAACGTAAATTACAGAAGAAATTAAATTCAAAAGCTTCTTTTGTTGGCTTTCCATTGCGTATAGAACACAACAGCGCTTATTGTAAGAACCATGTCAGGCACAGAGGATAGTGCTGTAAGTAAAAGGACTAGTTAGCAATGTTAGATAACCATGTTTGATAACCATGTATCACATAGCTTTGCGTTGGACCAAAGAAAGAGTATTCCGTCTTAGGTCCACCCCGAATCCGAGTCTTTTTCCCCTGGTCGATTGAAGGTCATATCGCCTTGCCGTGGATCACAGGGGCTTGGCACGATTTTCCAAATGATAGTCCATATATATATGTATATTGATACTATATACATATATATATGGACTATCATTTGGAAAATCTTGATACTATATATATATATATATGGACTATCATTTGGAAAATCGTGCCAAGCCCCTGTGCCGTGGATTGTCCTTGGGGCCTTTCCTCGCCAACACCCTGTTCGGTTTGTGAGACAGAATGACTCCTGTGTGATCCATATTCCAAATACCGGCGATGGCATTTTCTGATTAGTTGATAACACCACTTTATTCGGGCGCGCGACATCGCGTCATGATGGACTGTACCTGTCGGTTCAGGCGTTCTAAGAGAAAAGTTAGTACTATGTCTCATTTTGATAACTTCCGACGATTTCACAAGTTCATCATTCACCTGAAAGCTAATGGCAACACTTTGCATAGGATCTTTATTTGTTTAATACTTAGAAACTAACAGCTTTGATAACAACGCCATGTAATGAGTCGATCCGCCGCGAAACAGTTTGAAAAGTAAGCAACCCTCTTGGTTAAAATCTGTGTCTGCAAATATTGCCAGAGCTCACGGATCTTTTGGATTTTTTCCCATAATGGGCCACACCAAAAGGCTTTTCCCGAGGTCACCAGTGTTGGACCGGGGCTGACTGGGACCGGGGCTGAATGAGATCGGGGCTGACTGCAGATCGGGGCTGACTGAGAACGGGGCTGACTGGGGCCGGGGCTGACTGAGAACGGGGCTGACTGGGGCCGGGGCTGACTGAGACCGGGGCCAACTGGGACCGGGGCTGTAACGTTATCTCTTACTATGGTAAGCTATATAGAAGAAAACAATCAGTATATCACGTGGAACAGCTAGAAACAGTTAATATGACGTTATTTATTTCTCAGCTGTTTACAATCCTATCATTGTAGCAACTATATTGTCATACCACAATTATAAAGATATTGCTTGAAATTGTTAAACGCTCTAAAAACGTACCTTTTACTGCGACGGTTACAATCTAGAAATAAGTAGTTCAAATAATTATGATTAAATAATTATCGAATAATAATATTGCAAACATTAAAACAAATCTTTCACTGGGGCAGTCCAGTTGAGGGACAGTGATCATATATAAGATAAAATTTTATGAATGTTTGAAGTTATTAAACTTGTCAGCAGAAAGGCCACAAGACAAGATATTATATGCTTATCCCAGGACAGGTTATTAGTAAATAACAAAAAATGTGAAACATCCTAAAAAACGCACTTTTTTTTTTTAGAGCGGGCCTGCATGGAGGTGGAGGGGGAGAAATAGAATCGGGTAGGACCTAATTTAATGTTAAATATTTCTGCGAATTTAAAGTATACCAAAACGAGACAGGTTCATATTATTTTGAGATAAAAAAAATAGCAGAAAATGTCAAAAAACTTTTTAAAAAAAACAAAAAAACTCCCCTTTCCAGGACGGTCCTGATGGGGTACAACATCTGGAAATATATATTAGTATGTCATAATGGAAATGAGTGTATATTATCTCAAGATAAGTTTGATGATCTCGATCTGTACTGAGTTTTACTAAGCATCGTAACCTTAAGTTACGTTAAATGTCTGTCCTACTAAACTTTGTATCTTAAGTTACGAATAAAATAACATCGTAACTTAAAACTCAGTCCTGGTCTTTTCAAGGTGGCGGACCATAATGATCACAGAAGATAGTAGTGCGCTTTAAGCTACAAAATCACTTATATTTTTTTTTGCACAATATGATCGAGACAACTAGATAGTCGAACTCTGCAGTATTTAGTATTTATATTAAAACATTTATTGGATGATGTTTAAATCATAAACAACTGAATCCTTCGCAAAATGGGGCGAACTATAAAAACTCAGCGCTGATGGCGATGCGTGATTAATCGCGAGTTTTTGCTCATAATGATCAAAGGGAAAATTATTTTGTTTACACTATGAAAATTTTATTTCAAGTTCAGCCGAAAATGTTACGAATTGGTTCCAAAAAGAGATACATTTTGGTTAATTAGGTCCCAAATAATGATTGCAATATTTTTGTTTTGTTTAATACATTGTATATGAAAAACAATCTTCCGCCCGCATTTCCCTGTTTTGTGCTCCATCTAAGGTTAATGGCGTGTTCTTGCTTCCCCTTCCCCTCCAGGACGTGTAAATGGATGGTTGACACCTAGCTGGCTTTCCTCCGGTTTTTCATTCCTTTTTATAACGTTTCCGCAAACCCGCTCATGACTCGATATCATTCTCCGTCTGTAACATCCCAGAATGAGAACATGGCCGAGAGTGCATGGTATGTCACAATTGGCAGTTCACATCCTCCCCAATGTTTAGAGGTTGGTCAGATGTTGATGGCTTATTAGTGACACAGTGGGTGTGGTCCCCTGTTAGTGGTTGGTTGCTTAGTGACACATAGCCGGAGTTTCCTCTGGCCCTGTCACCATGTCCGGTGTAGGGGCCCTACACCATTGGTTGCTTAGTGACACATAGCCGGAGTTTCCTCTGGACCTGTCACCATGTCCGGTGTAGGGGCCCTACACCATGATGTCTGGTGTAGGGCCCCTACACCGGACATGATGACAGGGCCAGAGGAAACTCGGGCTAGGTCACAAAGTGACCTGATGTAGGTTGCTTACCCTCCCTTATTGCAAAAGTTTGGTATTAACATTTGTATGTGATGGGTAGTGTCTAGTAAACCACTTTAACTTAATGTACCTAAATTTATGATTCTAAAAAAAAAACGACGAAAGCTTGTTGGCAGACAAAGGTCTAGATATTAGTAGGTTGATAGTTGTTACTGATGGAGTTCGGTGATCGGAGGTTACAGGAAGGGATTTGTCACTCAGTTGAAGGAGATGTGTCCAAGTCCCATACGGATCCACTGTATAACGGATAGGTTAACTTTGGCTAGCGGCTCAGCAGCTAACAGTAGTATCTCATCAAGTTTCAGGACGATCTGAATTGCATGTACTATTGAGTCCTCGCCAAAGAATATGGCTAAGTTAGAGGCTGTTTGGTCTGTGGTAGACAATTTGAAGTGCACTAAGCTAAAACAGGTTTTACACTGGGTGATTGAGTGTTAACAGTAGTGTGCAGTCACCTTTCCCGAAATTGTCTGCGAAGGTTCTTTCCATGCACAAACCTATCACTACTTTCAAGATTCTCTCTATGGCTCTTTTCTGCCTTATGTTCTAGGGCTTCTTACTCTTCTATCAGAAGTCTTCCACTGATATCACTGAGATGAACCCTCTCTTTTATTTTACACTCGAAGTTCTTAGGGAGATTAGGGACAGGAAGTGCGGTTGAGATTAGGGACAGGAAGTGCGGTTGAGATTAGGGACAGGAAGTGCGGTTCAGGAGATTAGGGACAGAAAGTACGGTGAGAATCTTGTTAGTCGTCTCCAGGCAGCGCCGTCTGAGCCAGTTGTAGATGACACAGGATTATTATAAACTTTTGAGTAGAGGGTCTCGCTAATTAAGGATAGCAGTGCACACATGTCAGAGGCAGTCCGTTCATTTGAGTCATATGTAGATAAAGTAGTTAACAACCTCAAGGATATGTTCACAGAGAAGGGAGATGTTTCTGCTTTGTCAGCTGTAAGTAGGATGTTTGATCCAGCTCTCTGTTTGTCGGATGTGACTGATGAGTTTGTTTATGATGTTGTTTACTAGTTGTGGTTTGGTCAGAAGTAGAATGTAGACAGGAGGTGACGATGTTCAGGGTTTATGTCAAGGTTCAGGTTACGTCAAATAGTCAGTTTTTTTTTTATAAGGTTTAAGGAAACATTTCCTCTTGTAGATGTGACTACAGACAGATTTTTTTTTTAATTCCTCCTCCTGAATAGCTCATCAGATTTTAACCAAATTTAGTTCTTATCTTCACTGGAACAGAAGGACAAAAGTGTGGTGTAAACAAACTGTTTTACAAGGTCAACAAAAACAATGTTTAAGAACTGGATCCATTTTAATACTTTTGCTAAAGCAAAAACTGACCAGCACGGCCCTAACAAAGGGTTATTTCCATATTATCTAAGTCCATCTACACATCATATGATACCAAACTTTACTTCTAGTGTCATAAAACAAGGTAAGAATACTACAAGTTTTCACAAAAAAATATACATTATGTTAAATAATCCAAATTTTTAATACAATCAACTTTAATTGTGATGAACATACAATAGCAACTTATTAAATAAATATCAAATATTTTACCTAAATTTGAATAAAATCTATTGTAGTAAGGCATACTTATGACATATTTCCATGAAATACAACTTTTGATTTCCACTTCTTCGAATGAGTTTGTATAAAATTCACCAATTTGACATGAAATTAAAAAAAAAATTATCTAATGAAAAGAGTATTGATTGAAAGATACATATTACTGTGTCATGATAAAATTCAATATTACTGTATTGATTAATTATTTTATCCAGGGTTATTTGACAAATATATTTCATGTATGCCAAACTGTTATGAGATAGTTTAAGTTTTGTTAATGATGGTCTTTTCATAATACTGTTACTTTACTAGAATTTTACAAGCAGCAGTATTTTTGTTAAAATTGCAATACGAAGAAAATAACAATCTGACAAAGCTGATATTAATTTCTTATTTAACTTGATATTGAGTGCGAGACTAAATCTTTTTGATGTATTTGGCATTCTGATGAAGAGCATATTCCTAAAGTCCATTTGAGAAGATCAATTGCATGGAGCACAACACTCATAACAAAACAATTAGCACAACAATTAGTTCACTGATAGTAATTTGAAAAAAAAAAAATATGAAAATATATAAATATATATTTAGAAATTAAAATTTATCTTAAAAAGTTCACAATACATGATTACTTATCATAAAGACATACGCTAATACAATTTAAAAAAAAAAGTTTTTTTCTTCCTTGTTGGTACAAATTCAACTGACTTGTAGAGTTTGAATCCTTTTGATGTATACCCAACATCTCATTTGCATGTGAAATTCTCTTAAATTTCTATTTTAGCATTGCCACCTACCAGAAAAAACTACAGTATTTTAGTCCCTTAATATCCTTGCCCACATGTTAACTAGCTTATCCTGAAATCTTACATTTATTATACAGGGACAAAACAAGTTGTAATTTGATGAGACAATGTCATTAAAATTTCAGTGCAGTGAAATGTGTCCATTTTTAAAAGCATGATAAGCTTAAAGCATACTTTTTTTAAAGTAAGTGATTTAATATTTTGTCTTTCAAAAATAAACAAAAGTACAAATATAGAAATAGAAAATTAAGAATAAAATTTATTTATCATTTTGTTATTTAGAAAAGAAATAGAAGAAAGTAATTCAAAATGAAATTACCTTTGCTTGGCCTCAATCCGTCCCTGTCATTTTTTAACCGGAAATCTCATATCATCGATATATAATAATTATGTATGTATATTAAGCTATGCCATGGTAAAATTGGCGTGAGTAGTAGGTATTCCCTCACCTAGTATTTAACTGACTATTCAATGGAATGAAAAATATCAAAACTTGAAAAAAGTAAACGTTACAATTCAACACTGAACAAAAAGGAAAAAGAAAAAAAAAAACTTAATCAAACTTAACTTTATAGAATGTTTATAAAAATGCCACTATACAAGATGAAATCAAATCTGTACCGAAAACTTGGTTCTTTAACCAAACAACCTGTTTAGTAAGCAATTTATATTTTTCATATTTTTTTTAAGATGTATAATTGATTGCTAGTTGCATTTTGATAAGTTTAAATATGATTCTAATTTGGAAATTGTATTGAAAATTCATTAGTAACGTAACTACTAGGCATTGTATGTGAGATTGATTTTGAATATTTATCAGTACAGTATTAAGATTGATGGATTGTTACATCCATTACAGCTAACTCTAAAAAATCTGCAATGACATGTGAACAAAGGGAAACAACTCTAGTTTAAGCATTAGGATATGTCGGGATAAAATACACTTAGTACTGTAAGCCGTAACTAAATTGGGAGTAAATATTGATACACGTTTGTATGCAGTAAACCAACAATACATCTTATCAGATTTAACGGATATATACTTGGTCAGACAAACATGAATAATTAGCCTTTCACACGTAACAGATTTTCAAAAATACATGCATTGTTGTAAACAAGATAGGATGTATGTACTTCTATCACGGCTGTTGTTTTGAACGTTATTTATTCAGAGTGGACCTTTAAAATTCAGAATGAGCCATTGATGTATAACTGTGAAATGGAAAACCTTATTTGCTTTTTTAGAGTACAATTATCAAAGTTTATAACGGTATAAAGTCGATGAAAGGAAAGACTATTCCACTTTCTTCAACTCCAAATTTTTTTCTATAGAAAAGATATTTTCGATGTAAAAACATTTGGTATAAGTTGGGTGATTTGAAACATCTGGAAGCTTACATGAAAAACAAAATATTAGCGAAAAAGTAAGGTGTGTATCAAATCAAATCTGGCCAAAAGTACAAGCTATCTTTACCATATGACATATATATATTTTTTTCATATATATATTTAAGAAACCTACATTCAAAATCTGGTATTTGCTTTAAACCATCCAACCTTCTAAGAATAATAAATTTGAAATTCTAGACAATAATTATTCAATACTTTGATAAATTCAAATATTTTACAAGCCTTTATATTTTATTCATATAAGTACATGTATGTGAAAATTGGAAAGAGGAGAGAATTATTGAATCCAAAACACCAGTTTATCTGTATTCTTTTGACCAAAACAGGTGGGTTGAATCACAGCTGGAAGAACAGGTATCAGAGAATTAAGTCTCCTGACAAAAAGCAGTGTTACACAACACATAGAACCACCATAACATATTTAAAGATTTAAGTAAGGGAAACATCTATACGTCTACGCAAGATGACATCACCAATGCACGTTATCATTAGGTGACAGACAAGTATCTTTACAGTATTATCAAAGACAAAGGGATTGTCTCCCTTTTCAGTTTTAAATATCAAGGGTTTTCCATAGCAATCTCTCAAACACATGTATAAGAAATACAGTCTGTTACTTGAATCAACAAGTCTAACTAAGCATCCATATTCCACTTGATAAGACTAAAGATGGTCTGTTGTCTGTTCCACAGGTGTTAAACTATATATGGCCTTTCTAATTCTGAAATCCATTATCGTCCTCAATAAAAAAATTAAGAGTTCATCTTTATTGTGAAGTAACATCAGAAAACCCCAGCAACAATGTCCAGGAGTTGGGCAGTAAAATTAGGATTCTTCCTGTTGTTCTTCAGCATCATCCTGTCTCTGTTGTTCTTGATCTACAAGTAAACAAAGATCTCTTGTATGAATTACAATAAAACACTAATATTTATAAATAAAAACTGTATCATCCAGCAATGCTGTTGCCTGGAAATACATTAAGTACACAGCAAAATTAACACTGGGACTGATGAAGATAATTTATTTTTTCTAGGACACAAATTTGGCCCAATGAAAATTCAAAAAAATGTGAGCCGAATGCAAGAAGGCTTGTGATTAAGATTTTTTTATGGAGTTATATCACATCATCCACTCTTTATTTCATAAGACCCTGCTTCAACTCTAAAATCCATTAAAATCAATGAACAATCGAAAATTATCATCAACCAATTAAAAAAAATATATATCATTCATTTAAGCTAAAAATAATAACCTGGTATTACTAAGGAGTTTGTCTCTCACAAAACCCATGGAAAAAAACTACTTGTACACTTAAGGATCTAACAATACAATAAATATAGTTTGCACATTCCAAATGTTGATGCTGTTGCCTTACTTTACCTCCCTCATTGCTGCAGACAAGTTAAATATGCTTAACATTATTATATTAGTATAATTAAATCTCACCATCTCCATCTTGGTTGGGCATATCAGCTGTCCACAGTGTCAAGTTGTCTCTCAGAAGCTGCATGATCAGGGTTGAATCCTTGTAGCTATCTTCATTCAGAGAGTCAAGCTCCTGTATAGCGTCATCGAAAGCTGTCTTGGCGACCTCGCAGGCTTGTTCTGCTGAATTCAAAATCTCAAAGTAGAAAACGGAAAAATTCAGGGCGAGTCCGAGTCTGATCGGATGTGTAGGTGGTAGGCCCTTTGCATTATCTGCTGCTGCTTTGTATGATGATAAACTGCTTTCAGCAGCCACTTGTCGGTCGGCTCCTTTTGCAAATTCAGCAAGGTAGCGGTGGTAATCCCCTTGCCTGTGGAAATAAAATTATAAAACATGTTAAAATTTTCTGTTCCGACCCCAATTTTAATACATTTGGATACTACGTTTTATAGCCCTTCAACACTGCAGGCAATTGGCAAACTATTATGACCCCAAGCCTCTAATTCATGCAGTGATGAATAATTTAAAATGTGATATTGAAAATAGATCAAAATTTGATAACTCCCCCCCCCCCCCCCCTCCCCCCCTCTACTTGCCAAAAATACTCGCAAGTTATTTTAAAATTTCAACATATCTTTTTTGTGACCTTAAAGTTGGTCAAGGTCGTTTATATGGACAAACCTGGTGGTTTTCAACTGAGTGTGTTATTGACCATTAATCATGACCCTAGACTTTTTTTTTTGGCTTTAACACATATACACCCCCCCCCCCCCCCCCCCAAGACCTTTCTCAAACAATGCCTCTAACCCTAACTAGATGAGTTCAGTTTATATATAGTAATAATGACCTTATTTTTAACCATATGCAAACCTGTACGATAGAAGAGTGCAAAACGCAATTAATATGGAACACATAAAATGGCTTAACGAATATTTCATAACAGTGATATGATTGAACAGTGGAACCTGCATATTGTAATATTATTATAATATTCTGTAATATTACAATAAGGCTGAAAAAAGATAAAATAACCAGGATACTATAATGACCGAATTATTTTTAGATCGGCCTTCCGTATGTTATTCTGTGAGGTAGTCACCAACTACTACAAGAAGACCCTGCCTCAAAATGGCCCTGGCTGTTCACGAGGCAATAAACACAGGGTCAAATAGGACAGGCGTATAAAAATTTAACATTGGCAACGACAAATCTATAATCTTCAAAGAAAATGCAAAGATAAAATTTGTAATGCACTTAGAACTAGGCCTGGAACTACCTCTGTAGTTATAATGAAGAAGTTGATATCATAAAAGTGTTTGTGATGTCATACTTCACTTATATACCAATTTTCATTTCGATCAATGTTAAAATTGTACCAATTAGCAGCCTCCGTGTTGTTGTTTGCTATGGCAACAAAGCCCATGTAAATGTATTCAGAGTCGCCTAATACTCCTATATACCAATTTTCATCGATCACAGGCCAGGAAAATGGCAGCCATTTTGTTGGGTTTTTTTCTTCCAAAAATAAACGGCATCGATTGTAGTATCAGACTATACCTACATCTAAATTTCAACATATCAGAACTCATCTCTAATTAATACAGTGAAATGATGAAATAAAAAATAAGAGGAATATTGCACTGTATGCTTGGGTCCCAAGGTTGGGGGGTTTGGGGGGGGATTCATACACAGACTTCTAATTATCAAAATCCATTTTCAGCCCCCTATGGCTAGCTGTAGATTACAAGTGCTGCCAATAGAGCTAAAGGGAAACTTCCTCTAGTTGAGTCAATGGCAAGTAACTAAATGGTTCACCTCATTGATAAAAACAACATAAATCCATCGATTGATTTTTTTTTTGTTGAAATCTTTAATATTCAAAGCAATAAGGATTTTGGAGTCTACCTAATACAGTACAGTGTATTTTTTATTCACACAAAAATGAAAAAAAAAATCCCATTTTAAACACAGGAAATTCAGTTCTTGTATATATATATATACGGTATGTGTGTATGTAAATACTTAGTTCAAAGTTTATACCTCAGAGGTACAAGAAGGGGGGAATGAAAAACTGTTTTACACCAATTCCATCTAAATAAGTAATGAAAATAAAATTATACCTACTTAAATGTAAGGCCCATTTATTGGTCTTGTGTACATAATGTAATATTACAAGTGCAAGCATCTTCATACTATACAAAATTATGCTTGTACTAAATCAATCTATGAATGTGGAGTATATTTTATGACAATTTTTGCTTTTGTTTGTTTTTTCCTTCTTAATTCAGAATAGCTAAAAGCTGTACAAAAAAATAACAGAGTACTTGCAGTAAGTAATTTTGTGCAACTCAATGACAGCAAAGTTTGCCGTCTGATATGATGGAAGTTAGGAAACTAGTTCCATTTACAAAAATTTACCAAATAGGCCTATATCATTGTTACGGAACCAGGCGTGTTTTGAAATACTGTATTGATTAAATTAACAAAATAAAAAGAATTGTAATGACTTTTTGATGACATAAATCATCCAGATTTCATAACCCCGACCTTTAAATATTGATCATAAATTGTTTACCTTGACTTTACAAAACATAATCAGTTTGTGGACAAAGAGCCTATAAAATTGATCAACTTCTTGACTCAGTTTTGCCTTGCAATATTTATTCATTCACCAGACAGTTTTGTGTAAGACTGTTTTCTATCCAGACAGTTTTGTGTATGTTTTCTATCCAGACAGTTCTGTGTATGAATGTTTTTCTATCTCGACAGTTTTCTGTAGTCATGACCAGTTTTCTATCCAGACAGTTTTGTGTACGATTGTTTTCTTTCCAAACAGTTCTGTGTACGACTGTTTTCTATCCAGTTTTGTGTACGAATGTTTTCTATCCAAAGTTTTCTGTAATCATGACTGTTTTCTATCCTTACAGTTTTGTGTACGAATGTTTTCTATCCAGACAATTTTGTGTAGTCATGACTGTTTTCTATCCAGACAGTTTTGTGTATGTATGTTTTCTATCCAGACAGTTTTCAGTAGTCATGACTTTTTTCAATGCAGACAGTTTTCTGTACAACTGATTTCTATGCAGACAGTTTTGTACACGGCCGTTTTCTATCGAGACAGTTTTGTGAACGACTGTTTTCTATCCGGACATATTTGTGAAGGACTGTTTTCAATGTTTTGTATCCAGACAGATTTGTGTATAGCTGTTTTGTATCCAGTTTTGTGTACAATTGCTTTCTATCCAGACAGATTTCTATCTTGACAGCTTTGTATACCTTCTTTTTTGTATCTAGACAATTTTATGAAAGACTGTTTTCTATCTAGTCAGGTTTTTTGGTTTTTCTTTTCAGAATGTTCTTTGAAATACTTTTTTTTATCTCAACCAATTTTCCAGAACAAAATGGGTAGTAATACAGCGACACTATAGAATATTATACATAGCCAAAAAATGACATTCTGGATCATTATCAAAGCAACGAAAATGTTTCGGAAAACAATTTCACTACCACTAAACAAACTCAGATAATAGATTTTATCTCCTTTGTACTATAAATGTTTTTGATTAAACGGCATGTAATAGTCATTTGCAGCTATTCATAAAGAGGCATTTGTAAAATATGTTTCATCAACACGTAGTAACATGGACTACAACATTCTGTAATCCTTGTACATATCACACCATTTCAGTGCCCCTCTAGGACTACAATGTGTCTCATTTCAGATTTAAAACAATAACCAATCTATCAAAAATTTTAAAAAGACGAAAAATATAAATTACAAATATAAACACCAAAAATTATTCTAAACCATGCATGCAAATTTACATTTTCATATAATTCTGAAATTGTATAAAATAACAATTGTAGCTTGAATTATTTTCGCTAAAAGTGAAAGTAAATAATTTCATATTCTTGGCCTCTTATCTTCCAAACTTTTTTTCTTTACAATTTCAAACAAAATTTGAAATTAATTGCTTTAAACTTTCTTTATAGTGTATTTGATAGACCTGTGAACTTCTTAACATTACAAATCTGTACATATGAAACATTCAAATTATCACAATTAAGTTCTCTATTTGGTTCGATTTTTGTTTCTTTCTTATGTTTCCTTAGAAACTTAGACCAACTGGAAATAGATCGCCATGGAAACCAAAAGGAAAGTATCATCATATACCCCAATGGATTTTTCTACCATAATTCCTGCTTTTCTGGATTATGGAGGATGTGATAAATCATGATTAACAACACAGAGAAACAACACAGAGAAACAACACAGATACAAAAACAACAACAACAACCTGATTCAGTCAGAACAATCAAGAATTCACAATCTTTTTTTTTTTTTGAAGGAATTTATTCAACAGAGTTTACCTTATGTATAAAATGACATAATTTTTTTTAATCACTTGTATTGTCAAAATTAAGATATTTATTGTAAATATGCATAAACCAATTTTGTTAATATTTGTGATGTTCATAATGTTCCAGTTGCTGAATTTGTGACCTAATTATGGAAACTGAGGTTAATTTTCAAAATAAAAAAACCATTCTTTTAAATTGTTATATCTATTATTCAGAATAAGCCAAACATTTCTGTTTAAAAAAATTGATACTTATAATTTCAGAAATATATAAGTTTTAGTCTGTAAAAAGTATAATGGCATTGCATATGTGTTTTACGCAAGTGAAAAGGCTCAGAGAGTTTCTAATACTTTTTCAACACTTTCTTACAACTTTCTAGGTCTATTTCTTAGGCAAAATCGGTTGAAGTTTTCTATTTTATCATACCGGACTGTGATGTGTAGAAAAGTAAAAACAAATTGCGAGTTAAATAGCTCGTAAAGAAGAATGATATACTACGCAAAAGTTTGATAACGTCAGCATTTTTTCTTACAGCATTAGTCTAGTGGGTGCATAGTTTATAAAAATCAAATAGTTTATTAAGGAAACAAATCTATTCAGTTATCATTAACATTTAAGATACATTTTGCAAACAAACAAAATTTACTCACAACAATTGACTCACTCAACAACCTGATCAGATTTTTTTTAAACTATTAAAACATTAATATATCAATTTTTTTCCCTCAAAATAGGTATTAATTTTCAATATTACTGGTAACCACCTACAGCATTATTTAGTATGTAAACTACAAAACTGCTATCCTTGATTATCTCATAAATGTGTAATGAAAGCACAATGACCTGTAATTGATGAAAAGAATGTTCTGAGTTAAATAAAAATATGATAATGTGTCTTTCACTTCTATCACGTTATGCCTGTTGTCAAGTCAAAGACTCGTTTTCACTATTACCAAGATAATACTGATATTGACTTGAAGGGTTTCCCCATTTATGACATATCAATAAGGAAATACCCTAAAATCTTGATAATTAGCCAGAAGGAAGATGATCTCTAATATAAGTCATGAATTCATTGCAGGGAATGTATCTTGAATCTAAGAAAGTGTTGAAAATAGAAAATAATGCTATTAAGTTTTAGCAAGTTGAAAATCTGATTTGTATTTAAAACTATAAGATTTCTGTCATTCACTATTCAACTGATCCATGTATTGTGATTCGACATTTGAATATTTTAGAAAATAGCATGATTAATATTTCAATTTTCGTGTAACTTCAGAGACTCTACCTGCAGCTAAAAATCTGATCTTGAATATAAGCTAGTCTAAAAAACAAGTAATTGTAGCCTTTAAACCAAATTAACCACAGCCAAAACTTATTGTCAGGATTTTAAGGTATAACACCAATGTCTTACTTCAAATGTTTGATCATAGTACCAGCAAATTATCTGGTATCTTGGAAAAAGTAATAGAGAAAGGCAAATTAATATTTCAGTAAATATTTCAATAGCATTCAAACAAAATTACCCCAATAGTCACATTCAGAGCATCTGAAAGATAACAAACTCGCATATTGCTAATAAGAATTTCAGAAAGACACATACATATTCATTGTATTTAAAGGAAAATCACTATAAATCAGCATATTAATAAAGTGTTGAATTTGTTTGGCTTCCAAAAAAACACAACGTATCAACCTCAGTCAAGTTTAACAGATCTACAGTTCCAGTATATAACTAATATATCCCAGGCAGACTTTGCTGAAGTAGAAGGATGGAGAGTGTAAGGAGATGGTCCCATGATAAAGTTTATCATAGTCGTGTGGGTAATAGTTATTCCCTCTACTCAATGTCCTCCACTTGTTCCTCCTGCTGCTCTCCTGTGGAAATAAAGCATACATTGGTAAGGAAAAGTCAGGCAAAAATGTTACATCACACTCCTGTGGAAATCAAGCATAAATGTTACACCACAGACAAAAAGTAATTACAGGTGGTTTAGAGTTATTGTTATCACAGGGTAAAATAAAAGTGTGGTCAATGGTCGTGTAAACGCACGGTAGCTTATTAGAGAGTTATTGTTATCATAGGGACAAAAACTGTGATCGCTGGTCACGTAAACAGATGGTGACTTGTTAGAGTTAAAATGTAGAGAAAACCTGCACGGGGAAAATTTAAATGGACACTTAGAACCGTCACCTGGTAGAGGCGGTTGTTTGGACAGATTCGACTTCATGATCGATTGAAAACAAAAAAAGGCTATTTTTTATTTATTTTTTATATAAATGTATAAAATGCCACAAGTTACATACTTAAGGATATTAACACCCTCTAATAGATTGGGCTTCTCTTCCTATCTTTTTTATTTAGACTGAATATCTAGGGAGAGTAAAAACATCTCTCAGAAAAATTAGCTTTGTAAGCTACAATTTCTTATCATTAATAATATCATTAAAATAAATTTAAGAAATGCTTTATTTAATCCAGCAGCCCTCACCTTCCTCATTGTCAAGCATGTTAGTGTCAGATTTCCATAGTGTGAGATTGTCCCGAAGAAGTTGCATGATAAGTGTGGAGTCTTTATAATTTTCTTCTGGGAGCTTGTCCAACTCTTTGATGGCATCATCGAAGGTTTGTTTGGCAATCTTGCAGGCTTCTTCTGGACGGTTGAGTATCTCGTAGTAGAAAACAGAGTAATTAAGTGCTAGACCTAATCTGATAGGATGGGTGTAGGGTAATGAAGCCTCGCATATTTCTGAAGATTTCTTGTAGGCCAGCATGGCATTTTCTGCAGCTTCTGTGCGTTCTTTATCTGATGTGATCTCGGCCATATATCTGAAGTAATCTCCTCGCCTACAACAGACAGTCAATGGCTACATATTACATTCATATGATATACAAAATTCAAAAGACAAATAAAAACTCTAACAATCTGTTGGAGTTCAAAAATTATTTTCATTCCTTTCATTCTTCATCAATCAGTTCAACTAAAGCCAAGCTAGATGTGTAAGCTGTAAGCTAACCACTAATACCCAAAACTCTAACACACAACCTTTCCCTAAATGAAATACAACATAAATGCCCCCGCTGCCACTCGACACCCTGAAACCTCCGCAGTTCCTGCCCCCAGCATTTCAAGGCGGAGGCATAATAACTAGAACTGTCATCCGATTCGTCCAGGGGCCCAACTCCTGACCAACCCCCCTTCCCCTCGATGAGGTTATGAGTAGAATAATGGAAAATTAATTGTAGTCTGGTAACACACGGTCTGGGGCAATTCAGCTTTCCAAAATGGGGAGATAAATTCTACCCCTTATGGATAACGCATATCTTCAATGTATAGGGATTTTTGTTGGTAAGTTTAGTTGAAACTCCATTGCATTTACACAACAAATACGTATTGTAAAAGCAAACCATTACTAAAGTCTCCCACCTTATGGATAACGCATATCTTCAATGTATAGGGATTTTTGTTGGTAAGTTTAGTTGAAACTCCATTGCATTTACACAACAAATACGTATTGTAAAAGCAAACCATTACTAAAGTCTCCCACCTTATGGATAACGCATATCTTCAATGTATAGGGATTTTTGTTGGTAAGTTTAGTTGAAACTCCATTGCATTTACACAACAAATACGTATTGTAAAAGCAAACCATTACTAAAGTCTCCCACCTTATGGATAACGCATATCTTCAATGTATAGGGATTTTTGTTGGTAAGTTTAGTTGAAACTCCATTGCATTTACACAACAAATACGTATTGTAAAAGCAAACCATTACTAAAGTCTCCCACCTTATGGATAACGCATATCTTCAATGTATAGGGATTTTTGTTGGTAAGTTTAGTTGAAACTCCATTGCATTTACACAACAAATACGTATTGTAAAAGCAAACCATTACTAAAGTCTCCCACCTTATGGATAACGCATATCTTCAATGTATAGGGATTTTTGTTGGTAAGTTTAGTTGAAACTCCATTGCATTTACACAACAAATACGTATTGTAAAAGCAAACCATTACTAAAGTCTCCCACCTTATGGATAACGCATATCTTCAATGTATAGGGATTTTTGTTGGTAAGTTTAGTTGAAACTCCATTGCATTTACACAACAAATACGTATTGTAAAAGCAAACCATTACTAAAGTCTCCCACCTTATGGATAACGCATATCTTCAATGTATAGGGATTTTTGTTGGTAAGTTTAGTTGAAACTCCATTGCATTTACACAACAAATACGTATTGTAAAAGCAAACCATTACTAAAGTCTCCCACCTTATGGATAACGCATATCTTCAATGTATAGGGATTTTTGTTGGTAAGTTTAGTTGAAACTCCATTGCATTTACACAACAAATACGTATTGTAAAAGCAAACCATTACTAAAGTCTCCCACCTTATGGATAACGCATATCTTCAATGTATAGGGATTTTTGTTGGTAAGTTTAGTTGAAACTCCATTGCATTTACACAACAAATACGTATTGTAAAAGCAAACCATTACTAAAGTCTCCCACCTTATGGATAACGCATATCTTCAATGTATAGGGATTTTTGTTGGTAAGTTTAGTTGAAACTCCATTGCATTTACACAACAAATACGTATTGTAAAAGCAAACCATTACTAAAGTCTCCCACCTTATGGATAACGCATATCTTCAATGTATAGGGATTTTTGTTGGTAAGTTTAGTTGAAACTCCATTGCATTTACACAACAAATACGTATTGTAAAAGCAAACCATTACTAAAGTCTCCCAAATTCCCAAAGATGCAGATGTGATCTCTCTGGCAATGAAACCCATGCAGTTGAATTTGCAGTCCCTAAAACCGCTATAAACCAATTTTCAAAGAAAACAATCAATATCTAAATTTTGACCAATCAGAAGCCTCTATGTGGTCACTATGGCAGCCCAACCCATACAGTTGAATTGAAAGTCCCCTAATACCCCTTTACACAAATTTTCATCAAAATTTAATAATATTTATTTAATAATATTTAAATTTTGACCAATCAGAAGTCTGTGTGATTACTGCGGTAGCAAAACCCATGCAGTTGAATTTTCCATTCCCCTAATATCCCTATAAACCAATTTTCTTTGAAATCGAACAAAATGTAAATTTTGACCAATCACAGACCAGGAAATGGCAGCCATTTTGTTTAAATGTGAAACTGAGGTTAAGAAAGTGCCCAGTCTTCCCACTTCACAAATTTCATGAAAATTAGACTATAATTAATTTTTTACCAATCAGAGGCCAGGAAATGATGGGAGATAATTGAAATTGCCACATATCATTTGTGTTTTTAATTTAATATTTTCATTATTCAGCAAATTAATTTGAATACCAGCTTCTTTTGATGCATTCTTGTCGCTAAGTGCATCAAAATATTGGTATGCAAGGAACATTTAGCACTCAGTTTCTTGAGAAAATTGAAATCTACCCACCCACCTTTTTTCTATGTAGATATCTTAGCAGAGAGCTGTCACTAGTTGGTATTGACAGGCAATATGAATGCCAGATTGACAAAGCCAAATTCAACTTGGTAAGCAATGTCATGTTGACATTAAATGTTTTTTTCATTTGTGCAGTCATATTACCTACAAAGGCCAATTGAAAGGAGTCCAATACCCCATATCATTTCCTTCCTTCATTCATTTTTTTTTTCTTCAATACTTTTAATTTCATAGAACAGGATATTAATATGCGTCATCACGGAGTTCAAATAAATGTAGATATCCTGCATGCTTGTTTATAGACAGCCGTCTTCCCAGAAACACCAATGGTACTCATGTTTTCTATTATGATGTTAACTATTGATCATGACATTCTAGGCCCTATAATGGCCCGAGTTTGTAATATATGGGTAGTAGTATTGCCATGCAATGGTAAATATACGATACATTGGAGGTATATTTTGCCTCATTCAAACTTAAATAAAGCTGTTTCGCTTTTTATTAAACATGTTGACAGGAGGAAAAAAAACTTCAGTATCCAACCGATTGAGATCAGTTGCATGCAAGGTTTTTGTCATAGCTGCCATGTGAAAATTTTTATAAAAAATTATAAGGATTATCTCCCCTTTCTCACAATCCAATAAAATATAGTATGTGTGAATACCTACTATCAAGTTGGTTTTGCACAATGTATGTTTTTGAATTCAATAGTTCATATCAACAATGTGAGAGGCCATATGCCACGATTGTGGTCACCAAACTTAACCTTGTGGCGATTCGAGCAAGATACTTCATCAATGGTTGAATTATGCTTAAAATAGATCTGCCTGCTAATGTAGGTCAATTTTAGCTTACAGTAAAGAAAATGAACAAGAGTATAACTATATAAGTTCAACTCCAGTGGGTTACAAAGCAAATGACATGAAGGACTTGAAACTAGTACAGGATTTAATTGTAAAGTAACTAGTACAGGATTTAATTGTAAAGTAACTAGTACAGGATTTAATTGTAAAGTAACTAACAAGACATTTGTTTCTTTGATATTGTTAGTATGTTGAGGCTTGCCTTAGTTGCGATCGATTTGAAACTAGTTTATTTTCAAAGTTTTTTTTGTCTGCCATTTATTTCTTAATAACCTTTTTTCATTGATGGGGCATTGAAAAGCTTAAGATTTGTAACAAGAGGTCATATGGGTCTGTATTATTCAACTGATTCTACAACAACTTTGAAGTTGATCTAGGTCAATTCTGAAGGCTACTTAAAATCCAGAGAATGATAGGTTTATGCATGTCAATAAATTTTGTAGTTCTTCATTCCAGCATATTATTGGCCTAATATCAATCATTTATTTAAAGATTTTAGCCTATTTTACTCCTGTGACCTTGAATGTGTTCTTAGTCCTTCACCCCAGGATGCATGGGCCTAGAATTGTTTTAAGATTTCAGCTATTTGACCCGTGAACTTAAATGTAGGTCAGGTTGATTAATTTGAACAAATATGGAATCCCTTCACCCCAGCATACTACAGATCCTTGTTGTGAACTAAAAATACAACAGAACAAACAAAAGTGCAAGAATTTCAACCACAGGAGTCCCATGTGTTTCAGAAGGACACGAATGCCAAGTTATTTTTTTAAATGCTTACTGTGTTCATGCTCTTTCCTTTGTTGTTTGTGGGTGGTCATATTGTAACTCTTGTTCAGCAGTAATATGGTATATAGATTAAACAAACCAGCTCCTCAATGCATAAACAAACCAGCTGCCTTCTACAGATTGCCTCAACTGGCAGTACTGATGCCATTATATATAAAAAATATCAATTATTCATTGATGACCATCTGCTGAGCAGTGGTTAACCATTACTCCTGTAGAATGCAATATATATCTGCAGATTTGTCACCTTTGTGATGTAATCAAACATTTAGGACCGACACTAATTATGGGTTTTCCAAAGTTTTTTGTGGTTTCATGCCATGTCCAGCATCATACTCCATTAACACTTTTTTTCTCATTGTGAATTTTGTATCCTAACATAGAGGCAAGAGCTTTTATAGAGGAAAAAAATTCTTCTGACCCAAGGTCTTTAAAATATTTACTATAGTAGGGTTTCAGCGCAAGTTATCAATTAAATTCCGAGTGCATATCCAATCCCTTATGTAACATCATATTTCATAACCACATTTTCTTAAGATTTCTTGATGAATTATGATTTCAACATAATTTTTACTGTTCATAATCCAAGGTGCTTTGTATTGTGTTGCAAGTTTTTCATGTTCTCAATCATATTGCTTTCAGTTGTTTGTTTTTTTGAAAAGTTTCATTTGAAAATTACAACTTATAAAAAAATGCTTTCCAAAACAGTTTACAAATTGGAAATAGTGTTATTCTTATGATTTATTTAGCACAATACACTTTATAAGACATCTGCTAATTGGAAGTTTCTGTATATTACTTTCAGGTACTTTGGATGTGCAAAATTACCACTGGACTAATCTGTTAAAATTTAGTTATGCAGTATAATTTTGAGTGTGCCAAAATCAACAGTTAGCTTATGGCCAATTGTGATTTGATATAAAAAAAAGATTCTATTTTTTTCTTATTTATTACTCATTCTGATTAAAATCATCTGGTTATGGTTTTAGTTACTTCATCATTACTAGATAGTCATTTTCAGCTGGAGTCATATTGTAGGGAGCTGGTTGGAACCTTACTGAATGACATACACGAAGCCCATTGTATGCTACCAGAACTAAGAGCTCAAGGATACAACTATAACAGCATAGGATGGCCCATGATCTCAACTGAGAAGTGCAAACTGCCATAGTTCAGATCATATCAAACACTTCTGATCTTCACCGGAGGTTTGCAATAGCTAATATCGCGGTCAGTTTTTGTAGTCCCAACAGAAATTAAAACTTTAATGCAAAATATCAGGATCTTATCATTTTTAATGAGCGAGTGTAAGACAAACTAATTTTTTTTCTCCCAGATGACAGATGGAAGGAGAAAGAACAACTCTTTTCACTAGTGTCCACATTGAGGTATGGAGCATGAAAAAATCACACAACAGTGGCAGTATATAGTCTTTTTAATGTTTTACTGTTAAAAAAGCACATTACAGAAACATAATTCATGACAATCATTCTACAAAGAAAATTGCTTCAATTTGCTTACTACTTGTGTGACAGGAAAACTGACAGTGCAATCAACAACATCTAGAGAAAATGATGGGTATTAAAATGAAGTTTATCACCAGTGGATGAGAAGTTACAAGACTTTCAGAGGAAAGTTCAAAATGAACTGGACATTTCTTCAAATAAGTTACTAATGCTGCAAGAATGTTAAGGTAACTAGTCTTAATGTATACATCTGATCCTGGACTATAAAGACTTCCCAAAATAAACATGTTTGTGAACTACGTGTAGAAATAATGTAACAAGGCATTGCAAACAACACAATTTCCCTCGCTCCTACAACAAAAAGGGAGACCGAGGTTTATATAAATAGTAACGATGACCTTGACCCTAGCAATCTGAAATCTTTGAAAGGTATTCCAATTAATAACCTTTTTAACAAAGTTTGATGAAAATCCATGAAGATTAAAAGTTGTTAGTGGGCAGACAGGTATGTGACAACACATGTATGTAGGCTCCCAAGTACGATGACAATGCTATACCTTACCTCCAAATCTGTTGCGAGGGAATAATGATATATCTATACTTCTCGGATTTTTTTTATCCCTTATACAGAGAGGCTAGAGTATCAAAATACTAACACAATACCTACACTCCAGGTTAAAAAAAAAGAACTCACAAAAATAAGACAATGCAATGTCACAGCTAGAATTTTTTCTCTTCATATCAAGACATCAAGGGTACGAGGTAATATCTATGAAACCAAATGAAAACTTCAACAAGAATGAGAAAACTTTCATTTAATGATGGCATGCATTTACCATAACAATAAAATTACAACCTTTTTTAAACCAATCATAGCACTCGCAGATTGTCCCCCAGGACACGTGATCATGGAAAATGGACATGGTAAATTTGAAAACACATAGTACACACAACAATGTTGAGCAACAATATTTGATCAGTCAATGTCTGAAGTTCGTATTTCAAAAAAAGTTTTTTTTTTCGGAATAAATTGTGAATTTATCTATTTGCCAGGACTTGTTTAATCAATGCCAGTTTTCACCAGATACATAACAAATGATTTTTGCCGATTCCAGGGGTGTGAAATGCATAAGCTGTTAAGTTACTGGAACAGTTTTTTGTCCTTGTTTTCTGGCAAGTGGATCATGATACTCGAGATTCTCAAGACAATGTATCACTACCAATATCAACAATAATTTTATTGACTTGCCCGTATAGAATATTTGAAGTCAGGCCCTGTCCCCCATCACCAGTATATCAATATAGTATTAAGATTTTTTTAGTTAATAATATTATTGTTTAGTCTCCTTTTTTTCTCCTACAATTAACCACATATATATGGGGAATATTTTCTTTGGACATCAAGGTCTGTTTCACCACACCAATGTTCCTTCTCAACATTGACCAATACAACTCTAGTTACACTAAATCTGGGGCTGTCTGCCCTTAACAGGGGCAGGGTCACTTTCTACAGGGCCTCGAATTACAGGAATGGTTACTATAGCAACAAATCCTCTCAATAATCTGATTTGATGTAACAAGTACGAAGCCGATTTCAGTATAATTTTAATTTCTACTTAAATATGGAACAAGAAATCAGTTTTGTTAAGTTTTAAAATCAACTTTCCCCCCCCCCCCCCCCCCCCCCCCCCCCAAAAGCACAAGATGAATTACCTTAAGGTTGTTAGAATTGAAGTCATTTTAAAATTGTCATTTTTCTGCAAAATTTATTAACAAAAATAGTTCATCTCGGATGTGTTTTAGCACTACATCTTGATAGAAAACATCACACTCTGCTGAGCAGGAAACGCAAGTTCCAGAGATGACATGCTTGGTACTCGTTGCATCAAACGATTCCTTCGTTACATATAATAATAATTAAGACGTTGCTACTAAGCTTCCAATACAGCCACATGTATACGGTCACACTATGACTCTTCCTGTTCGATGTCCTCCACTTGACATTGTTCCTCTGAAAATACAAAGACTGAGTTTTACTATCAACATCACATACAGCAAATTCAAAACATTTCCGACTGATAACCATTTAACTTGATCACTGCATATCAACATCACATACAGCAAATTCAAAACATTTCCGACTGATAACCATTTAACTTGATCACTGCATATCAACATCACATACAGCAAATTCAAAACATTTCCGACTGATAACCATTTAACTTGATCACTGCATATCAACATCACATACAGCAAATTTAAAACATTTCCGACTGATAACCATTTAACTCGATCACTGCAAATCCATACATAAATGAGCAAAATAATTTCCCTGCAATTTGGACGACTATTGCCTCACACTCAAGTAACGTGGACAGCAGGTACAATTCTTTTGTTCCACCCTGTTAGGTCTGTGATAATATTGATATGTTCCTTTTTTGCTCTGGTCGTGACAAGTTCAAAATAAAGGTACATCATTAACTTGTTACCAAATCAATATCAGTAAATGTCACATGTCTTTTTAAGTCCTAGAATGGCACAACGTACATGTACAAATGCCAGTGTTATAATAATCATGGCAGATTATCCATTTTGATTGCTTGAGTGTCTTACAAGGCAACCTTATATAATACAAAGAGATATTAAAACTGTCATTTTTAGTAGATGATATATACATAGGAATTAATACAGAAAATGACAAACTAAGTATCTCTTGTATGATGACACTAATATTACCATAATCATGTTTTTTTGCTGTCAACATCTGACTGGAATAAACGATGCATAGATTGTTTGTTTTTTTCAAAATAATTTTGTCATTTATTTTTTATTATAGATGTACATGTAGATTGGGCTATCCTTTACATATTTTGATAAAAGATGGCAGGAATGTGGACCAAGATAAGATGTGCGAGTGGGTGTAGGCAAGTTTGCAAGGACTGTACGCCTGATCAGACTTGCTTGCTTAGTATGGAGGTAACCCTAGTTGTGTAAGGTCTACAAGCCTGATCAGCCTGGCCTGACTAGGATTGATATTACCCTGGTTTCAGCCTGGCCTGACTAGGATTGATATTACCCTAGTTTCTTAAAGTTCTAAGTCTGTTCATGATCAGATTGGCTTGGCTAAGATTGAAGTAACCCTTGTTTTGTAAGGTTTAGGCCTGATCAGACCGGCTTGGCTAAGATTGAAGTAATCCCTTGTTTAGTAAGGTTTAGGCCTGATCAGACCTGGCTTGGCTAAGATCGAGGTAACCTTTGTTTTATAAGGTTTAGGCCTGATCAGACTGACTTGACTGGGATCGAGGTAACCCTTGCTTTGTAAGGTTTAGGCCTGATCAGACTGACTTGACTGGGATTGAGGTAACCCTTGTTTTGTAAGGTTTAGACATGATCAGACCAGCTTGGCTGGGATCGAGGTAACCTTGGTTTTATAAGGTTTAGGCCTGATCAGATTAGCTTGGCTGGGATCGAGGTAACCCTTGCTTTGTAAGGTTTAGGCCTGATCAGATTGGCTTGGCTGGGATCGAGGTAACCTTGGTTTTGTAAGGTTTAGACCTGATCAGATTGGCTTGGCTGGGATCGAGGTAACCCTTGTTTTGTAAGGTTTAGACCTGATCAGATTGGCTTGGCTGGGATCGAGGTAACCTTGGTTTTGTAAGGTTTAGACCTGATCAGATTGGCTTGGCTGGGATCGAGGTAACCCTTGTTTTGTAAGATTTCGGCCTGATCAGATTGTCTTGGCTGGGATCGAGGTAACCTTGGTTTTGTAAGGTTTGGGCCTGATCAGATTGTCTTGGCTGGGATCGAGGTAACCTTGGTTTTGTAAGGTTGGGCCTGATCAGATTGGCTTGGCTGGCCATGGGGTTCAAGTAACCTTAGTTTTGTATCGTCAAAGTCCGATTAGACTGGCTTGGTTAGGGTTGAAGTAACCTTCGTTTTGCAAAGTCTAAAAGTTTTGCAAGCTCCAAACCTGTGCATATACCTCTAGTAGACATCTTGAAAAATGATTTACTGCTAAATTGCGATTGTATTTGTTAATGGCAATGCAACCATTACTTTTTAAGAACCCTGATCTGAAATACGACTATTTCAACTTTATGTCACTACAAACAATATATCAGAAATATGTAGAAAAACAAAACAGGAAATCAATAATAATGACAACTGTTTTTTCTTCTTCTAAAATTCTAAAATTATTAAGTGACTTTATCTTTGAGCACTGCATATCATGCACCTAAAAGTAATTTCATTTCATTTGAATTTTGTTAAGAAATGTACTCTGATCTTTTTTTAGCTTTTAGAAATATTAAGCAACTTTGATTGTTTTATCCTAAATTGAGAACTTGTAAGGGGACTATCAGAACTAACACTTGTTAGAAGCTTCATCAAAACAGAAATCAAATCATTAGAAAAAATTCCTAAGTCATAATGAAATGTGAACACAGCAAATGTACCGATGTGTCCAGCCAGTCCATCGTCTGAACAGCTATAGCATCACATATGCCATAAACAGGAGGAGAAAATCCAGTGGTAACCATCAAGAGTGGCAATAAACTGGATTACTCAAACACTGCAGTGCGTCACTGGGTTACATAAGGGGAAGGCAGAGTCCAACGTCACTGGGTTACATAAGGGGAAGGCAGAGTCCAACCAGAATTACAAGCTGTATTGACCTTCCCTCGTCATATTGATAACAGTAAAGTCAATATTCAATTAGGTAGTATACATGCAGCTTGATGTCAACAACCTATGCTGGAAAAACAGTAAGGGACTTGGCAGGTGTTTTTTGGTTAAAAATCAAAATGGCATGTTCCCTTTTTTCTTTTCTAAACGTTTTACAGTTATAACGTTTTGATTTTTAATGCGTTTTTGTTTTGTACTTGATATATATACATTTTGTAAGAATGCATCAATCTCACTGCTGGCTTTGGATTCCTATGTTGTTTCTTCTGTCAGACCTGACCACACTAACACCACTAGTTGATGACCATGTGCAGCTGTCTTACTCTATCATATATTTTTATTCTGATGCTCCAAGTTGTACCAAATGATACCATTTAGGTTAGACAATATATAGACCTACTTATAGTATACCACAGAACCTAATATAAGGTCTTGGAGTGGTTATTTATAATGTTCTGTGCTGGAATTTCAGGTTATATGATCAATATCTCTGGAAAGTCATCTTCAGTGACAAACGTATGAAGCATCACAAATGTTCATGATTAGGCATTCAATATAATGGAATAAGCCACAGAAGGGTGCTCTAGAAAATAATATCTGTAATGTGTAATCATATACTGGAAGTACTTTTAACCTTTATGACACACAATGACCAGGATTTTTTTTCTTTGAGAGTGATCTTCACTAAACTAACAAGAGGTTCACAGGGCCTGCATCACTCACCTGGATATATCAGTAATTATGGCATAATACTGAAATTGACATCCTCCATTTATACAGTACTAGTAGGAATTTAGTATGAATACCTTATATATATCATCCTTTGCCCAATAATGCTCCAGCCAAAATTTCATCAAAATCCATTCAGGCATTCAGGACCAGGGTATTGTTTCACAAAGCTTCGTAACTTACGAATTTTGCGTAAGTCACATTTACAATCACTAAGCGTTTCACAACAAGAGATCCCAGAGGGATCTTGGCGCCCACCATTGAATGATCTTTATAGGTTCCATGTCAGATTGATCTTTTCTCTACTTTTCCCTTCCTCTAAGTCTTACTAATCTGTGTTAAGTCAGAAACAGCACTCTAGTACTTTTCAAGGGGAACCTATATATAAAATTTAAGATTTAGCGATAATGGCTGTCTGTTGTTTTCGGATTGGTCCCAAAATGCAACACCAGGGACCAAGGGCAACCTACATATGAAATTTCAGAAAGATCCCTTCAGTACCTTCTGTAAAATAGCGATACCAAACTTCAATTGTCAAAATACAAGATGGCTGCCTGTCGGGCAGGTTGTTTTCTGACTGGTCTCAAAATCCAATTTGCATAACTAGGCATAGAGGGCAACCTTCAAATGAAATTTCAGAAAGATCCCTTCAGCAATTTCTGATAAATAGCGATAACAAACTTCAATTGTCAAAATCCAAGATGGCTGCCTGTCGGCCATGTTGTTTTCCGATAGGTCTCAAAATGTAATAGGCATAACTAGGCACCAAGGGGAACCTATATATGAAATTTGAGAAAGATCCCTTCAGTACTTTCTCAGAAATAGCGATAACAAACTTCAATTGTCAAAATCCAAGATGGCTGCCTGTCGGCCATGTTTTTTTCCGATTGGTCTCAAAATGCAATATGCATAATAAGCACCAAGGGGAGCCTACATATGCAATTTGAGAAAGATCCCTTCAGCACTTTCTCAGAAATAGCGATAACAAACTTCAATTGTCAAAATCCAAGATGGCTGCCTGTCGGCCATGTTGTTTTCCGATTGGTCTCAAAATGCAATATGCATAACTAGGCACCAAGGGGAACCCACATATGAAATTTGAGAAAGATCCCTTCAGCACTTTTTGAGGATTAGTGATAACAAGAATTGTTTACGGACGGACGGAGGGACGGACGGACGGAGGGACGGACGGACGGACGGACGACGGACCACGGACGCAGGGCGATTTGAATAGCCCACCATCTGATGATGGTGGGCTAAAAACTTCGTAACTTTTGAACGTTCGTAAGTTACGCAAAAACCTTGCTTAACTTAATGCCATATCCACCCTGTCGTAACTTATAAAAACAATTTAAAATCGTGCGCAAGCATGCCCTTGTGAACAGAAAATGATTCCATACTCAATCACAAATTAGCATAAGAGAACGATTATGCCTTGTGAGCGATTGTTTCGAGGTGAAACCAGGTTTTGAATGTCGAGGAGGGATGCCGGCAAAATTTAAAAAAAAAAAAATTGATCTTCTACCAATAATACGGTTGTTTTGATAGAACAAAATAAAGTTCCTAGTCTGTGTACTGACTGGGGAATAGGACCGCCGTACAATTTTCACCTCAAAAATGTCGTCCTTTTTTACCTCCCAAGTTAAAGAGTGGTATATTTTTACCGGGAGAACGTACAATTTCGACGTAAGATACGAAAAAAGTTACCAACACCTTTGTGAAACGCGCTTACGAACTTCATAAGTTTTGTGTAACTTTTTCGTAAATATTTACGAACGTTCGTAAGTTACGATGCTTTGTGAAACGATACCCAGGACCAGTAGGGATTTAAAGGATTCACCTAAATTTCCCCTATTTGGGCCTGGGCCTGCCCCTCCACACCCTCCGTTTATACAACATTAGATCTCCTTTGCCCAATAATGCTCTAGACCAATTTTCATCAAAATCCGTTCAGGCTTTCAGAACTAGTTTAAAGGAAATGTTGACAGACGGACGGATGGATGCTGCGTCAAAACATGTACTTAATGTTTAGGCTGTTGTTTCCGAAGGTTCAAATTTTAAGTTTGACCAAAAGAAGCATACAGGATGAAAGAAAGAAATTCAGAAAAGGACCATATTTTCAGAAATCATCACATTATGTATTTTTTGAGTTACATCTTAAACTGCAAAACAGTAGAACCCATTCGAAAATAACCTGCACAGCTACAAAATGCAATTATTTAGTATAATGTAATCAATTTACCATCTTGATCAGCCAGGTCGGTGGTCCATAGCGTCAGGTTGTCTCTCAACAGCTGCATGATTAATGTGGAGTCCTTGTAACTTTCCTCATTCAGACTGTCCAGCTCTGTTACGGCCACATCAAAGGCACATCTCGCAAGTTCGCACGCCAGCTTGGGGGAGTTGAGAATTTCATAGTAAAAGACCGAGAAGTTGAGGGCCAGACCAAGGCGAATTGGGTGGGTGGAGGGTAGTTTTTCAGCTGCCTTTGTGGCTTCTTGGTAGGCCACTAAACTATTTTCAGAGTGATTCTTCCTATCATCCCCAGTGCAGAACTCCGCTAGATAGCGGTTGTAGTCGCCCTTTCCTGTAAACAAAACCATCAACAAAATGAATCCGTCAGTCTTTCACAAATTGGAACATAGAAACAAAACAACCAAATAGAAATGAATAGAACCTCTTGCCTGTTTTTGAAAGAACAAATTTTTAATTCACTTGCTTTTAATCTTTTTTCCAAACAATCTATGGATTTTATTTCTGTTACAATAGGAAATAGTCTACTAGGTATGTATGTAATGTTTTGGTTACATCTACACAGTACGACACTTAAAAGCCAAGAAACCTATACTATTACCTTGGATGCAACGTGTTGGGAAATAATCAACATGTGTAGTATAAGAATTCACAAATCTTCGTACATCAATGTTTCAGACAAAAATGTTTCATTAATGAACAAGAAAAAAGGCCAAGCCAAAAAAAAAATCTTTGTTAATATCTATTTCTTTCTTTTTTCACACACTGGAATTCAGCAGCAGATTATCAAAAAGCATCAAGTTGTTTTGGGTAGGAAATCACTTATAAATGTAGAAGTCTAAAATTTCATTCCAACAGATATCTGATTAACTGTAGAAAAAACACACTTTTTTCAACTGGAAACATTTAAGTTTGCCGTCTTCCTTAACCCATATTCAAAACTTGTCAGTGAATAGCATTACATAAATCCTAACCTTTGTTAACCCCAAGAAACGAACATTGCAGAGATTTCCCTTGCCAAGATACTTCACATTTAATCAAGTTGGTTAATAAACCACCTCACATGAAGTCCACTTGTGTCTCATTTGTACAATGAAATTCCTTGCCCCATGGAAGTTCAAAATAAATATTTAAAAAAAGCCTTTCACCTCCTCCTCAAGAGGGCAACAAATTTCATTCTTACAATAAGACTTCCTTGGCCTACAGATGATACAAAAGTATAAATCTCTTCAGCCATTCTGGACAAGTTGTCTTTTAAATGAAAGGGTGTACTATGAAACTAAAAAGTACTATTAAAGTGTTGATGCAAATGTGGTTATTATTTTGAGCTAACTGTATCCATACAATGAAATTTAGCATTTAATATCAAGGGTTGAAAAACACAGAACATAAAATAATTGATAAGTGTGGCATGGGCTCTTGATGCATAACCAGACATAAACGATAAACTACCCAGTAAAAGTCGAGAAACACGGTCACTTAAATGATGTTGTGTAAACCTACACAAACAAAAGTTGGAAACAACTCGTATTCAAATGCATGTTACGCCTTCTGAAGCTAGGAACACAAAAGATGTCCAATAAACTTCTTTTTTTTTTTATAAATTACGTTTATGGATCAAATACATTTTATATTGGCAATACCTTAATGTAATCATTCATGTAAAAAAATATTTCATATTTATGCCAAACAAGACTTGTCATATCATCTTCAACATTCTTATTTTTTTTAATTCATAACAATTTTTAATCCTTTTCCAACATTATTTTTCTGTAACTTCTTATCATAGCTTAATACACGTTTTATTTTGTTTATAGATTGATATTTCCCCCACACACACACTTCTTTTAATCAAAGGAATAAAATTTCTATTATGACCCTACAATTTATGTTGATGAACATCACGATCATTTTCCTGGTGCTTTTTTCAGCCACTGTGTAGCTATACTGAACTTTCAAATGTACCACTTTATTTTTTACCGACAGTAATTCTCTAGCCACTAAACTTTCTTGCGACTTGATAATCATGACAAACAAGCATATCAGTGCTGAATATTTTTTCTGTAGAATTTAATGTATACTACTTAGTAAACTAAACAGATGGAACGGGAAATTTAACAAATCAGAACAGAAGAGAAAAGAGGAATATATTAATGTACATTTTAATGGTTTCACATTAAGTTTGTTAAAACAAAACAATGAGGAATACATAAAGATTATATAGATATTGAGTAATTATAAAAACAAGCACAATCTATGTTGATGGCAGTACAGGCATAGTGCATCTTTGGTTCAAATAGTTTTACAACCTATGTTTTGCATATTCGGTAATGTGTAATTTCACAAAGAGATGTTTTTGTCAATAATCAAACAATCCAAAATGTACAAATGTTCCACTTGATATTACTAAATTATTCCAAATATACAGAAATTTTATTGAAGTGCACCCGTTTTATGAATCGGGCACTTTCTAGACCAGATTGTAAAGGGTCAAAATATAATCAACTACTTAAAACAAGGTCATGGTCTAAAAATCGTTACATTCTCTATTTCCCCTTTTTTTTTGTTTTTTGATAAAATCTAGATTGGCAGAGTTAAGCTGAAGAAAGTATGTCATAAAGAGGTCCACAAGGGACAGCCAGATTGGTAGCATGTAATACAATAAATGGCAAGATTGTATCACAGCCACAACATCCAGATCAACACATCTGGACAAAGCCACTATATAAATCATTAGGACACATTGAACAAATGATAATTAAACCATCACATCTTCCTACATTTCTGTTACTTTATTTGTTCTTCAGTCAGCATCCCTTAACTCCTTATTATAAAATTGCAAAATTTTGCAATGTATTTATGTATTTGCACGTCCAACATTTACTCTTCTGTATTACAAAGTGGAAGACATGTTGCCATTTTAGCTGATTCTAGAACTTGTCCTTTTTTGCCTCTTTTTAATGCTTAAATATTTTTAGCCAAAATTTGTGGCCTTTCCAAGGAGATTCAGATATTTTTATTTTCAACCTTTTATTTAACTTGAAAATGCCCAGAACTTTAAAAAAAAAATTGAATCATTTCCTCATTTTCACTAAGATCATAACAAGGATTTCAATAGAATATCTCATCATCTAAAATGAAAATGACTGAAATAAATTACATTATTCCCTTCCCCAACATAATCCCAAAAACTCTGCTCCATATCTATTTGAATTCATAGGCACAACATTAAAACACATATATAACAACTATTACAAATACAAGACAATAGTTTTCTTGTTTCAATTGTTATACCCATATAAATTTACCTTATACAATATCAGACACTAAAAAAAAAAAAACATGCAAAATTTGCTATCACTGGGAAAAAAATTGTCGAAATACAATATTTTGGAGCTTGAAGGGATTGACTTAAGTATTTAGGTACCTAGAGGCAAACAAATATCGACAACCATTCCACCCTTTCACCACATTTTTATGCATTATTCAACCAAGTGTACTAGAAGTAAATATCATAATCCATTAAATAAGTCACTATTTCATAATTCCGTATACAATGTCAATTTAGAATACATTTAGTTTAGCTGGACATTCACTGTAAACTATCATACAGATGAACTGTACTTTTAACAAAACAAATAAAGAAGACAAAATTCCATTGAAAACTTTGAATTTCATGTGAAGATTATTTGGAATTTCTCACTGTCACACATAAAATACACCAACTTGTGCTAATAATGCTCAAGTTTTGCTCAAAGGTACATCATTACAACAATGTAAACATCACATTCCCATTCCAAAGTCCATGTAATAGTCCTGTCTATTTGCTAGTTGATGAAGTGAATGTTATATATTTAGTGTCCTCAGCAACGAAGGATCATGAGTTCAGGTCAATTCTGCTCTTGCTCCTGCTCTACATCCTGCTCCTCTCCTGTTGAAGAAACACACAATTTTGTTTAAATAATTCAACTAAATTATAAGACAACCTAATGGGTCCTCAGTTTATTGTTCAGTGCAATCTGGGTACTCCATGCATGGTCACCTATTGGTGACTGGCTATGGTTAACACAGATATTAATTCTTACAACAAAGAGAATATCTAATGTTTTATTTGTTTTGGGGAATTCAAAATTTTTGAAGTTTTAAGAAAAGGTTTTAGAGAAAGGCATGTATTTTTCATGGGTGTTGTATAAAAAAGGCCTTAATTTCTTAATAATCTTTACTTTCACAGAATCTATTTTTCATAAATTCTTTCCATCTTCAAAATTAGAAGGATAAAAAATAAATCTGTTGGAAACAAGCATACTGAGTACGAGCATTGTTATAGCAATACATGTTACCTATTGCACTGCAAGCTTTTACATTGTAATGACTTTCAAAGAAACTTAGATTTCTAAAATATAGTAACGATGACCTTGACACCCCCCTCCGAATCCTGAAAGTCTACCTTGTCCAAGAGACTGTGAACCTTTGGAATATTAAGTTAGATCAAAATACCTCCAGGAATGAAACTCACTCCCGGTTTCACCAGACTAGGGAACTAACAACCTTGACAGTAGCACCTGTTTAATTCCACTGCATTCAATAATAACACTTCTCATCTGTCCTAAAGTATGAAAGTAGTGTTCATCAACACTTTTGCAAATGAAATGTCAATAAATTTTTACGTCGTAATATTGGATGGGGTATGGGAGTGCAGTAATGCAAGATGTTTCCTATCTTTAGAGTTTTGCATAGATGGTTGGGTACCATGTCCATCTTGCTGATTATTCTCAAATTCCACACAGACAGAAGTTTTCAATGTGTCATTACCACCACTGCAATATATGTTTAGCCTGATTAACAGAAAAACAGGAAGACAGGTCACAAATACACAAGCCAATGTAAAACAAAGCTCCACTCTTAAGATAACTTCCATTCTAACACTGATACTATTGAATACAGCCTCCAATAATAAACACTGATACACTATTGAAAGTTAAGTCCCTTAGTCCCCGAATCACGGTTGAAAACATAGATCTATCTTTGAATAGATTTGAATAAAATTTCTTTCATTTATTCCAATGAGTGAATTCCAAATCAAGATCATATCTCTGTTGGTCCTTTTACCTTCTGAAAAGTCAGCATTATAAATTCACTTCTGATTTTGTTATTTCCAAAGATTTTAAAGCTATGGACAGGAATAAATCACTTATACAATAATATTTTTTACTTTAACTTAAAAGCTCCAGGTCTTGAAAGGTGCTTTGCATGTTAGAAGTCATCCAGTTTTCTGAAGGACCTGGGCAAATATGAAAGCTTATTTGGAAATCATTATGATTTTTCAATTGTGCCCCTTTTCTAAAGACGAAAACAAACCTAAGAAAGATTTCCATTCGAAAAACTTACACAGAAAACTGTTTCCATTTAACGAAGAACTTTTTCAATCAAAACTTGTTGCGCTTAACAGAATCAGCTACCCAATTATCACTTAATTTCACAACTGGCTATCTGTAAAGCCGACATCACCACTGCACTTGATAGTCAAATGAAGGATTGATTTCATTCAAGACTCAAAGACAAACATTAATATGGAGTCCTGTCATGTTAGCAAAAATACGCTGAAACCTAAATCTTCATTTAAAGTGTCCTGCCAAAGTTCTCTAAGCAAAGACTGTGTTTTATAAGGAAACCTATCAAAATGAGGTCGTACCATCTTGCTGATTCCAGAGTGTTAAGTTATCTCTGAGAAGCTGCATTATTAGTGTAGAATCCTTGTAACTATCCTCCTCCAATGTATCCAGTTCGCTAATGGCTTCATCAAAAGCCTTCTGAGCAGTTTCTTGAGCAGTCTGGTATTTCCCCTTAATCTCGTAGTGAAACACAGAGAAGTTCAAAGCCAAACCCAATCGTATGGGATGAGTTGGTTTTAATTCCTGTGTTGCCACTTCAAAAGCCTTTTTGTAAGCTTCCTCACTGCTATTTGTCACTTCAGCCTTGTCTTCAACAGAAATCTCAGCCAGGTATCGGTAGTAGTCTCCACACCTGTAAGACAAAACTAAACCTCAAATATTCTACAAAACCAGTGAAACAGTATACAAAGGCTCAACTGTTCACATTCTTATCAACATTATAATTTTTTCAATTTTCCCTTTTATATTATGAAATTTCATATGTGCAAAACCTAAGGATTTTTGCCACTACATAAAAAACTGTTAAGAATGGTTTATTAATATGAGAAGTCCTAAGACAAAAGGCCCATGGGCCTTAACGTCACCTGAGTTTTAAAATAATTCTGTTAATTTCACCTTGAGTCTAACCAAGTTAGCCTTAACTCCAAAAGAAACCCAACAAATGATATTTGAGATGTCCTAATACAAACTATAGTAAAGTTTACCCCCTCCCAAGGGGGCACACACAAGACCCTAGGGTTATGAAATTCAATTTTGGTACAACACCTCAAGACCCTTTCATCCAGAAGAGTATTTCATTCTACCTTATTTGGGTCTTGGTAGAAGATTTTTAAAATTTCAGTTAATTTGACCCTTTTTGGCCCCACCCATCAGCCCCTGGGGATCAGACAGGGCCAACATGTGCATACCATCAAGTGTCATCCAATGCTGATAATATTAAAGTTAGAATGAATTCCAATAGATAACAAACAAATGATAACCAAAAATGTGATTTCCCAACATAAACTTTAGTAAAGTTTACCCCCTCCACATGGACAAATGCGAGACCCCAGGATCATGAAATTCACAATGTTGGCAAAGGACTTGAAGACCTTTATATCTGTGAAGAGTATTTGATTCTACCATATCTTTGAATTTAGAAGTGTTTTTTTTTAATCTAAAACAATTTTACCATTTTTGGCCCTGTCCCTCATGTGATCAGGCCCCTGGGGAATTGGGCCCATATAATTTACAATTTTGGTCGACATTTGGCCATGGAAGCTTCCTGCCAAATTCATTGAATTTGGTTCAGCTGTTTTGGAGAAGAAGTCAAAAATGTAAATATCTAACAGATGGATGACGCACGACGATGGACAAAAGGCGATAAGAATAGGTCACTTGAGACATCATCTCAGGTGAACTAAAAACTGTGGAGACTGGATTATAAATAAGAAAAGACTTGTAAGTACACTACAAGCAGGGATTAGTGTCACATCTATGGAAACTGAAATTTCTTAGGGAGTTGTTTGAGCACACAACTGTCAGTTACTATGACAAAGTGAGCAGGGTCAATGGTTGTTGCAGAAGAAAACTATGGTGGGCAAAAGTTATACAGTACACACATTAGGTAAGAACTGCTACAAACACCAAACAAAGTAAAAGCCACTCCAGAAAAGAAGTAGTTATTAAGTAAGTTATTAAGTCTTTATCTTGAAATGTTGCACACCCCTCAGTGAGCTCTCATGTCAAATATATACATGAAAAATCAAAGACTAATTATCGGAGGGAAACTTAAACCTGTGAAAAAATGATATTCATTAATTGATGAAAAACCTAGGTGAACTAATACTTTTTGAGATATTAAAGAGATGCTATAGTAAGGTTTGGTTGGGAAATGAAACTGCCTTGCAAAAGAGTCAGCTTGCTAAGTTGCTCGATAGTTACAATTTACTTAAAACAGAAATAGTTCCTAAACAGTTTAAAGTAACTTAAAGCAGAGGTATTCTCGATTGTACGTAAGTGAGAAAACGTTCAATTGTACATTTTCTCTCTCAACTGCAATAGATTTTAAATTTTTTGAGACAAAGTGATAATAATGAAATAGGGGGAAAAAAAACAAGGATCCATAAAGAAGCCTGAATTCCTCAGCTGTTCCTTAATATTTCATGGTGTACGGAACTCTTTATTTTGACTGTATCTGTGTTGTTTTTAATCATTCCATCTCAAATAATGTACTTCCAGTAATCATTGAAATTTTTGACAATGCATTATCCAATTTCTTATTAGGGTCAAGGTAATTTAATGGAACATGCTTGATAATGAGCGGAAGGCAAAATATATATTCAGATACAATTTCACACAAAAATATGACTCAATATCTACTTCAAGGCCAAAGATATCTATTTGAAGACATTTGGTCACCCATAATTCCATCAAGCAGTTAGTCATGCCATTTTTCATCAAAAGATACTTCAAAATTTCCAATTGACCTTGAATATGTAAGCCAAGGTCACTTATTTGAACAATTTGACACAGCAAGCTACAACCCAGATATGTATACCCTGACCCTTGGTCCAAGTGCTCATTCCGAGCAGTCTGATGACAAGACAGATGAAGCACTACAGCAAAGTTCACTTGCATTATATGTGACATGTACACAAAACAACTAACAAATTGAAATTGCATATATCCTCTTCCAAACTGGCTTTTTTTGGCATTTGCCCCTTGAGGTATAAATCCAATAGATTCAATGATATATTTCAAAATATTGTTGGTGGCTTCATAACAATCTTTCACTGATCAAATGTTTATCTAATCTTTCACTGATCAAATGTTCATCTTTAAGTTTATATCTGTTTTTATAGGAATTGCCAAGTAACAAGCCAGATTGGACATTTTGATAAGGGCAATCATGAGCAAACAAACAGGCTGTGCTCACTAACATAAGTGTACAGTGTACATACACAGTGCCGGTGACAGGTGTATTAACTAATATACAGGTGTGTACAAACCCAGTCACACCGACCTACAGGGTGCGGTCAATACAATCAGTAGGTAGTAAACAAATAAATGTCAATAGATCGCAGTCAACAGTTTGACCAGAGCAGAGCCGATATAAAACAGTTGAGCCCATGTAGAACGGCCTTACGTGATAATAGCCATCCCTAGCAATGCGAGACTAAATACCAGTTTGATGTAGTTTGTTGGCGACAGGGCTGCTTGCTGTTGTTGCATGCCCTATTGGCTTGTGGAGCAGGCCTCCTGCCAATGCTTATGTAGCTACAGCTAGAGCTATTCTCTCTCAACAACAAGCAGCTTCAAATGTATTGATTTCTCCAGTCCACAAGTCGACCACACACACTCCCTTCATCACATTAGTCACCTAGATCATCAATGTTACCATCCTGGTACAGGTAGTAAAAATGGGCAGGGACCAATTCGTTTTGAGGCTAGTAACCCTTTGTGGTTTTGGATTATTTTGTACACATGAATCTTTTAACTAGCAATATTAAGATTAAATCTAACTTAAGTAATATTAATTATCTTATAAAGTTTTGAAATAAAGCATAAAAATTCTCAAAATTAAAAAAGAAAATGGGGATAAAAATGTACCGATTTTCAATCATCAGTTAAGATTTTTCCTTGATTTACCAAGGATAGGGTAGTGGAATTTGGCCTTTACAACTCTTTCACAAAAAACTTATGGTTTGTATCTCTCCAGTCACTTAATTAGTAATAAAAACACATTCGTGGGTAACAGTGTTCTCTCACATTAATTTCTGGTCTGAACCTTCACCCTATGTGTTACATATCATCTACAACATATACTGACCATGTACGGGTCGCTATTGATCTGTGTTTACAATTAGCACATATTATTGATTTTACATTTACACGTTTCTGTGTATTATTTAACCACTATAGAACTGACAAAGACGTCCTTCCCTTTCAGTAGTTAGGTGATAATCTGACCCTTTCATAACCTCTATTGACTACAACGGACTTTCAGCCCACTAATTACGGGCAACAAAATGAAATCTTGAGGGATGAAAAGATCGGGTGATTTAAAGGATTACAAAATTCCAGATTAACTACCTTCTTAGGAACATGACAAATCTGTCTGATACCTATCCACTTCAAGCAATGCCAATGCAATATACATGGCCAAGAATTGTGGTAAAAATTCAGTCAGTGACGACATAAACAACCATGAAGAGAAAGTGGTATTCTATAGACCTACAGAGTTTCATGTTTTGTATAGGTCATGTTTTGTATAGGTCTTTGGAACAGATATAAGTTGTGATGTTGAATTTACTGTAAATTGCCTTGTTTAATCACTGTTGTTGACTGCAGGTAGATCAACAATGGAAGTTTAGCTTCAGCAATGAGCGGGCTTCAATAATGAATCCCTTGGTACAACTGTAACCAGTCAGTTCATAACGACTAAAAAAATCAAAATCAAAATCAAAGGGCAAGGAAAGGTTAACAAAAAAATCTTTCAGTCTTAACTATATAAAAATGTTATAAGGAATTGAGAAAAGCATATATAGGCATAAATTCTATAAGCAGAAATAAAACAACCAGAGTCTATCAGTATGAAAAGGATGGAAGTAAGCAAGCAAGAGAAACATGATTAAGACATGCATATTCAGATATATCCTAAGCATTGTTGAAAAATATCCCAGTATTTAAAGAACAGATTGAAATTTCTACTCTTTTCCAAATAATAGTTGAACCAGTATCAGAATACTATCCCAGGTCATATCTAGACTACAGGAACACATGTTGCCAGCATGGTGCAGACCCAGTTTGCAGACACAGCATTTGACTTGCCAATACAAGATCAATGAAACTATACTTAAACCAGTTTCACTTTATAACGATCACCTTCAACTACGATGTAGGACTCTCCAAGGAGTTTCATCTCCAGCATACCACCTCCTAACCATGGACATGGGATTTATAGATACAAGTACCAGACACAAGCACGATCAAGCTTTATCACAAGATATAGTGCAAGAGATCAGAATATGATACATGTAATTATATAAAGTTGAGTCTTTCAGAGAAAATTTTTATTAAGAAATTGATCAATAACATATATAAGAAATCAATAAGATAGTTTGATATTGTCAAGTCTGTTCTTCAGATGTCAATAACCCATTTTCGAAAGCTTCAAGTACTGGTACCAAAATTTCTTGGGTATAGTTCAACTACATAAAGACAGAATTCAGACACCCCCTCAAACTTCAGTTGTCGCTGAAACAAATCAATAAAAGAGACCCCCATCCCAAGGCCTTAGAGTTTACTTGATCTTACAAACACAAGGCTATTGTTTCCAAATTATCAAGAATTTAATGTCAAGGAATTATTGGCAAAAAAGCAATTTCTGAAGAATATGGGCTATAAACAAAATTTGCTATAAGAATTGCAGAAATTCTTTTCATATTTTAAGACGTAACATTGTGTCAAACTCTGTTACGTCTTAAAATATTCCTAATAATATTCATCAACTGTTCCCGATGATCAACGCTAAATTCAATCAGGTAGGAATGTGTTATACATATATCCAAGTCTACCCTTTCTGGGACAAATTGAATACATGGCAGATGTTTTGAAAATAGTGCTTCCTGTCAATGACTGAATACACAAGTCTATGGAAATGGACCAAGCATCTGTTGGGATTATGTATTTCAGTTGTGTCATTGGTTATATATGTCCTTGAAATAATATTTGACGTCCAACATTACATCATGTGGATTTTCAACACTGATATTGGTTTATATCAAAGAAATTGTTGTCTTTACGAATTCATTTGTATTAGTTTCATAGGAGTTCAAATAACCCTGATTCCTAAAATTGAACTGTTGTTTTCCTTACGTTATTGGGCGACATTTTGTCATAGACGTAACGAAGACACATAATTCACTGTCCATGTTACACCTTGATAAAAATATCTTAATAAATATAAAAATATTTTATACATTTTAAGAGTTTTATAAAGTTGATATGTAAGTACTGTTTGTTGTTTCCTTCCACTAATTTGCATCGTGTAAATGAACAGTAAGGAAGAACACCTCAGGATGCAACTTGTTGTCCGTAGTTACATCTGTATATTGGATTTGTAAATAGTAAATTGGTGTCCTGTTACATCTTGATAAATAAAAACACATTTGAGTCTGTTTACAGGTCAATGTTTAAGTAAATACAGCTAGATTCTTTTGTGGTGTCTCTACACCTTGAAAAAATAAATATCAGAAAATCTTCAATAAATCGTTTAATCTTTTGAAATTTTTGTTGCCCTTCAAAGTTCTCATTATTACCTTATGTCAGCAAAAAAGAAAAATATATAAACATTCTTCTTTAAAAGCTGGACACCAGGTCATTTGAGATGTAACAAAAATTCCTCGACATCAAATTCTGGATCAATTCTACAGTTCTACAGCAACACAATTGATGAAAAATGTTGTGCATTTTTTTCAGTGTTGAGGTACTGCGTAATTGTTTTTTGTGTAGGGTGAAGTAACCAAACCCTTATTAGGCACCACTCCTCTGTCAACACATAAAATGATAAATTACCTTGGCCAAGAGACTTTTATATTTCTAACCCTTTTTACCTCTAAGGAAATAGGGATTTTTGAATCAATCTGATCTTGGGAATTGCCATGTTATTAAGTTCAATTGATATTTTATTTTTATTTTATTTTCTTACAGAAAAATTTTAAAGTCCATTATGTAAAACCTCGTATGTAGGGAAAAAGAAGTTTTCACTACTTACACTGGCTCTTTTCTTGGTCAAATGTTTTATTGACACAACCTAATAACTATATATATATGCTCCATACCAATTTTTTTTCTTCTCAAACTGAACTAGCAGCCTCTAAAACTAACTGAACATCTAAATGGACAACACACTACTGCATGAGCCAAGGACCATATTCACTTCAATTTGCCTGACCAACAAATGGCAAACATATATATAGAGAGATCAAATGTCCTTCAAAAAATTCAAGGCATAATCTACGTACACCCAAAAGTCATTTGGTGACCGAGCAGCTGTACTTGTCAAACATCTCTTCACAATTATACACTTAGTATTGAAAGCATACAAAATTGTTCAAAATAAGTAGATGCTGTGTTGAATTAATCAAATTTTATCATATATTTTGATTTTCAAAAACTTCAATTGCATTATACATTATAAATTTCTTGATGTATGAACCTGGTAAGGTACATCATTATCACTAGCTGTCTTGGGATGATCAGACTGGCCTTGAGCCAAACTGCATCATCCATACCAAATTCTGTAAAACCATGGTCAACTTGAGCCACTTGAGCTATTTTAGCCAACTTTCACTTTTGATAATGCTGATCTGTAGTGTGTTTGAATCCTATAATAATATCTCCATTAACTTCCAAAGCACTTCCATGAATCATACTGATTTGTATTCACGTCATTGCAGACATGGATTTGTTAATATTAAAATCTCTATATACCAGGCAGTGTAAAAAGGAAAATCAATGGACCAATGACATATCCAAGCATAATCTGACAAGAAAAATAAATAATTGCACCATGCCTCCAATACAGGATGCAGTCCTAGGCATAGCACTGTAAATAAGCCATATTATACCACTACTAAGTCATCTAGGGCACTTATATGTGTGTACAAAATGTATATAAATGTTGGAAGATACTATTATCTTTCACCAGATATTTCTCCCAATTTCAATTCTGAAAAGATGACAGGGGTGATAACTGCCTTTTGGGTGTAGTGCAACGTTTCAAATGTATCACTTTCATCCATTTTTTTTCTTTTTGAGTATTGTTTTCAAAATTGACATGGATATATATGAAGAAATACAAAGTGTTTTAAAAGCAATTTCTGATGTTTGTTGAAAAAGACTTTGCATTTCCATTTTTGCTATATAGTTAGTTACAGAACATTACATGTTTAGGCCTTTTCCAAAGCTACAGCTACATATCTCAGCAAATAAAACAATAAAAAATCAGTAGCAGCAACAGGGCTTTATAGTAACAAACAAGACTACATATATATAAATAAAATTAGGAAGACTAACACTACAAGCTTAAAACCCAGGAAATGTATGTTGTATATTTTGTCAAAGGAAAATATTACCTGTAGGACATGTGGCCACATGGCGTCAGCCCGACTCAACGACACGCGTCATCCAAAACACACGGTATTGTTGGTGCCTGAACGACCAGTTTGCACGATTCCGGAGCAGTAACAATTTACGCGAAAGTCTCTCATATTATCTCTTAACACATTAGAAAAAGTAATGTTTGATTTTCGCCTGTTTACATCAAACAAACTCCAGTGTTTTAGTTCCCCACATCATTCTTGGTCGTAAACAAATGTTTATGACTTATACTTCATTTACATTAAGAATGTTTCAAACTTTTCTAGAGAAAATAATGTTTTAATTTGTTGGAACACAGATTTAGACAGCAGAAATATTGCAAAAAGTGTAATTAGTACAAAACAAGGGAAAGATAAAACTATACATTTAGATATTAATTTGTCGTTATTAATTTTTTTAATTGATAACCATTTCATAACACATTTTTCTCTCAATTTGAGATTGAAAACAGCACACAGTCAGTGGTATTCTTTTAATATCAAAATGACATGTTATACAAGTTATAATGAAAAAGAACATGAGACCCTGTGTGCCTGTATCGCTCACATGGATATTAAAGCAATCAAACAAAAATATGAATATGGGGAAGGTCACAAAGCTCAGTATTGTGACTATATGAGAAGTCCCCAAAAACTTGATATTTCTTTCAAACCAAGTACAGTGACAATTTACACACACGTTTAGAAGTAAAGTTTCAAAAAAAGGTGAATTTCCATTTCACACCCGCAACCCTCGCTCCAGGGAACATTTATGTACAACTATTTTATAATTACCATCTTATGAAGATACCAAAATTCAATTATTATCCCTTTTCCTTTCTGGTACCAAAGGAGTCATTTCCAAGATTAATATTGAATCTTGTATTGTGCCTTTTTGGACTAGCAGGGTTTTAAAGTTCACAAATGACCGATGGACTGACAATAGACACTGCACCACAGCACAAGCTCATTTGGCAATTTGGGAATCAGCAAGTGGTTCAGACCCTTAATTCAACTGCATGATATAACTGATAAATATCTTAATTTCAAAAGAATATTTTTTTCCACAAAGGTAACTTGCAGAAGAAGAGATGAATAGGGTGTAGGAAAAGGAACTATGATGGATGGATTGTAAAGTAATCTACATGAGGAGATTATGAAATCCAAGCAATAAATCCATTCTATTTGTTTTGTTACATAAAGCAGACCTTGTTTAGCAAGAATGTCATAATGTTTTGTTAAAATCAAATCTTAGTTGAAGACAAATATTCAAATTACTATGTCTAGCAGTCACAACATGAATTTGCAATACAGTACATTAAAAAGAGCACAATATACTTACCAGAGATTTACCTGGGGTTCAAGATATTTTCTCTGGGTCTTCAATAATTCTATGACAACTGGAAAGCTTCAAACATCTTGGTAGTTTAAGCAGCTGCTTGAGTCTGCCTTTTATAAACATCCTGCGTTTTTTGTGATGAAACTTTTAGAAAGCGTCGCCAGTGAAGAATTAATCCATAGATAATTTAGGTGCAAGTACCAAAAAGAAAATCTTGCCAGAGAGGGATTCAACATACATCTCCCTGAAGTCTGGAAGTGGAGAGAATCAAGGAACGAAAAACCTTGGCACAGTTGCAAATTATTTGAATCATGCAATGGTGAGTGAAATGTATGGTTCTAACAAAATTAGGGTATCAAAGTTGAGATGAATATCTATGTCAATTACTTAGCAAGCAAAGCAACCTTGTCTACAATATCAATTTTCTATACCAAGACCTCTCCTCTACCTAAGCATATACCATTCTGGCTTTCTGTAGTGCCAACTACATACTCAATTGGACATATATTTCAGATTCTAATCCTTAATCCGCCAACTTTTGCCACAATATACATCATCTGGACAGAAATTTACCATGACCCTTCATCCTCCCATTGTGGCTTATGTCCAGAATTAAAACTTCTCCCAAGTGTTGCCCACAGTATATATTTCTATCATTGCATTTTGTAACAGAGTGGCGGCCAGTGCCAAACATTGCAATCCTATTTCTTGGCACTTCAACTGAAATTTAGTGCATATTTGTGGCAGAAAAGCAACTTAATCTCTCTAAGTTTGTATGCCTCAATTTCTTTTGACTGACTGAATACCATTAAATAAAATTCAGAGTTAACAATATACATGTCGTTTAATACATTTCATCTATCATGATCATCAATCATTAACCATTAATTCAGCCACAATTTTGTGAACTCTTGGTTAAATTCTTGATGAGAAGAATTCCGATGACTTCAATCTTGTCAAAGCTTAATATTAAATATGATGATCATATAAAAGGCTATCTAAATATAATACAACCAATAAAGTTAGTGCTAGTTGTGAGGGGTGTCATTGTTTTCAAGTAAAATGTTACCTTCCCTCTTTCTTATTACCTACCATAAGTTCATTCCAAGTGAAAAATGTCGACATACAAAAATGGCTGAGTCCATTTACTTTCAATTTTCCCCCCATGTAAATCTATTACTCTTTGTATTGTATTTTTTTTTAATTGTGATCAAAGGCGTTTGACAAAAATAATCAGAAGAATAATGATTAAAGGTAGGATCAGCTTTAGACTATTTTACTTCATTCTATTTAAAATTTGTAACTTAAAAACCAGTTACTTTTTGTTTCAACAAGTACATTGGCTTCGGTTGGACACTTAACACTTATATCAGCAGCTTTATTCCAACTAGATAGAAAATTTGTTCTACATTATTCAACTAAGATGGTTATTTGGACAGTTCAGTATTAATATGCCGACAGAATGGATCATGTTAGCAGAGGTACAGACCAGTGCATAATATAATACATTGCCTTCAGGGGTTGGTCCTTCAAATTCTTTTAATTGCTAAGAGTTTCAAAAGAAAAAGGAACTTGGTCAAATAAATAGCAGCTATTGTAAAATTGAAAAGAAACTTTTTAAAATAATATCTTCTCCCTCATATTTCAGTTATATTGGATCATAATGTTTTGGAAACAAGATAAGTCCTACAAAAGGTAATTAAATATATATATGCAACTGTTCTTAATATGCAACAGTTAAAATTGAATACCATAGCAATACATCATTTTTGTTAGAGCCTCAAACACATTTGCAAAATTATGGAAGGTAAAATTAGATCTATATTTTACTACAACCCCAGAAAGCCAATGTATTAATCTGATAAATATTAACGTACTCATTTGTCCAAGCATTCATACAGACACACACAGATCAGAGATGTAGGTGGACAGCAAAGAATCAGCTTTTCATTCAACAACACTGGCACGATAAAACTCTTGGAAATTTGAATTCCAATCATTACTCAAAGGGTATTTGAAATAGAATATTTTTTGTTGTATCTTTTAAAGAATGTATCCTCAAGCTGGATATCTTTTTTTTTTTTTTTTTTTTTTCAGCTTTTGCTGAACAGAGAAGCTCAACCTTTCCCATCTCTTTTACATCATAGTAAAACTAAATAAAATACTTACCTCAAAAGCAAAGTATTTTCAAAGAAATTCTTCATGAGGTTCATAATCCAAACTGGCTCTCTGTCCTCTGCAGCTTTGTAGATGCACGACTTATTGAGTATATCCGTATACTTTCACGGTACTTTTTTAAGAACGTTGTCAATATCACCATATACTTTTATGTGGATCAAAACTGCTATTATCAGAACTTCATCTGATTTTAAAGGATGGGGGAGGGGAAAAGAGGCACATGGACCTAAGCAGTCTTCAACTAAGACTTAAGTAGCAGTGAAAAAGTATGATCAGAATCCTATGAATAAAATTTTATTGGTTGATATTTCATTTTCAAGAAGTTTTAAAGATGTTAAGTCAAATGCATTTTCCAACATGGCAGACACAGGAGCTATCTTGAATTCAATATAGCAGAAAGTTGGTTGGAATGTACATGTAGAATGGATGGCAGCAAACAAATTGAGTAATTTTGGGAGATTTCATTGACAGTTCTTATCTTCTATACTACGTATCATTCTCACTGCTATTCATAAAGTAGTGAATTGCCACTAGTGGTCATGTAATGAAATACCAGTCAGTGTTTATCCTGGTGTGCAATGTATCAAGTGCTTGTGTTGGTAACAGAACTGTAAAACACCCCCACTCCCACTTGACCTACACCCAAGGCCCTAGTGCCAGGTTCACCTATTAGAAATAATTTCTATCCATATCAGGGGCAGGGAAAATTAGACGTCTGTGATGAATGAGACTGGTTGCCAACTGAATGAAGATATCTATGCTATCTGTCTATGCAACAAAAATCATAGGTCCTAACTTTTCCACTCTCATTTTCAAATGCACAGAAAAGTGTCACCATAACCATGCATAATTATGTGTCTATCAGAAATTTTCCAAGAAAAATGAACAAGGCAAGGGGATTGGAGAATGGAGATACATGTTGGATATTCCACTTTGCAATACTATGACATCAACAGAAATTGTGCACTCAAGATATCAGTAAAGTCAGTAAATGGCTAAATGTGTAAACACTTAACAGATCTGTACTTGAAGCCTCAGAATTTTTTACTTTTGTTAGTTTACATTCATGAAGGAAAAAACAGAACTTTAGAAAAAAGCTAGCTTCATAATGTTTGATAATAATATTCAAGCAAGCCAGATATCAATATGCGGAATACACTCTGGTTCCTGTGTCCGGTGGATGAGCGCTTTACATGTTTTTCCCTGCCCCTGACTTAATGAATTATTTAATAACATGATTATACAGTCCAATGGTGTTTCAGACTAAATATATTGCAATCCGTTTTCAGGTAGTGATAAGACAAAAAATTCTTAATTTCCCAAACTTCATACAATTTCTGTCCGATTTATTTGCCCCAGTGCATGTTAAAACCAAATATGTTTAAATTGTAGCAACTATTTGTAAAAGTATTGCCTAGGCTCACTCAGGATTGCACTGATTAATTTATAGAAAGAGTTTGTCCCTCCCCTCTACCTATTCTTCATGTTAAAGAAAAAAATATTTCTATTTCCATTATTTTATCTAACCTGGTCAGATCTTATTAATTATCATTAATACAAAACAAAGGTTTTGCTTGCAGAAAATAAAATTGTTTGAAATATGTCTAGTTGTTTGGGATGAGTAGGTTTTTAAAAGAAAGAATATGGGCAACAACGACAGAATAACAACGGAAGTGTGATGGCTAAGGATCATCCCAATCCCTCAGATTTGGTCACAATTATGAAGAAATAAATAAGTATGTGTGCCTCTCATATCATTTTGTTTATATTGATTTGTTGGCAATGGGTAATCTTTTTTTCAGAAAATATCTTTGTAACAGACAAGATAATATAGAGAACTACATGCAGGCATGTGCAAATATTAATTATAAAAAGAAAATAAACTCGCAACAAAAACATCATTTTTTGAATCACTGACCGGTTCCAGTCTACCAAATATCTTCAGTGTTGCTATTTAGTTTTCTTTCATTAAAAATGAGTGACCTTTTGGTTTAGGTAAGCTGATGTATCGCTTCACCATCATACAGTTCATACATTGCTGGTAACTACAACTACTTTTTGCATGTGGTGCTCAATGTTCAGTAGCAACACAGCTAAACCATAATCAACGTATATTATGCAGTAAATAAATTATACAGAAAAACAAGGCAGTCTGTCCACTGCTCATTTACATCAAAATACTAGCACTTTGCAAATGTGTTTAGGTCACATGCCTGGAAAAAAATTGGTAAAGTTGCCATAATGGCAGACTCTAATACAACAAGCTGATGTATCTTGTCGGCAATTTGTACACATCCATACAAAATGTCATCCAACAGATTGTCTGCAACAACATAATAAAATAATATTGCAGTCTCCAGGTGATTTCACAAGCTGCTAGAAAGCTTCATTCAAAGCAATTCCCCCACCACCATCACCTGAACATTTAAATGAAACAAAATTACCAGTGCCTACATAATTCAAAAACATTATCAAATGATCCAGGCCCAATTTTCATCTTTTTTTTTTTTCAAATAAAAAATTCTCACAATATTGCCAAATATCCAGATCTACCAAATGATGTAATTGATGACAAAAGAAGAATAAAAACCAAAATAATACTAAAATTGATAATCTGTGATCCAATTGAGCATGGTGGCAAGTCTGGTGACCGTTTTATAGCAATAGGCCTAAGTGCGTACTGTATAAGATGTATATGAGGGGATTTTAAGTAAATATGATGGTAGCAACTTTTCCTTAAGATACAGCTTCTGCGTTAAAGTCTCATTTCAAAATCACTCCTATAGTTGTAAATTACAACCAAAAAAATCTGCTTTCACCTTCGAAATATTACATATCTAACATCGATGACGATACTTTGATATACCTTCATACAAAAGAATAGCAAAATCTATTGCATAAACATGAACCATGCTTTTCAAAGGAGCGTGGTAAAGGTATTTCTTGCATGCCACATTGTACAACAATTGTAAGTGAAATCAAATTCTCTGAAAAAGACAAAATTTCTTTCTTGTAGCATTTTCAAAATGATGAAAAGGGTACTTACATTTTATAGTAGAACACTTTCGATTCTCCTGCCGTAGAAGGATCTTGCCTGGCTAAGATTGTTTTTAAAACTGCCAACACTTTATTGCAGGTGTCTTTCAATTCATCCTCAATCTGTCAAATGATAAAAATGCATAGCAATCAATCCAGTTGCAATTCAAATAAGGGATCCATGGGCCTTATAAGTTACGATGAGCTGGAGGATGAAGCAAATATTGTGAGGCAGGTCAGGTCAAACGTAGTTTAGGACACATCATCTGCAAAACGGTCTTGGTGACCACTCATGGCATCCACCTCTCCCTCAGGGTCTCCAAACATGTTGAAATTCTCTTTGCCAATTTGTATAATTCAGTCAGTACTTATTCATCATAGTGATCAGTTCAACTAAAACGATTCTTTAAGACGTGGATGCACAAACTCCAATTCAAAGTGTATCAATGGCTAATAATGACATTGTGAGGATCATTCTGATGTACAAAGTTTTCTTTCTTTAACATGCACAGCAACCTAAGTCGACAGTACTTGTACCTAACTACTGGAAGTGCATTTGTATGATGTCAATTTTCTACGTAAAAAGTAACCATGATTTAAACTGGGTATTTATCAATGGTTCCCTTTTCAGATAAGATGGGGTCCTGTATAGTTTGAATGTTGTTCTTGAAATTAATTGTGGTTCTGTTCAATTGATAAGTTGATGCTTCAAAGACTCTGGAAATGGTAGTCTTGACCTTTGTACCCTGAAAGGTGAACTCATTAATGACATTCTTATAACCTCAGTAGGTAGTTTGATAAAATCTTGAGCTTGAAATGCTGAAAAATGAATATGAATTAAATTTTCATACATAATCCTTGCATCTAGTTGGATAGAAAATCTGCATTACAGCAACTCAATATAATTTTAGATTGAAAGTTTTTCCAGTCCATAGCTATAGGCCACATATACATTGGGACCCAGCAATCTTAATAATTGAGAATAATCAAAATTCTTTGTTCATGTTATCTTAACAGATTGGTCACATGAGCAGTTTCTGAGTTTTAACCGACATTATTTTGAGTAAAATTTTTACAAACCTTTTTTCTATAATCCACTATGTATCCCAATTGCTTTCCAGATTCGTTCTTTTTTTCAACCTCTTTCTGTTCAATTCCTGTTATTATTCTCCATGACGCTCTTTTTGTTCCAATTACATTTTTGTAAGCAACAGAAAGCAAGTTACGTTCTTCTACGGTCATCTCAGTGTCCTCTTCTGCCACTTTCTGCATCCATTGTACCATATCTGTTAAAAAAAATGGGAACATGTTAACTTTTGAAACAAAACCTAGAAAATTAAATTCTTATGTCATTCTTAGGATTTATGAACAATGATTTTTTCCCCTTCTTTTCTTTCGGCCCTGATGAATCCTAGTATCCTCCTTCAACCAGACACAATCATTAGCACTGAATCAGTCACAGTTTTCACTTATCTACTGTTTTCACTTATCTACTGTTTTCACTTATCTTGTTAAGCAAGCTACATTAATATCAATCATGTTTAATGAAGAACAAAACAGTACCAAGACAAGAGGTCATGCATTGCTCAGCTGGATATTTTGAGTAATAATGGCAAAATACTATATATATATATAATTCAAATATTTTTCTACTTTTGAACTGCCCCTCCCAACAATGGTTCAAACTACAGGGGGACCAAATCCTGACAATCATGAAAGAGAAAAGGGGGTTTTAAAGTTGTTTTTTTCTCTTTACTTTATTTCCTCTATTGGGGCCCCCTTTCTCCCATCCCAAAGGTGCTAAATCCTTCATTTATACAACATTATCTCTCATTTGCCTAATAATGCTCGGACCAAATTTCATGTAAACATTCAGTTGTTCAGGACGAGTAGCAATTTAAAAGATTTACGTCTATATACCCTATTGGGCCCAGCCCTTCAGACCCCAAGGGAATGACATTTTTACACTACATTTTCTGAAGTAAATTACTCAATAATGCTCAAGAGCAAATTTCATCAAAATCAGGCATTCAGACTACTAGGGATTCAATGGAAATGTTGAAAGCAAGAATTGTCATTCCTGTAGTTTACGCAAAGCATCATATAGGGGACTGGTTGATAAGTTCACCTCAAGAAAGGATCTCCTTACCCTACCTGGGACAAGTTTGCATCTTGGTCATGGTAACATGCTTGTTACATGTGTTGCACAAGGGGACAGCAGGATAAATCTAGTCAATCTTTTTGTTTGACATTTCATTTTTCTGGCAGCATCAATTTGCTTGAACTACTAAGCTGCAAGCAATGAATATCACTTACCTCATTATGAAAATTAAAAAATAATGAAAACAAGAAAAACAAATCAAAAGAAAGGAAGAAAAATTGAAGAAAAAAAACAATAGAAAAAAAAAGCCTTACAAAAATGGGTTTTTGTAATATTGCATCAAAATATTTTTGAAAAAACCATGTTGTATTTGAAAACTTGGTAAAAAATTTTTAAAAAGAATTTTTTTTTAAAAAACAAAGAAGACAAAGGCTGCCATTTCATGCTTGTAAGTGACTACCCACCCTTGATTCAAGCGTTTAACACTTTATTCACTGTGTTGTTCATTGTATTGTTTTCATTTTCTTTTTCCCTCGTTTATATTAAATATTAGAAGAGCTGTTTCAAACTGTGTTTTGCTTCCTAAGTTTTCATTGCGGTGAGAGTTATCCTTCTTGAAGTTGGAACTGCATCGTCAAAATGGCAGCTAACAACCAAAAATCGAGAATTTGCTTTTGGTACTGCATGCTACCGCTGACTGTTCAGAGCGGTTTCCAAAAACAATTTCCAATCGTTAAATTTGTAAATCTCGTTTTTAAAAGTATAATATGATACTTGATACATGACGAATGTACCTTTTGATCACGCTGCAAAACGAAAGTACACATTCCCAAATTTGGAATCGTGTTTTCCGCTAGAATTATACGCAAGGTAGGCAAGTCACCAGCCTATTATTTGTTATTGACTGCATTTTTCTCACGTATTAGATCTATAAGATATTCTCGATAATCCTGTTTACTGATGTGTGTCTGTATCATCAATTCTGCAATGCATTTCTCTCAAAAACGTGCTTTTAAAAATAAATGTCAAATTGCACCGTCAATTATCGTAAATTAATTCAGGCCAGGAAAGGTCATGTGCATATTTTCTCAGGGCCTGAATACCCATCATGCAATTTATTCAGTGACGAAAGTGTTAATTGATAGGGTTTCTATCAATTAGTGTCACCAGTTGTGAACAACAATAACATACCCTTTATCACATGTATGAAGTATCAGCTAGACACAGCATGCAGAACTTGTGCGTTGAATAACATTTTGCTGCATATTTGACAGGTCTTGGGTAATGGATGCCTGATCAGGGTTTCATACAATGATGTGCAGGATATTGCATTTTATTACATTTTTACCAGTAAAATATAGAAAAATATTATTTTACCGATATGTCCCATGAAAACACTACTTACAATGTGACAATTGGGGAAATTAAAAGCCGACCTGGTATAATTTGCAATAAAAATGTAATAAACAGAATATTTAACAGTATCCTTAGTAATACCAAATGTATTTCACATGGCTTATACTTTGATATTTTTCACTCTTGCTGCTCACTCATGAAAAAATATAAAAATATTAACCCCCACTTGTGAAATATATCTGGTCTTATTGGTCCGGCTTGTATTTCCTGTTTACTCACTTGTTTGATTTTGTTTTTTGTTTTTAATGTCCTATTAACAGCCAGGGTCATTTAAGGACGTGCCAGGTTTTAAAGGTGGAGGAAAGCTGGAGTACGCGGAGAAAAACCACCAGCCTACGGTCAGTACCTGGCAATTGCCCCACGTAGGTTTCAAACTCGCAACCAAGAGGTGGAGGGCTAGTGTTAAAGTGTCGGGACACCTTAACCACTCGGCCACTGCGGCCCCTTTACTCACTCACTTGTAAACGACGTTGTCGTTAGTAAGGTTATGGAGCGAACACACACCGGAAATATAAATATACATATATTTAGGCCAATAAAATATCATCTTACCTTTTAATCAATATATTCCTTTTATGTGTCAGGTTGAAGGGAACAGTAGATATTTCACAAATGCTGAGGGCGAGTCAGAAAATTTCCTTTTGATACAAAAAGTTCTTATGGATCTGCATAGAAAGATCTTCAGAAAATTTGACTAGGGATTCAATAGCTCATGATCAATATATATATATGCATAATTCATATAATTGTAGTCGGACATGATTTATAGGGGAATTTCCCTCAATATTTGTGAAATATCTGTATATTGTGAATTTTATTAGGGATATTTAAAGTGAAATTTGATTGATATTATAGGGATATGAAGAGGTAATCATTTGGACAAATTGTGAAAAAGAAAGAAACTCCACTGGAAGTTTTTTTCTGCCAAATTTCTCCCTCAAGTCCTGCTATAAAATTAACCACTAAAATAAACCTGTAAAATGCAGTAAGACTTCCTCAAGCTTGTCAACCTATCATTATCAAACGACAAGTTTATAGATAGTTATAGTATCATGCAAAGACCGAGGACATCAATACATAAACATCTTGTTTTTCTATAAAGCATAACAGTTTTCAACTGGCTACGTTAACAGCATCAAAGTGTTGGGATAACGCGATAACGGTCTTACTGAGGAACTATCGCATATTTCAAGGATGAGTCAGAACATGGTTTTACACAAGTTGATTCAAACCAAAAGTGAATTTGCTAGTCTAGCGATGTCAAGTGTAACATTTGTAAGATCGATCAGTGATTATGAAAAAAACATAACAGAGATCGACAATTATTTGAAAATAGGCGTGAACGCCTATTCGTAAATAAAAGAATCCCAGAAATAGTGTCCTTCCCAACCCAGCACCCCCCCTTCCTGATTTAACCTTTGTTTATTGCGTTATTCTCTGTCAACAAACAGTGATATTTAGCTGATCACGTCAACGAATCTTGAACCGTAAAAAGACTCTGGTATTTGTGAATCATAGACAGCGTTTAAGAGCTTATTATCTTCATTTTGTTTCCTAAAATTCGTGAATGACAGTTCGTATATTCATTAAAGATGGCGGCTGTCAGTTGCCGTAATAATATCCATGGACACATTAATTTAAACATTTGTTTCGGAAGTGATACACTTAATTTTGTTAATATAAAGGTTTGATTGACACAGAGGACACATGAAAGCGACTATTAAGGGTCATATTTGACATGCATTTCCAAATATTCTGTCGCTAGGCGGAGGACTTGGTTTCATCATGTCGCTCATAGTTAGGGCTATGGTATTCAACAAATCCTTCCGAACAATTTTACCTTCATATCGCTCGGCCTGTTCAGCCAATTTACTTCTATATACAAATTCCTCCCGTGCGCTCATTTTGATGCTCTAAATTCCTCGATGAAGCTGGATTTCCGATGGAAATAACAGGAAGTTCGTGATTAAGAGGAAATGGCCCCCAGAAAGTAGTCCACCTGAAAAATTCAATAGCTAATGTATTCATGCGCACAGACGCAAGTCTGTTCATGATTGTTACCGAACCAGTGACGATTTGCGCCTAAATTATGTATCGCATATATACGACTGCACTGTTAGATATTTTCGTCGCGGATTTTGTATAATCGATGGCGTGGTTGAATTTGTTCAGATTTAAACATGCATTTATGAACATGCTTTTATGCGAGTTATTTGGCCATGGAAATATCCGGGATAGGTTAGTTAGATAGTCGTGACCACAGGACATACCAGCGGCACTTACCGGGCCTTTCCGGATGAAGAATTTCCAAAAGAAGTCATTTATATATATTTTTTTATTTATTTATTTATCTATTATTTATTAATTATATTTACGTAGATTTATCGGAATTTTAAAGTATAAATATAACACAGACTAAGATATAGATTGCATGTATAATCGAAGTCAGTAATAATAAAGCACTAATGGGGTATTAATTTTGCCCTAACATGACTTTCACTCAAAGGCCGGGGGGGGGGGGGGGGGGGGGGGGGGGGGGGGGTAAGATTACCTGATCAGTATCATGGATATTCGATTTAAGTTTGCTAGCGCGGGGAATGAAAAACAGGTTGAAAATATATATTTGTGTAAAACTTGATAAAATTAAATATATGTAGCGGGACTAGACTGGGTCGATCATCGGTGACCAGGTAGCTCAATATTGGTAGAGCATCCGGCTAGTGTTCGGAGGTCCCGGGTTCGAACCCCGGTCTGGCCGCTACAATTTCTCCTCTCCTGTTACACATATATGCTTCGATCATATCAAACACTCTACTTAACATTATACACATTCGAAAATAAGGTTGTAGGCATATTCGTAAGGAAATTTTTGGTTTTAAATGTAACATTGCAGTTAATACATATGTTGAAAGTCTTTGTCAGGGCTCGTCTGTATGGCGCGGGAAGGATGTCATAATTAAATATATTGCCTAGGCAAAAATCGAATATTGCTAAGGCAAAAATATTTCTGCCTAAGCAAAAGTAATTTTGCCTAGTACGCAATATTCGATTTTTGCCTAGGCAAAATTACTTTTGCTTAGGCAGAAATATTTTTGCCTAGGCAAAAATCGAATTTTACCAAGGCAATATTATTTTTGCCGAGGCAAAAATATTTAATTATGACATCCTTCCCGCGCCATACGTCCGAATGTAACCGATTGGACCTCGGAAACTAAAACGGCCCTGGATTCGAACCCGGTACGTCCAAACTCAAGGCGGACGGTTTTTTTTCAACTTTGATTTTGATCCCAGCCTCATTCAATTCTTTATTAGTCTTGAGAGTATAAATTCTATGTCTATGTGTATTTGAACCTATCCTGGTTGGTAAACCACTTTTTGGACGTTTTAACAGCACATGTACAATGTATGCCCCTAGTTAAAGGAGATACTTGATTCACATTCGCCGAAGGCCAAAGACATCCCTCGGTGAAGGGTAGCCCGAGTTTCCTCCATGGCCCTGGCACCATGTCTGGTCAGTAGGCCTACACCGGACATGGTGTCAGGGCCAGAGGAAACTCGGGCTAGGTGTAGTGGTGAAAGTTCGATATATCGAAAGATCGACCCAGCCTATACGTTAGCATAATATTGTACAATCACGACTTTTGGGGGTTATTATTTTCAACCAAAGGCATTAGGCATGGTCCATTTTTTCGACATGGTTGCAACACATTCTCAGGTCCCCGTCAGGCGCGGATCCAGGATTTTCGAAAGTGGGGTCCAGTAATTTAGTGATAATGCGAGCGCAGTAGACTACTTTAACACGACAAATATGTTTAATACGATATTAACGCATGTTTTTCAGACAATAAAAAACAGGGGCAATTCGTGCCAAGTCCCTATGAGAATGGGAAGTAGAGAATGGGTTGCGTCCCCTTATGGCTTATCGCGATATGGAATGTCCTACCTCACCCGCTGTCCTATGTAACCTGCTACATCAGGTCACCCCTCCCCTACATACCTCGTCAGCACACAGGTGAAATCTGACGATACCCGCCAGCTCGTTTCGCACGAGTGATTTGCCGCCTTTGTACTTGTGAACCGTAATTTTATTCGCTGTAGTACCGTTAACTGTAATGGTATCATTATCTGAGTTTCCTCTGGCCCTGACACTATGTTTCCAAAATTTCGAGGGACGCGCTTCCGACTCCCTACCCCCTCCCCCCGCGATGTACAGGTGTCCCATCGAGTGATTACGTTTATGGTCCTCATGTATTTGAAATTAAGTCTGATAGGGCTCCAAATTCAAATTTAACTTTCGGTCTGATAATAAGCGATCACTGTTTCTTTTGATATTTGCTTGTTTGTTTTGCCAGGGACATATATTATACGTCCCTGGTTTTGCTTGTTTGTTGTTGTTGGGGTTTTTTTATTAAAAAAAATCAAATTTATTTAATTTACAACATTTGCGAAATAAAGTTATACTTTATTGATATAGTGAGAGTAGGGGTATCTGGTAATAGTTTGTTTTTCCCCTATGTATACCAGAGACATATATACATCTATATTTCCCCTATATATACCAGAGACTATATACATCTACATTTTTTGTATATATGTCTCTGTAAATACCAACCAGAAGCTCATATCAATCACGCGTAATTGGTAAAAGACAAAGTTTAAAGGATTTTTTTTAGTGTGTCTTATTTAAATATCACAAACATGTACATAAATTAACCGACCGTAGGATCTTTCTCCTAAAAAAAAATTTTCTATGCATATTATTCCTGGTTTTGATTTTCCGGAAGAGTTTGACATTATATTTTCCATAATGATTGGGACATTTGTCCCTGCTTGATAAAACCGCTGATAAAAATAGCATTTGATACCTCCTGAAATTGGCTACAGACAATTATACAAATATCAGATTATTAGGAACATGTGTGAATTTGCTTGTGTACTCATCACCGTTTTTCAACATGCCACCCGATCATAGCCAGGTAAGTTGTGAATTTTATCACAGGTAAGTTGCAAGGTTCCTTTGAACTGCAGTCAGAGAACTTTAGATCTACAGTCCTACCTGTACCGGCATTGTGAAGATACATGTATAAGTTGTACCCGTCCATGGCCGGAGGGGGTTGGGGTTGGGTTGGGGTGTTAATATGGTGACATCTAGCTGGAGGTCACTGTGTACTTTGATGTTGAATGTTGCTGGTTTAAAGTCTCGATTTAGGTTACAACCTCTACTCGCGACTCTAGGTTAGAACATTAGTCCGGGGTGACTGTTAGGTGTTGTCAGTTGGTGCTCACCTCCTCCTTTCTCAACGCGGGCTTGGGACCGGCTACGGCGGAGGTTGGTCACTGTGTACACAGTGGTGACCGTAATATATACTACGGTCATCATAGATGGATGCAGGTGAGTTTCGTTTTTTTACCGAATTTGCTAGTTTATGATAACATTGAAAGTTTCTGAGGCGAGCCGTAGGAAGATTTTAACATGCATTTCAAAATATCATATACAAATGTAATATATTCTTGACAATAACCCATTTAAACGTAAGAAGCGTTGGGAAAATATCTCCGAGATGACCGTAATATCAAACTATGTTGACCGTAGTAATTGAAAGGGATGACCGTAACAGCAGAAAACAAAATCAATAATTTACTCATTTGTTCCAGGCAGAGACCTATATACTAGTATATAGGTCTCTGTTCCAGGTAAGTAATTTCACGAATAAGCAAATCATTAATACATATTTGTTATTGGTTCACTGTTGCACAATCGAACATAAACATTCCAAAACAATAAAAAGAAACAATATTAAATAGTAACCAATTGATATGAGTGACGTCATCATGAGTTTTATTAACCATACATGTATCAGAAAGACCCTGACAAAAGAATCGGGTATTCTAACAGACGGATGCCTGTTTCAGCTCCAGGACTTGGACTAACACCACAAATGTATCCTTATGTCTAACAGTTGGGCAGATCAAGCTCGGGCAACACCAGACAATTATCCGAAAGAATGTCTTAGTCTGGAGTAAGGGCCAGAGGATTTGGTTTGGTTTGGTTTATTTTGTTTAACGTCCTATTAACAGCTAAGGTCATCTAAGGACGGCCTCCCGTGCGTGCGACATGCATGCGTGTGGTGAGTGCGTATGTGTGTTTCGGGAGGCTGCGGTATGTTTGTGTGAAGTCTCCTTGTGGTAGGCCGGAACTTTTGCCGATTTATAGTGCTACCTCACTGGAGCATACTCGGGACTAGATTTATATGCACTATACACATAAAATCAAATTACAACTAAAATATCTGGTAAAACGTTGTCATTGTGATCTCTTCTTTATTACACATGCCGAATAGCCTATATATTTATAAAGTATAGTATAATTTCACTACTGTGCATAAATGAGAGGACATACATATGTATATATATTTACATGTATATACTAAATGTCACACATACAATAGATACATGTATCATCTGTTAATGAATAAACGAATAAAAGCTTCAATGTTTACTTGCGTTCAAGTCGCTGTCGTTCGCCTACATGAAAACTGTTCTATTAACACTTAAATCATAGTAAATAAACAAATTGTTGCACCTTGTAAACTGAAACAATAGCGGATCGTTAATATCTCATCATTATCATGTACATTGTTTCTATTTCATGAGGTTTGAAATGCATGAAAAAGGAACGTGAAATGATACTCATCAAGTCTGATGTGTCGGCCATATTTGTTATAAGAACAGAAAATATAATGACTTAAATATAAGTAGTGAGTATGAATGACTGACCACGATTTCATACTTCAGTAACAAAACTCTTCCTTAGTTCAACTCTAACTTAAGAAGAGAAATCAGAAAAAGAGACAGACTACTGAAAACTTTCAAATCTAATCGAACCTCAATTAACCTTTCTAACTTTAGAAAACAACGTAATCGTGTCAATAATCTTAAGAAAAGCACTAAAGAACGTTTGTATGCTGACATAAATGGCATCCTTGATCAATATTCAGTTTCGAACACACAAAAAAAATCTTGAAAATTGTCCGCAGACTAATAAAAACAGCTGATACTGCTAATATTATACCTCCCATTAGAAATAAATTTGAGCAAATTGAAAATACACACGATGGAAAAGCTTACATTTTAAATGATTACTTTGTTTCCATTTCTGCTATTGACGATACTAACACTGACGTACCAGCTGTAGAACCTCGGACGGACGCAACTATATCTGATATATCCTTCAACTTAAATGACATAATCTACATATTAGTAAAGCAGTGGGTACTGGCACAATTAGTCACAACATGTTAAAGAATACAGCAATATCAGTTGCATTTCTTCTGTCTCTTATCTTTAGATCTTCTTTGGAAACTGATATCTTCCAAAAAAGCGTTAGTAATGCCATGATTATAGGCATGACAAGCATGAAGTTTCAAATTACAGACCTATATCATTACTTAGCACTGTTGGGAAAGTTTTTTGAACGATTAGTTGTGAAATATTTAAATAATTATTTATTAGAACATTCCTTAGTATATAAATATCAGTCTGGTTTTCAGTCGGGTCATTCAACAGTGCACCAAATTATAGAATTATATCACACTTTATGTGAAAACTTAGAAAAAAAAACGTCCGACATGTTTAGTTTTTTTTTTGTGATATATCAAAAGCGTTCGATCGTGTGTGGCACAAAGGGGCTGATGGTGAAACTGGCCAATTACGGTATTTCAGGGAAATTGTTAGACTGGTTTGGTAATTATATTAGTGATAGACAGCAGCAAGTCTTTGTTGCAAATAATAAGTCTTAGTTAAATCTACAAATGCCGGTGTTCCTCAGGGCTCGGTATTAGGCCCTCTTTTATTTATTCTATATATAAATGACATAGCCGATAACCTGGAAAGTTTATGTAAATTATTTGCAGATGATACTTCCTTACTGTACTCGGATACCTCACCTCAAATCATTGAAACAAATATAAATAGCGATCTAGGTAAAATTGAACACTGGGCAGATAAGTGGTTAGTAAATTTTAATCCTCCTAAGACGGAGGGATTACTTGTTTCCAACTTTGAGCTTGACCATGTTATTGAAATAAAGTTTAATAATGTAAATGTTGACTTTGTAGAGAATCATAAGCACCTAGGAGTAAAATTAAATAAAAATTGTAAATGGAGTTGCCATATTGAAAATATTTGTAAAAATGTGTCAAAACAGGTAGGTGTTTTACGAAAACTGAAGTATGTGTTGAACAGACGAACTTTAGACAAAATTTGCAGGTAATACATTCTTCCTTTATTAGAATATTGCTGTGAAGTATGGGACGGATGTACTCTCGGTGATGCGGACAATTTAGAAAAAACTCCAGCTAGAGTCTATTCGTATAATTACTGGATTACCTTCTTATACAAGTAGGGAATCATTATGTTCTGAGAGTGCATGAGAACCATTAACAAATAGAAGGAAAAGGAGAAAATTACAACTTTTCCACAAAATTCACTCTAATCTAACGCCAAAATATCTTACAGCTTTACTTCCTCCTCTAGTTTCGCAAAATATACAATATAACCCCCGTAATGCTAATAACTACTGTGAACCTAATTTTAGACTTCATCTTACTAACACTTCTCTGCCTCCGTTTCCCTCAAATTATCACCCTATCTCTACTCTTCTTAAACTCACATTTTCAAATAAAATCACTTTATGTAAACTATAATGTCATCTTGTGTAAATATTGGTGTTTTACACTGTTTTTGGGAAAGGGCTTTATATAAGTTGGAAAACTTGTGCCCGACCCTTTGTATATTTATGATACAATGAAATATGTTTAAACTAAAAACTAAAACTCTTCCTCTGTATTACGGTCATCCACGAAACATATTACGGTCAGTCGTTTTCAAAACACGTTGTATATTACGGTCATCTCGGAGATATTTTCCCTGATATACAAGTCTCTGATGTAACTGCCAAAACAAACAAACAAACAAACAAAAAACAACAAAAGCAAAAAAAGAAAACACACACACACACACACACAAAACACAAAAAAAAAAAAAAACCCCAAAAAAACACTCAAAATCTGCTAGGCATTTCCATAAGGTATTCTAAAAGTGACCAGATACTTTAGAAATACCTTAGGACAACCCTTCGACGCGTTCCTAAGCCACATTCACTTACCGTGTTACCGCTTTCAAAATTGAAACTCATAGCCACACTTACAATGCCTACTTGCAATACTAAAGTACTTTATACGTCAATCGAACGTTTGTATTCTGACTTGTAGTGTTTCACTGATGAGTCAACCGATCAGAAACGTTTTGCATGCTGAGAGTCGCCGAGCTGTGTGGGACAACAAAGGGATCCAACGTATTTACCGTTAATTCTTTTGCTAAATAATATGCGGAATTGCTGTAGCATCACCCCCACCCGTGGGGTTTACAGACTATCTAATGTATTTTAAGTTTATCAAAGATGATAATAGAGTAACCGGAAGCTGTATCCGAGGACATTGTCAATGGCCTTGACAAGAGAGCCAAACACCCATTAACACAAGTATACCAAATCCGATGTCTTAGAGGGAAAGAAAACAAATCCAGTGTCTTAGAGGAAAAGACACCAGATCGAGTGTCTTGGGGAAACTATGCCGAATCGAGTGTCCTGTAGGAAAAGACACGAAATCCAGTGTCTTTGAGGAAAAGACACAATATCCAGTGTCTTAGAGGAAAGGATCAGATTTAACGGAATCAGGTGAAAGGAATGGGTTTCGCTCATAGTTGCTCACCAGTACCTCCTGAAAACTTCTGTTATCTCAGGACACCAGCTAACAGTTTGCATCTTCGCTAACAAAGAATAACTACCCAGTATACCTACCTTTGGGGAGAGTATCGTATTGAACATGATTGGACAATTAGAGGCGACACTGGACACGTTTTTTGAGTGACGTGAATAAATATTGCTTTATTTATTGTTTTGGTATGTTCAGACATAATACATGTGTTATATCAGATCTAGATGAATCGAGCCTAAAAATCATTTTGATATTTGAGCCAAACTGGCCGTTGACCCATGACCTGGGGAATCAATTGTCTTTATTCGCATCAACTGCAACCGGTATGTCAAGCTTTATTATTATACCTGCTGCTATGTAAGAATCGTTTTGTCAACCATTTTGATGTGCAAAGTATTCCAATCCGAAAATGACCTTGAACATTGACCTCTGAATGAAAATCAAGAGGATGTAGGCCTATGCCCTCATGAAGACTCCGTGACACGCGTTTCTTTAGGTCGAGGTCACGTCTCCGAGGGGAAGATAATAAAGTAAACAAAAAACAAAATATAACATACATTTATTATTTAGTATTACAGTTATAAAACTATCAAAACATGTATATCATTTTAAGTGTCCACGTGTTGACATTATCGTTGGAATTCAAGGACAATCGCAACGTCTCGGGGAAATTTCCGGCAACTCTCGGAAATCAACTTCCGAGAGTTGCCGGAGATTTCCCTCAGATTCAAGGAGTGATGTCAATCGGGAAACTTCGGCACTTTCCGCTTACGAGAAAATACGGGGGAAAGTCGAAGAAAAAGCAAGTGAGGTAGAAAACAAACCCAGAATTTTTGTATATGAAAGAGGCAGATCATAGGAATATCAAAGTAACAAGATCTTCCGCTATTTATTCATTTCTTTGTTAATTAAGATGTGTTCCACCTTTTGACACCCTCACTGACTGCCATCTTTCCAGTGGTGGTAACTTGACTAATCTATAAAAATGTCGATATATTTATAACATGAGCTTATCGTCATTTCAGTTGTTATTGCAGTCTCCTTTGGTTCAAGTTATTATTCATTCGGTCCCTGTCTTCGTTCCCGGGATGGGAAATAACAGTTTATTAGATATTTAGTTGAAATATCGTTCCCAATATGAAAGCGGTAACGTTTTATGAAATTTGCCCTTTTCTTTCCAATTTCTTCGCCACAAAAACAGATACACGCATATTGATATAATGTAACTTGACACATTTAATGGATATGTTTTGCGGCAAGAAATCGACTATAGGAGTTAATGACACATTAATATTGAAAGGTGCTAAACGAATTTTAAAAGAAGTGTCACATTTCCCCTGTAATACAAATGAGGTGCTATCGTCAACGGTAAAAAAAATAGTCATATAATAAACGAAATATTATGAAATTTATTTATGGAATTGCATAGCTCAAATAAGAATAGGTAAATCGCAATGAACGGTAAAACTCACGAAAGATAATTCCTTACTTCATGCTTAAACATAAGGAGGAGCTGCATATACAAAACAAACAAACAAAACAAACAACAGTTTGGACAAACAGACTGGCAATAACAAAGATTTTATTATCACAAACTTAAAAAAATATATAAAAAATAAGATACATACAGGACATATATATATATATATGTGTACGAGGGTTCAACGAAGACAGAGTTAAGTCGATTACTTATTTGCTTAATGAATTTCAAAAATGAAACTTATTCGTCATCTACTACAAATTAAAAAGAGTATCGAATTTAAAAGCCATCGACCTTCCATAATAGTATCGAGATAAAAAAAACCGTATTGTAAATATCTGTCGATCATTGCAATTAAATAACGTTCGAAAATTACAAAAGAGATGAGCTACACGTGGATGGAGATCTAGTAGTATTTCTTTAATATCTAATCCTGTTTATAAATTTAATATCTAATCCTGTTCATAAATTCTACAGTTGGTTCCTTTCGGGGATTTGAAAAATCTCTTTTCCGAATGCATACGTGTATCATCCGTGTTAAATTTACTGTAAGACAAAGAAGAGGAAAAAAATTGGACCGAATGAAACATTTGACTCATCCGATGTAATTGATTCAAGTGTGTTCGACACAAGTAAGTTTTACTGTATAACGAGTGTAAGCAAAACAGCGCTTTTCAACCATCCGAAGTTGAAAAATTCTTGATTTTCAAAAACATATAACAGCTTAAATTCGTCAAAGATATTTTTTAATGTTGTTTGACCATGGTGTATTATAATTTCTAAATTTTCGCTTAGCCGATTCTATCATTTTTGCACTGAGTCTTACCATAGGAAGTCTTCATTACCATAAAGTTGTATGTGGAATGTTTTTAAACTAGAATATACTTACACAATTTTAGATGTATATGTTGTAGAAGTTCGGTGTCACAAAACCCAACCTCATAGACACATATAATTAAGATGCAATATAATAGGTTTGACAGCTTTAACAAAAATACATGTATCTTATTTACAGTCAATAGAAAGATTATGATTTCTACAGTTTCATATAGCACCATACATGGCCTAAGACCCTTTTCATATAATTGCTTGATATCTAAATGATCAAAACCATTTCGGGTAAAACATTCTTGCGTGTAAAATTATAAAGATTTCCGATTCGCAATACCGGAAATAAAACTTTGTATACACACAACCGGAGAAGAAACACGTGTGTAGCAGACCACGTAAGAGTGCTTCCTCTCACAATTAATAACATATTATCACAATAATACATACTAACGTCCTTTTAACAGCCAGTGTCATTTAAGGACGTTCCAGGTTTTGGAGGCGGAGGAAACCCGGGGTACCCGTAGAAATTAAAACTACCGGCCTGCGGTCAGTACCAGCCTATAGGACACTCAGAAAACAATCTAAATACATGCGCCAGCTAAAGTCAGATCAATATAAAATCTTGTCTTGGTATCATTGTACTTTATCATAATATCCGTGATTTTTTTTATTTCTTGTTTTGTTGATATCGTGCCCTCGTTTATCGATTTTGATTAAGAGTTGCGATTCTGTTTAGAGGATCTTGTATAACTCACGAGATTCATTGAGTTGTTTTCCCTATGCCCATTTTGAATTTTACGATAAGCGAACTCATAAATTGAATGAGGGTATTTTATGTACTAGTTATAATGTTTTCAGTAGCATATTTTATTATTCTGCTATCGATCTTTGACTAATGTGCGTGCCTAAAAACCGTTTCTCTAAAGATAAGAATCAAGGAACCGACATCATCATATATATGATACTCTTATATGTGGGAGAGCGCATGCGTACATATATCTATCTCGTTGAAAAAAATATAAATATCAATGCGCGCTTTCTGTCGAGTGTTAGTTGGAGTACCCGGGAGCGGAGAGAAGCAAAATATCAAATAAATAAAAGTAGCCGGCAGCCAGGCGAAGCTAGGTAAGTACAAGTTTGGAATATGGATGTACAAATGTATATGGTATTAACCTGATATTGTCGCGTAATGATAATTTACCGAAACACTTTTTCCTTTTAATTATTTAAAGTCATATGATCTACGATACTGACGTGGAAAACACATTTTCAGTTTCCATGAAAAACGAAAGTGAAAATACCTCACTTTTTTTTCATCGCCATAATCGTAATAATTATGCTCGCAAAAGACAGCAACACTTATCCGATTTGATTTTAAAATACAATATACATGTACATGATAACGTAGATGTCCTACTGTGGGACGATCACAGTCTAAATGCTGAAATTATTTCTATTCAAAACTTTATTATCAATAGCAATTTATCACATTTTTGCCAGTGAAATATCGAAAATTATTCATACTATAAAACTTTTTCTGATATTTTTCACTGGTGAAAAATGTCACTTTTTTCTGATTTGACTAATCAAAATACTGCTTACAACGACTAGGAAAAATAAGAGGCTGGCCCGGTATATTTTGCTATAAAAAGTGTAATAAACAGAATATAACAGCATCTTTGGTATACCAAATATTTTTCACTCGTGTGGCTAATATTTAAGTATTTTCACTCGTACAGTGCACTCGTGAAACATATCAAAATATTAGCCCCACTCGTGAAATATATTTGGATTTACTGAAGACACTGTTAGATATCCTCTATGTATTTAAATGATTATCGTATGTCTGCGGTAGTTTTTCTATACACCACGGCTGAGGTATCTATATTCTATTTATTTTTACCTTTTCAAAAGAACATTAATATCCCTTACTAAGAAAAAGTTTGTTGTCATTGTGTTAAACGGGGATAAGCCGTTTAAAAATCCAAGTGAACCTTGCCGGTAAGTAGGAGTAACGTTTGACAAGCACTTAAAGTATCTTTTTTCCCTATTTCTAGATCAAGTGTTAGTCTATCGGTAATGGACAACGAATCTCTTCTCACCATGGCAACCGAATCCGTAATTAATGGAAATATAACCGACATGAACTTGACCGGAAACGGAAATACGACTCTAGCACCTCAACCGGTAGCAGACATATCTCTGGATCTTGAAAAAAATGGAAAGTTTATATATATTGTCACCACTGGAACAATAGTCCCACTGGGGACAATAGGTAACCTTTCGTCCTTCGTTGTTCTCGTGACCATGGCAAAGAATTCATCGTTCTACACTTATTTGATGGCTCTGAGCGCGTGCGACACGTGTATCGTTTTTGCTGCGCCGTTCATACGACCGAAAAACATTCTCTCGGGTATATCTTTACATGAAATGTTTGAAAACTATGTATGTTCATTAGAGGCCTTTTTTTATGAATACCCTTACCCCGATTCATCATGGCTGACAATGGCCATGACCTTTGACCGGTATGTTGCCGTTTGTTATCCAATGAAAACGGCTACCTACTGCAAGTCGAAAAAGGCATGCATTATAATCATTTTGATTACATTACTGCATGTCTTTTGTAATTTACCTTTTTTGTGTTTCTCAAGAAATCCTACAACCGGAAGCTGTTATTACGAATTGTGCTACTATAACATCGCCGGCTGGATTGCAATTGCTGGATACTTCCTAATCCCAGCCCCAGTCATAGTCGTAATGAATGCCATCATTGCTGTTAAAGTGATAGGCGCGTCTAAATTTCGGAAGGAAATGGCGGTGAAAAATCCCGGTGTTCTCCACACCACTGCAGTATTACTGACGATATGTGCTGTTTTTATACTGCTGACGGCACCTAAGATGATTTTATGGCAGCTGAACATACAAAGCACGACAAGTCCGGACATCAATTTCTACATGAATATCGCGTTGGAAACTTACACAAGTTTGAATCATTCCGTGAATTTCATCTTGTATTGCGTATCGGGAAAGGCGTTTCGTGAGAAATTAAGAACAATATCCTGCTGAAGAAACAAGTGAAAGACTTAGAAATAGAAAATATACTTTTCTATATACAACAAGTCGTTTGTAACTACTTCAAGAACAGTCATAGAACGACAACATGACAGATATCTCGGAAAAACTGAACCTAGGAAATTTCAAAACAGAGATTGGCGTATATTTCAAATATGTGTTTCCTATATAATAACACAGGAAAGTGACATCGTAGCAGAGATACAAACAATGGCTCGACTTGAATTATAGGTAATATTCAATCTTTGTAGTAAACTTGTGCATTTGGTACCAGATATATCCATTAAGTAACACCGACATTTGTCTGCTGGGTTTATCGTCCCGTGAACAGCGATTTTGAGGTGAGGTCTCCTTGTAGTAGTTGGTGAATTCCTCACCAAACAACATATGGAAGGCCCGTCGCAGGTCAGCCAGAGTAATAAGGGTAAGGTGTCTTGCCCAAAGGCACAACCATGACAGCACAGAAAGACCCATTTCTTTACTGCTCGAGAATGTTCATAAGCATAGGGTAGGTAGTGTCGAAACACTCACCTCGAATCTCCATCCGAGACTACGTGGTCGGCGCTCTAACCAACCGATTCAACTATTCAACTATTCAACCGCCCAATCACTGATCCTGACGTCATCAGAAATGTTCACTTCTAGCGAGGCAATCAGATTTTCAGCGGGAACGTCCTCGAAGTAACCCGTCAGCAGCAATTCGAAAAAATCACTACCCGATTGTAGATGGCTTCCAGACCCTGCCTTGTCTCCTTCTCATAAACTGGACGATTTTTTAGCCATTCAGCGTATCATATTCTGCCACTGCTCTGGACTCACAGAACCGAGAATTTTCTTTACAAGAGCTGCACGGACATTATATTTCCGCCACCCTTTCTTCATCGGAAAGGCACACACCTTCCACCTCAAATTTACACTATCTGACAGTGTCCCGTGCTTCGTCACCATTCCGGTAGAATATCTCCTCACACCATTCTTCTCATAGTACCGTAAACATAAGCAGAAATATGTTTTCTTGTTGTTACCAAATATTTGACATCCAGAGGATTTATTCTTTTCGTTTTAAATTGATCCTCTTCATCTGACTCAAAATAATAACATGTTCCTCTTCAAAGTGTCGGCGATTTCCCTATCTAAAGTATCGGCAATTTCCCTATCCACAGTGTCGGCGATTTCCCTATCCAAAGTGTCGGTGATTTCCCTATCCAAAGTATCGGCGATTTCCCTATCCAAAGTGTCGGCGATTTCCCTATCCAAAGTGTCGGCGGTTTCCCTATCCAAAGTGTCGGCGATTTCCCTATCCAAAGTATCGGCTATTTCCCTATCCAAAGTATCGACGATTTCCCTATCCAAAGTGTCGGCGAGTTTTCTCTCCAAACTGTTGGAAAGTTCCATCTCCAAAATGTCGGCGAGTTCGATCAGAACTTTGTTGTGTAACCAATCGACATCGTCCGAGTGTGCTCGAACGTCCTGCAGCTGTTTCGTCCTCTAGGATTCATCGGTGATGCAAAAGGCTAAGTGCTGAAATCGTGCAAGAAGGAAAGAAATATCAAAATGGCCTGAACAACATTGTACCTAAAATCGAATGAATTTCCATTTTTTGATATTGTGAAACTCTATATTCGATGTAATCATAATTGTGTAATTATTGTTTATCTGGTTTGTTTGTTTATCAATATTGTCAGATAAGATGTTTATTTTTTCGTATATAACATTAGATATATGACAGCCACATCAAAACTTTTGTAAAATCAGGGACTTTCATTTTACGTCCCATGTCAAGTCAAGGTATTTTACCACAAATGACATGACTAAATAGTTATATATGTAACAACATATTTCATTGGATAATTCGATCACGTGGCGTGGCAATAAAATCTTCTGAATTTTGACTAAATGCTGGCGTATAAATGATGGATTATCTATTTTGTGTCGTAGTTTTATCTCTGTAATCAGTATATTGTCCTTTTGGGAGATGTCAGGTGTCGGGCTTCGCTGCTGAAACATTGCACGCCTATAGTCGGGTTCACAAAATTAACGTCTCCTCAAAGCAGGGACAAGAAATGCAGGACGTCATATTGATTTGATTAACAACCAAGGTCAAAAATGACTCAAGTCACCTTCATTTAATTGAGAACCAATGGTATACTAGTTATAATTAACTAACGTTATAGCCAATCATCCCCGCCGATTTGTCATTTCGGCGATGAATAAGATCGGCAGGCAAGATAAACTTTAGTCAGAACATTTGTTCCTTCTCTCTGTTTGTTCCTTCTCGACACCTGTCCTCATATGACAAGGGTTGTTGCAAGGACTTTAGTATACACAAAGCAACATTCACAACGTCCGTGCACACACTGGGTCCCGGTCGGGATTCCTTTGACTATACTTTACAACTAATGTCCTTCTTTTCACAAAAATGTCACTTCGCATTTGCTAAACAATCAATTGCGTATTGCTACGACAAAACAGCTGACGTTACCTTGCTCTGACTAACCAACTGATGTTACCTTGCTTTGACTAAACAACTGATGTCACCTTGCTTTGACTAACCAACTGATGTCACCTTGCTTTGACTAAACGACTGACGTTACCTTGCTTTGACTAAACGACTGATGTTACCTTGCTTTGACTAAACGACTGACGTCACCTTGCTTTGACTAAACAACTGATGTCACCTTGCTTTGACTAACCAACTGATGCCACCTTGCTTTGACTAACCAACTGATGTCACCTTGCTTTGACAAAACGACCGATGACACCTTACTTTGACTAACCAACTGATGTCACCTTGCTTTGACTAACCAACTGATGTTACCTTGCTTTGACTAAACAACTGATGTCACCCTGCTTTAGGTAAACAACTGATGTCACCTTGCTTAAGGTAAACGACTGATGTCACCTTGCTTTAGGTAAACGACTGATGTCACCTTGCTTTGACTAAACGACTGATGTCACCTTGCTTTGACTAAACAACTGATGTCACCTTGCTTTGGGTAAACAACGGACATTACCTTGTTTTGGGTAAACGGCTGACGTCACCTTGTTTTGGGCAAACAACTGATGTCACCTTGGCATTTGACTTAAGAGCTGATGTCACCTTGCTTCAACTAAATGACTAATGTCACCTTGCCATTTGACTTAACACCTGATGTTGCCTTCCCATTTTTACCAAACAGCCAATGTCACCTTGCTTTGACTAACACCTGTCTCCGGCTTTGACTAAACGACTGATGTCACCTTGATTTGACTAAATGGCTGATGTCACCTTGCTTTGACAAAATAGCTGTCACTGGCTTTTGTTGACTAAACGACTGATGTCACCTTGCTTTGACTAAACGACTGTCACCTGCTTTGACTAACAGCTACTATCCTGCTACAAATAATGCCATAATTTTCGCAAAAATAAGTGAATTTACATATACTAAACCAATTGTGTATTTCTTATGACCAAACAGCAGATGTCACCTTTCTTTGTCTAAACAGCTGTCACCGGCTTTGACTAAACACCTGATGTCACATTGTTTTGACTAAACACCTGATGTTGCCTTGTTTTGACTAAACACATGATGTTGCCATTTTACTAAACAGCTGATGTCACTATGCTTTGACGAAACGTTTGATATCACCCTGTTCTGGCTAAATGACTAATGCAACTTGGATTTTTCTTATCAAAAAAATAATACGAGGAATAAAATTACTTCAGAAGATAGACACTTCCCATTTGCTCCCTATTACGACACGGACTTGGAACAAATTTCAAATTTGTTCCCAATATCTGTGAGAACAACACCTTTGTGCTTCCCATTTTGAATTGACTTTTTTTCTCTGAATAATAAAAATATAACATTTTTTTGTTTTTTTGTTTTTTTTGTTTATAGAGACGGAAGCCTATGTGCTGATGTTGCATTTTTATTATGCTTCATGTTATGCTTTCTGTTTTGCCAATAGTGTCACTGTTTCCATGTCCTCTGACCAGTCTGTTTATAACGGGCAAAACACACAAGGGAGATAATGCTGCCTCAACCTTATTTTTACAGCAATAGTTGGTCCTGAATAGAAAACAACCTCAGTTTTGAAAGTCAAGCTTGATTTTAATTGACCTTGCAAAATCAAAACATGCTTCTGTGGATTTGACAATGTCTAACATATCAAAAACTGGCACCAAATTCTCAAGACATCCTGTCCGAAGCATTTACTGTATCACATGTTAGGAGACATGTTGACAAACTGTCTTATACATATATAACGGTAATTTTATATAATAAAGTCCTCCCTTAGATATCTTTCCTCAGCATTTTAGTCTTATGTTGAAAATCTTGTTAACAAATTCATACTCAACCAATGGTGTCATGCATTACAAAATGCAGGGTCATAACAAACTTAAATGCTCAAAAATTTCAGTGATCATCGCAATTAGAGTTGGAGGTTACTGTTTTCTTTTTAAATGATAATGAGTAAAAGCTATTTTTCTTCTCTACCTTTAGATTATTTAAGCTTCTTAAAACTTATTCTATTTATTTCTAATAGCTGATCAAATGTACTGAAATATTGACTGATTTCAAGATAATGCAAGTCATGATTTAAGCAATTCCGCAATGACCTATTGAAATCTGGTGAGTCGGAGAGACATTAACATAGTGTGCATACAGTACAGTATAAAGAAGCTACGAGTCCATATCAGCCAATCAAAATAAGTAATAAATAGCTTCTTCTTAAATTCATCCAATCAGCAATCTTGTCACAAAATGCTTCTGGTTTGTATTCAAAAGATGTACTTCATAAAAAAAATCTTACTTAGGATACTTTTTCTCTGAAAAAACATATAGTAATTCATCATCATTTTAAATCAGCAAAACTGATGAAGGAGAATTTAATTTTTTAAATGAACAAAAAACTAAATCCAATATCTGTATTATAACAAATAAATATTTAGTGAAAATCTGACGACACAACTTGGAGCATCAATAACTCCAAATACCAAACAATGTAAAAACTGAATGTATTGTAGTTTTCCTGACTACAGAGTTTTGAGTAAAATGACCAAACTTACTAGAATACATATATCTTACAGAACTTCTAGGAATCATAACTATGAATTCATGTATTGAATTATCATTCCCTCAATTACAAAAATCAAAATCTGAACAAATAGTTTGTGAAATAATGTTCATATGAAAATCTACTTGATAGCATGATAAGCAAAACTGATTTCTTCACCAGGTTAAATTGACGTCATAAATTCCTTCTGAAAACACAATTCTTCATTTTATGCTTTTAATGCTAATCATTGCCGTATTTATATTTGAAATACAATTAACATTATCAAAATGTGCAGTCAGCTGAGTTCTTGGTTGAATTTAAATCCATAGTACTTCTTCAACAGAAAGCCTTTCATCCACGACAGCTCCTCCGCATGATCAGATAGCACTTCACAATAAAGTTACAAAAAAAATTAAATTAATATCACGTTAGTAGAATCATCTGAGAACAGTATCGTCAATGTTGTCTGGAGGAGGTTCCACTTGTTTACTTAATTTTGTTAACGTTTTAGTGATGAGTTCGGACAGGGAGTCTCTCATCCCGGCATCCAACAGTTGCATGGTGTCCTATAAACAGCAAGAATAGGAAAACTTCAAAGACAAATTCATTTACAACAAGAATTACATGTTATTATATTTATCTCCTGTCCTGCTTTGTCAATGTAGAAAGCAATGAACAAACTAAAAAAATTCACTAAAATTTCAGTTTAAAAAAAAACCCAAAAATCTCCACCTAATAGGAATCACCCTGTACAAATCATAGACATGCCTTTATACTGATGCAATGCAAATCAGATGGAAAATTTCGAAAAAATCACTAATTCTCAAAATTCACCTGAATACATGTATGCTATTTTTATCCCCCCCAAAAATGCTCTTTCTGAAGAGTGAGAGCAAAATACATCTGATATATGATAGAAGTCATTCCAATTTAGATATAAACTAATTCGTCAACTAATTGGATCGAGAAGCAATAAAGATTTTTTATCAATTTTTCAAAATCTAAGGTTTTTAACCCAAAAATAGCAAAAATGATGATTCATGTAATAGGGTATATTGAGATGTCCATATAACAATGGAAATATATTCCAGGTTGAAATATCATTGATACTTTATGAGAAAATGACCTAAACACAAAACTTTTAAAGTCCACATTTCCAGCATCCCTGTAATATTCTGTAAATGAAGGCTTTGTTGAGATGTCCACTACATATACACCAAGTTTGGTTGAAGTTAGACTAATACTTTTAGAGGAATGGATCTAATGCAAAAGTAACACTATAGTCGTACTTCATGACATCATTACAGATGAGACAAAAATGAGGGAAAAGAGACACAGACAGAGAAGTAATATGTCAGTTATCTCATAGATATTGAGGTAAATGTAAAGTCAAGCCAACGTTGGATAAGAAAAAGTATAACTATGTAGGTCACAGCGACCTATTTTTGATAAATCTATCCATTACTGGTGCTTCAAAATTTGATTAATTATATTATTTGGTACATAGGTAATTTCATATGTAACTGCTTACAAACTTTACTACAGAATAATGATATAAGCCAAACACAAAATCAATACATACGTTTAAGAAAGCGTCTCCCTGACGAAGCTTGAGCAGAGCAACTAGAGCATATTCACTATTAGATCTGACCGATGTGTTCTTCTCTTTGGCACCCATGACTAGTGGTGCGGTCAGATATTTGACCAGCTCCAGGGATTGACTCCCCTGGAGATTGTGGATGAGGAAGGAGATCACTAGTGTTACCAGCTGCTTCACATCGTTCGAGTCGTTCTTCAAACCCTGTGTATAAAATGACAGAACAAAATACTTCTTTAACATGACGAAAGTTTTTTGTTTTTGTTTATAGTAGTGAGTTTGTTAAGTATTTGGAGATTATTAAGCATTCTGAGCACGGATGCAGGGTCTGAAGATAGTGGGCTAAAAATAAAGTGAAAGTATAACTTACCTTGATGAGAGTTATAATTAACGAGGGTATGCCGTCATCACTGGTAGATAGTTGGTAGTTCAGTAAGAATCCCATACAACGATAGCCACTGATACACAGGGGAATCTGGAGACAAGAAACAATGTACATCTTACATGAATTTGATATCAGATTTTATCAGTCTTAGAGGTTTTCGTTTTTACAAGCCTTTTTATCACATAACTCAGAAAACTTACATTTTGAAAGGATAAAGATGACCATAACAACGTTTTGCTGGATGGATCAGCTGGTCCACCCAGCACCACGTTATTATGGTCATCTTTACCCTTTGGCTACTCAACTTTACGGCCGAACTATTGTATTCCTTGTGGAATCCGTCGGCTGGGTAACACAGAACCACACTGAAATGTTTACACGGACGTTGGATCTCCAACCTCCCGTATATTCTACATTTTGAAAGATATATTTTGGCAAAATCAGTAGTTTTGTTTTCCCTATGTTAAATTCATGATGTAACATCATTGTCTTTATTATGATTTCTGATTGGCCGATGAAAAACACTCCAGATATATTATGCAAGTGACATATCTTCAAAAAAAATACACAGGCAAATTCACTGGAAAAAAGACTGATTATGTTACACAAAGAAATGGCAATGTGTAATGTATTATACAGTAACACAATGGTATGATACATGTTGTTAGACTAAAAAATGTCTGTAAGTTATGAATACCTCTGCTGCCACTTGATAACCTGAAACAAAGTTTGGTGAGGATTGCAACGGGATGGGAATGGGAACATTACATGGATCTGAAGCAACAGGAAGGTATGGACATGGGTAACACCAAATTCATAGGACATACATGTATACAAGACTATATTACAATTTGCAGCAAACATGGCTGCCGGTCAGTTTCAGTATCAACATACTAATTTGTTAGCCTTTCGTTATATATGTCATCAATATTAAAGCAACTTCTTAGATTGAAAAGTATGACATCATCAATTTGTTGGTTGAAATGAAGTTGCCACAAAATTATTAAAAGCACCACTGGCAGTCATCGTCTAACAAGGCTGATCTTATTGATTCTGCTTAGACATGGAATATCAATCTGATTCAAAGAAAATGTCCTTGGAATTATTGTCATTTACTGACAGAATGACATTCATTCAGAATTTCTGAAACAATTTTCTGGAAATACCCGGTAACTTAAATCAAGCTGATTGAATCATACCCATTTCAATGGAAACAGGTTTTTTTAGTGACCTGTATATTGGTATTTAGCTTTAAGTACAGTGACCATACTTACATTGATGGAAAGGACAAACATTTCCTTAAATTTTAAAGTAAAAAGTTTCCAAATTGGCAATGGTCCCTGATATCTCTCATGATTTTTTTCTCTGTTTTTTTTAATCATTATTTTTTATTGATGTTTGAAGTTTCTTTTTTTTTTGGAAATTTTCATAAATCACATGTGCTGGTAAAAAGTACTGCTTATGACAATTCAGAATGATTTCATAGAAAAAATAGATGTGTAAATGTTCAGTCTACTAATCTATCAAGGCAAGGCATCAAATGACATTGCAATATTAGAAAATAAATGCAGGAATGTCATGAATCGGACTCTCCCTCACGTCACGCTGTCAGTTTTTTCGTTAATAGGCGATGGAGAATCTGAGAAACCCCGTTATGAAATACATGTAAGTCAGTAACCACAGCTGCCTACAGAAAGACAAAGCCAAGCCATTCAACACCTACTTATTAACACTATAGATGATTACTTAATATATAAACACTTCTGGATGACATCAGACATACATGGGCTCCTATAATGAGAGTATAGTATGATAGGGACACTGAACCTCAACCAACATGTGTTTGTTCAATCAAATTTTAAAATTTCAAAATTCAAATTCAAATTTACTGGAGTTATTTTTTCATCATCATGTTAGAATATATTTCATACAAGGGCCAAATGAGCCCGAAGTGCTCACCTGCAATGCAGTTATCTTTTCATATATGGATTCTGCAGTTATTTGGAGTCTTTTAAGTATGATAGCATATTAAACTCTTGTGATTTCAAATCATAGCCTTTTGACCCCTATGACATCGAATGTAGGTCAAGGTCATAGATTTGCTCAAATATTGTAGGCTACTTTATTGCAGCATGCCACAGGGCCAATATCATGTCTCTTTGACTATTCAGAAGTCATTTAAAGATTTTGGCATATTTGACCCATGTGACCTTGAATGTAAGCTAATGTCATTTATTTGAACAAACTTAATAACCCTCAACCCCAGTATGCTACAGGCCCTATATCAAATCCCTTGGACTCTAGGTTATTGAGAAGTCGTTAAAGATTTTAGCCTATTTGATACCTGTGACTTTGAATGAAGGTCATGGTCATTCACTTGAACAAACTTGGTAGCCCTTCACCCAGCATGCTACAGACCCAATATCAACCCCCTAGGACTCTTGGTTACTTAGAAGAAGTTGTTTAAAGATTTTAGCCTATTTGACCTCTGTGACCTTGAATGAAGGCCAAGGTCATTCATTTGAACAAACTTGGTAGCCCTTCACCCAAGCATTCTAAAGGCCCAATATTAGGTCTCTGGACCTCTTGGTTATTGAGAAGAAGTTGTTTAAATGGAAAAGTTGACGCTGGACGGACGGACGGACGGATGCCGCGCCACGGCATAAGCTCACTTGCCCTTTGGGCACTTTGACCTATATGAGCATGCACAAACCAAAACTACAGTTCTTTTTTGTCTGAATTTTTCCATTTCTGTTCAATCAAAAAGTCGCTGGTTGACTAAATTGTCCTTTCTGGGCAGTTTGATGTTAACTTGATCAAATTAAGAGATTTCAGAAAATTTTACAACATAAAATTTGGAAGCATTAAGTGAATACTTTTAAGAGCTGTACTGAAAAGATGGATAGCACGAACTGCTAGAGGTTAAATGTTGCAAATTGAGGACAAATACAGTACTAAACTTTTACACGCGGGGAGAGAGCTTATTTGAGGATAAATAATTTACTTTACTTTTACACTAGAGAATGGTGCTTATTTAAGCATAATACTGTACTAAACACTAAGGGAGGGGGCTTATTTGCTGACTAATATGGTACTAAACTTTTACATTAGGGGTGGGGGCTTCTTTTAGGATAAACAAGAGGCCCAGAGGGCCTGTATCGCTCACCTGGTTTCATGAGATATGAAACAAGAATGATGCTTCAGTATATTTGTCGCTGGTATTGCTATGTCAATATATATCATAAGCATTTTATATGGGTACATGTACATTTGTTTTATTTTAATGCTAAAAATGCCAAAAAGTGCATTAATCCATGAAATGAAATTGACTTTTGGCGCGACCCCATAGGGATGCTACCACACAAATGTGAACGATATCTATATTACTTAGTTTCAGAGAAGATCTTATTAAGACTAATTGACCCCTTCCTTTAAACAATTTTGAATCCCTACCCCTATAGGATGCTACCAGTCAAACCATTGCTAAGTTTCAGTGAATTATTTGTTTAAATCAATGTAGCCAAATAGGCCCCTCTTGGCCCAAACCCTCAACCCCCTGGCAGCCTGGGTCAACCCCAACATTTGTACAATTTTGAATCCCCACCCAATAACCATGCTACCATACAAATGTGAGTAATATCCATTGCTTAGTTTCAGAGAAGAAGTTGTTTAAACAAATTGACCAATTTTGGCCCCGCCTCTCAGGCCCCTTGGGGGTCAGCCCCACATTTGTACAATTTTGAATCCCCACCCCATAGGGATGCTACCAGGCAAATATGAGTGATATCCATTGCTTAGTTTCAGAGCAGAAGTCGTTTATATCAATATAGCCCAATTGACCACATTTGGCCCCGCCCCTCAGGCCCCTGGGGGCCAGCGCCATCATGTGTACAATTTTGAATCCTCACCCCATAGTGATGCTACCAGGCAAATATGAGTGATAGCCATTGCTTGGTTTCAGAGAAGAAGTCATTTATATCAATATAGCTAAATTTACCATATTTGGCCCCGCCCCTCAGGCCCCTGGGGGGCCAGCCCCATCATTTGTACAATTTTGAATCCTCACCCCATAGTGATGCTACCATGCAGGCAAATATGAGCGATATCCATTGGTCAGTTTCAGAGAAGAAGTCGTTCATATCAATATAGCCCAATTGACCCCTTTTGGCCCCGCCCCTCAGGTCCCTGGGGGGCCAGCCCCATCATTTGTACAATTTTGAATCCTCACCCCATAGTGATGCTACCAGGCAAATATGAGTGATATCAATTGCTTGGTTTCAGAGAAGAAGTCATTTATATCAATATAGCTAAATTTACCATATTTGGCCCCGCCCCTCAGGTCCCTGGGGGCCAGCCCCATCATTTGTACAATTTTGAATCCTCACCCCATAGTGATGCTACCAGGCAAATATGAGTGATATCAATTGCTTGGTTTCAGAGAAGAAGTCATTTATATCAATATAGCTAAATTTACCATATTTGGCCCCGCCCCTCAGGCCCCTGGGGGGCCAGCCCCATCATTTGTACAATTTTGAATCCTCACCCCATAGTGATGCTACCATGCAGGCAAATATGAGCGATATCCATTGGTCAGTTTCAGAGAAGAAGTCGTTCATATCAATATAGCCCAATTGACCCCTTTTGGCCCCGCCCCTCAGGTCCCTGTGGGCCAGCCCCATCATTTGTACAATTTTGAATCCTCACCCCATAGTGATGCTACCAGGCAAATATGAGTGATATCAATTGCTTGGTTTCAGAGAAGAAGTCATTTATATCAATATAGCTAAATTTACCATATTTGGCCCCGCCCCTCAGGCCCCTGGGGGAACAGCCCCATCATTTGTACAATTTTGAATCCCCACCCCATAGTGATGATACCAGGCAAATATGAGTGATATCCATTGCTTGGTTTCAGAGAAGAAGTCGTTTATATCAATATAGCCAAATTGACCACATTTGGCCCCGCCCCTCAGGCCCCTTGGGGGCCAGCCCCATCATTTGTACAATTTTGAATCCTCACCCCATAGTGATGCTACCAGGCAAATATGAGTGATATCCATTGCTTGGTTTCAGAGAAGAAGTCGTTTATATCAATATAGCAAAATTGACCCCTTTTGGCCCCGCCCCTCAGGCCCCTGGGGGGCCAGCCCCATCATTTGTACAATTTTGAGTCCCCTACCCATAGGGATGCTTCTGACCAAATTTGATCAAATTCTGATCAGCGGTTATGAAGAAGAAGTCAATTGTTGACGGACGGACGGACGACAGACGACGGACGCCACGGTATGGCATAAGCTCACCTTGGTCCTTCGGACCAGGTGAGCTAATAATGTACCAAACTTTAACACAAGGGGAGGGGGCTTTTTTACACACAGGGAGAGCACTTCTTTGAGGATAAATATGGTACTAGAGGAGGGGCTTATTTGAGGATATATATAATATAAACACAAAATTTACCGGTAGATGATAGAGTATAGGGGATAAGCCAAAGATAAAGTGACAGATCGTTTATCATCGTATCTGTGAGTTGGTTCTCAGTACAACACCAACTTTCTCCAAAACTTACCCGTTCAGAGCCGACAAGCTCGGTTATGTAATCCTCTATACTTCCCTCCAGTCCAGTGCTGGTGAGCTTAGTCGGGGCCTCCTTTAGAGCGACACCCAGGGCCATACTCCGACCCTGCCTCAACATCCAGTCCTGACTTGGGTCAGCATCTGTCAACACATCAACACAACATATATTGGAATATTAACATCTCTCCCTTCTTCAGCTTAGTAAAGTATGACTGCGAATAAATTAGCATATATATGCAGTGAAATTAATTAATGGATTAATAACTGCGAGGATTGACATCATTTCTTTGTGACGTTACCGAAACATCAACTAGACGACTATTTTGAAAGGACTGATTAACTCAATTTTAACATTTTCTCCTGTTACCCGATGTTCTCTGCACAAAAAGCTAAAGTCAAGTGAGTATTTTGTCAAAAACTAAACTGAATATTATGGAAATGGGTGCATATTCAACTTCTCCATGAGGAAAGTTAACAACACATGGCTGAAGCGTACAGTTCCTAGAGAACATTTGACCACATCACTACTTAATCTGTGTCAATACACGCTGTTCTTGACAACCATAGTTAATCTGAGATGGAAATTGTGGATTGTGAATACAAAATGTATATCAATTAATTAAAAACATAAAAGATATTAAACAAAAAAGTTGATTTGTTTCTTTTAATTTTGTTAACAATACTGATGTCTTTACATAGATTCACTGGAACTATATTATCTTAGCAACCACTGCTGCCGTAGTTACCAACACCGCAACATACTCTGAATTTTATTTTCTTTGTACTGTATTTAAACAATTTGTTTGATACAAATATTAGGATTGTACCTCACTCCTTAAAAAATGTTTACCTCAAACACAAACAGTGATTGAAAACTGCATTTGAGAGCTTTTGAAAAAGATCAATTTTCATTGTCAAGCAAAGAGCACAAAGGACATTTTTGTCCGATAGTCAAAAAGTGAACAGTCATCAATATTAATCAATCCCTCAGCAGGTGAAATGGCTTGATTTGGACTTCTAAAACTTTCAGGGCCGCGGTGGCTGAGTGGTTAAGGTGTCTGCACACTTTATCACTAGCCCTCCACCTCTGGGTTGCGAGTTCAAAACCTACGTGGGGCAGTTGCCAGATACTGCCGTAGGTCGGTGGTTTTTCTCCGAGTTCCCCGGCTTTCCTCCACCTCCAAAACCTGGCACGTCCTTAAATGACCCTGGCTGTTAATAGGACGTTAAACAAAAACAAACAAACCAAACTAAAACTTTCAAGTCATTTCCAGCAGAAGTGATCTCCCCTTACCCAGTAGGTGTTGTATAAGTGTGTCTTTAAGCTCTGCCTCTGACAGGGCCATACACAGAGCACCAAGACAACCCGCGGCTACTGCACGTGTGGCATCCTCCTGTGAACCGAGTAACTCTAGTAACGTGGCCGTGATCTGTTTCCTCAGTGGCTCGGCCATCTTCTGCCCTGCCCCAGACACACAGAATCGAAGTGCTTGCAGCATTGTGTCTCTATAACACACAAAACAGTTGTTATAACTAAGGCTAAATCAAATTAATTACTTGGTTCTTGGGTACAAGAGATGAGAAAGGAAGTTTATTATTTTTGGTGAAATTAAAACTGCTTCAAAATGTGGGAAACAATGATATGGTTCTTTGTCTTTGTTTCACATTTGTGCTCTAATTCTATAGTTGAATATAATGGATATTACTGAAGAAAGTTTTGTTGGCGTTGCTTTATTACACATTCTGCCAGTATAATCAGGGATTTTTTTTTATACATAAAACAACTACAAGGTAGGAACAATTAACTCACTCGACAGATGAAATCTGAGGTGTTCCTAATGCCCGAATGAGCAATTATATTACTCACTCGACAGATGAAATCTAAGGTGTTCCTAATGCCCGAATGAGCAATTATATTACTCACGTAACAGATAAATCTGAGGTGTTCCTAAAGCCTGAATGATTAATTATATTACTCGCGTAACAGATAAATCTGAGGTGTTCCTAAAGCCTGAATGAGAACAATCTGAGGTGTTCCAAATGCCTGAATGAGAACAATCTGAGGTGTTCCTAATGCCTGAATGAGAACAATCTGAGGTGTTCCTAAAGCCTGAATGAGAACAATCTGAGGTGTTCCTAAAGCCTGAATGAGAACAATCTGAGGTGTTCCAAATGCCTGAATGAGAACAATCTGAGGTGTTCCTAATGCCTGAATGAGAACAATTTAATATATTGCTTACTTGACAGATGAATCTGAGGTGTTCCTTATGCCTGAATGAAGTTCTGTAAAAAGAGGGTCGACTCGTACATGTATCACGATAAGACGACCTAGAGCGGATGCGGCCTTCAGACGTACAGCACGTTGGGGATCGTTCAACGCTTTCAAAAAGGTTGTCTGCAGTTGGGGTAAGAATGGTTTCAGCTGTAGGCCGACCTGGAGAGAGAAACAACATGATATGCAATTCAATCCAGGCAGGAAAATAACATCCTTGGTAATTCAAACTGGAAATAGAAATAACAAATTCCACACAGACAGGTAATACATCGCATACAATCAGCACTGCTTCAAATTTAACTTTTAAATTTCAATTTGAAATAATTCAATTGATGTTTCTAACTCTTATTGTGTCAGACAAATGATGGATTTTCCACCCAGAAACTGTTCGTTTAAAAAAAAAAAATCATATGCTTTAATAGAAATCAATCATGTTATGTTGAATTCAAATTTCTCAACACAAATTCATGAATAAGGTTTTTAATGGATTCCTGACAAAAATTATATTAAAAAAAAAAAAAAAGAAGAAAGGATTAATTATATAGTGGACTACTCAGCCTTGGGTACACTTGATTAGTGATCCATAAGTTTAAAATGTGATTTTATAACAGGTACCCCTTTTGTGAGTAGGACACAGCAGGAGTCTGGGTAATTATAAGTTCTGATGCTGTGTGGCCTCCCGATATGTGGCCTTCCGATATGTGGCCATCCGAAGTGTGGCCTTCCGATGTGTGGCCTTCCGATGTGTGGCTTCCGATGTGTGGCCTTCTGATGTAGTTTTAGACCACCCAGAAATATGAAATGGTATTTCTTTGTTTTTTAAGGAAAATATCCATTTTCCTATCCTATATAACCTAGACATTATATTCCAGTAAATATTCAGATCCAAAAGGTAATATGGCAAATAGATTTGACGATCAGACCAGAAAAAGGATTTGGGCATTTGTATGAGGTCAGTGTTTATTGGGTAAAATGTAATCAGTATCTTACCTTAGCAAGAAGTAAGGTCAAAGTTTCCAAAACAGCAACCTTGACCTGAGCCGAGAAGCGGTCACCAAGAATACGAATGAGAGGTCCGGTGATATTTACGACGGACGGCTTCAGAGCCTCAGGGCTGGTCAGGTGGATCAGTTCTCCAAGCCCATTGGCTGCCACGGCCTTGACATCCTGTGAGCCGTTCAGCATGCCCTCACGGAAAATCGGTAGCACCGGTGCAATACCCTGGAATGTATACACAGAGTTTAGTGATTTTTAAGCATATTGTCTACACCATTAGAAGATACAGTTAAGAGGCCCTACATTGTATATAAAGTCCTTAGTTCTTTGAACGAAATCTGCTAAGATTTTATTTCCCTTGCCGCAAAGATTCAACATATTCATTTGATCAAAGCTGAACTTCTTCAGTCTATAGATGCTAGATTTCTCCTTGTTTTCCCTGCTCAGACGGGTAAAAATTCGTCATTTATACATTCAATCCTCCCCACTCAGCCTAACAATGTTTCTTCATTAGAAGGGGAGACATTATTTACTTAGCTTTAAATACTCAAAAATAATTTGGTTAAAATACACTAAGCTGTTCTAAGGTAGAGGTATTTAAAAGAAAAGATTACAGACAGTTTGAAGACAGCTTTGTATTATGACAAAAGCTTAGATGTGATGAAAAATTGAGAATTAATTTCTATACCATACCTTCTTTGGAATACTAAACCCTGGCAGCTCTTTGGCACCCTTCAACTCGGAAGCAGCTATTTTGATGGCAGACCTGATGTCTTGGATGTGTTGTAGCATCTCTGATACGTCCAGTTTCTGGATAAAAAACAACATACATGTACATGTTATCCTACCATTCATATCATACCTACTGTATACAGCGATATATCTGCCAAGTGCTAATTTCACCCTTGGAAAAAATATCTTCTTTTTCACCGAGCATCAAATTCTGTTAATCGGTTCTTAGATTTTTGTTAGAAGTTACCTCATCTGTGATTTTACATTTTCAGTTCAAATTCTTTAACAATAAAAATTCCTTAAAAACATTACAGAATTAAAGGTAAGTTCCTTAACTGAAATCTTTTTCCTTAAATCCAATAATACTTTTCTATGGAAAAATTATGTTAATGATTTTCCACAACTTAAGGAACGTGATGAAAATGAGACCTGATAACTTTGATATTTTTTTGTTTACCTTGGTTACAGTGTTAAGACATTCCCAGCTGGCCAACAACACTTTACTCTCTTTCCTCACAAAGGATGCGATCAAACCTCTAAATAGATCTGTTCGGTAGTCAGAGTAATCTGTCTGTGTCTTGTCACAGAAAGCCTGTAGAATAACCACGGCTGCACAGCACAGGTCTGGGGATGGGTTCTTAATGGCTGCCAGCAGTTCTTCCATGATGGTTCGTACACCGCGATCATCCTGAACGGACAACACCACGCTGCGACAGTACTCCAGTTCCTGTACGAATGGTGTTAGTAAAATATTGTTAAAATAAGACAGTACTTCAGTTTCTGCACAATTCATAAACCATCTGGTTATTAAAACTTATGATCATTGTTCACTTTCAATATTCATAATTTACCACTTTCACAGATTTCTTAGTAAAAAATGTTAAAACACCTATTTAAGAATGAAGAGACCTGGGCGTGGAACACCATAATTTGAAGGTACCGTGATAAGGTATTTTTGGACCAGGATGTTAATTTAAGATTCATAAAATTGTATTTACCTTGATAAATGATAAATAAGATTTGTTTATGTTCTCACCTGAGCCTCCTCTGGTGTGCCAGCCTTCTCGCTGAGTGTGTCCATCAGGGCAGGTAAAATCTTAGGCAAATGTTTGGTGAGCGAGTCTCCAGCAACTGACGACAGCAATGACAGAGCTTGTGTGTTCACTGGAGGAGTCACCAGCTACAACAAAAGGTCAAAGTCATATATTGGAGGTCACCAGCTACAACAAAAGGTCAAAGTCATATATTGGCAGGTCACCAGCTACAACAAAAGGTCAAAGTCATATATTGGAGGGTCACCAGCTACAACAAAAGGTCAAAGTCATATATTGCAGGGTCACCAGCTACAACAAAAGGTCAAAGGCATATATTGGAGGGTCACAAGCTACAACAAAAGGTCAAAGTCATATATTGGAGGGTCACAAGCTACAACAAAAGGTCAAAGTCATATATTGGAGACGTTCCCAACTACAACTACAACAAAAGATGAAGGTCATATCTTTATAAGTGTTTGGTAATTCTACGATATAAAATAGCGGGCTCTGATCCCGTTAAACATGTGACGTCACAGGTCAGAGGTCACCGAAACAAAGTCAACGGCTTTGGGCTTCAGGTGTGTTTCGAGAAAAATCGCAATTACTCTAAAACTAAAGTCGCTATGAAAGTCGCACTTTCAGCATTTTTAGTTTCATCCTAAATTACATTTTATAAGCTTAATATAGCAAATCTCTCCGGGTACACTTTAATAAACAATACAATTTCAGTTTGACATTAGCATTACATCACCAAGAAGTAGTTGTACATACGAGAGAGTTAACTCCCAGGAAATCAATAACTATTTCTATAACCATGCATAGAGGTTACACAACGAGTGGTTGTTGGATATGGAATTTATTTCACACGAGTAAGTTATCTTTTAAAAGTTACAAAAGACACAAGCTTTAGTGATCGTGACCTGTTTCTACCACAATAATATCGGCTTGAATCAAAGGGAAATGTGGCCAAGTTAAGGTGAACAGATGACGGCCGGGATCCCGGTGATGTTGACGTCATTCGATTATTGATGACGTCAATAATAATTGCAGCTCGGGTCAAAGTTTGAATTCTTAACCAATGACAAGAGGCCCATGGGCTTTAACGGTCACCTGAGATTTGAAATATTTCAGTTAATTCAATTGACCCTTTTTGGCCCCACCCATCAGCCCCTAGGGGTCAGTCAGGGCCAACATATGCATATTATCAAACTTTCATCCCTTGCTGAAAATGTTAACCAAGTTGGAATGAATTCCAATAGAAATCAAACAAATCAGTCAAAAATGTGATTTCCCTATATAAACTATAGTAAAATTTACCCCCTCCCCAGGGGCAAACTTGAGACCCCAGGGTCATGAAATTCACAATTTTAGTAAAGCACCTTAAGACCCTTCCAACTATAAAGAGTATTTGATTCCATCTTAATTCTGTCTTGAGAAGAAGATTTTTGAAATTTCAGTCTATTTAACCCTTTTTAGCCCCGCCCATCAGCCCCTGGGGGTCAGTCAGGGCCAACATGTGTATACCATCAAACTGCCTTCACAAGCTGATAATGTTAACCAAGTTAGAATGAATTCCAATAGAAATCAAACAAATTATAGTAAAAAATGTGATTTCCCTATATAAACAATAGTAAAGTTTACCCCCTCCCCAGGGGCAAACTTGAGACCCCAGGGTCATGAAGTGCACAATTTAAGTAAAGCACCTTAAGTCCCTTCCAGCGATAAAGAGTATTTGATTCCACCTTATTTCCGTCTTGGAGATTTTTGAAATTTCAGTCAATTTGACCCTTTTTAACCCCGCCCATCAGCCCCTGGGGGTCAGTCAGGGCCAACATGTGTATACCATCAAACTGCCTTCACAAGCTGATAATGTTAACCAAGTTAGAATGAATTCCAATAAAAATAAAACAAATAAAAGTCAAAAATGTGATTTCCCTAAATAAACTATAGTAAAGTTTACCCCCTCCCCAGGGGCAAACTTGAGACCCCAGGGTCATGAAATTCCTAAATTTAGTAAAGCACCATAAGACTCTTCCACCTATGAAGAGTATTTGATTCTACCTTATTTGGGTCTTGAGAAGAAGATTTTTGAAATTTCAGTCAATTTGACCCTTTTTAGCCCCGCCCATCAGCCCCTTGGGGTCAGAAAGGGCCAACATGTGCATACCCTCAATATGCCATCCCAAGCTGATAATATTAACCAAATTAGAATGAATTCCAATAGAAATCAAACAAATTATTGTCAAAAATGTGATTTCCCTATATAAACAATAGTAAAGTTTACCCCCTCCCCAGGGGCAAACGTGAGACCCCTGGGTCATGAAATTTACAATTTTGGTAAAGCACCTTCAGACCCTTCTATCTATGAAGAGTGTTTGATTCCACCATATCTAAGAGTAGAGAAGAAGATTTTTGAAGTTTTAGTGAATTTGACAATTTTTTAGCCCTGGTTTTGGAGAAAAGGGGGATTAGAATAGGTCACCTGAGACTTAAAAAGACTGGAAGGTCATATTCCACTAGTGGAATATATCATATATATATCCAACAGTCGGCACATTTATACAATGGCTTGAGAGTGGAATAACACAGTGTATTGTGGTAGAAAAGGTTTTATAGTCTTACGGTCTATGACATTCAGGTAAAAAAAAACATTTTTCCAGTTTTAAGGGAAATGACTCTCAACTTCAGTAAATGAAAGTGAAAAAATACCTTACATTGTTTGATTTTTTTCTTCACTCTCATAATCGTAATTAACACGATACTGATGGCCGATTCCCTCACTCTCATTATTATTGTACCAATAATAATCACCTACTAATTATCAACATTCAAAAATGGCATTTCTTGTGTAATATTCAAGGAACTTAAATAAGTTTTTGCAATATACATTTTATACTTGTATCAATGGACACCATTTTTGTGAGGATAATCTTTTAGATCCTATATATTTTTAGTCATGATTCATGTTGGACTTCCTTTATACCAAGGCAATCAATGATTGTGTTTTAGCAAGAAATCATATTCTTATTATCATAATAATCATATTCTTATTTTTACTAAGCATGTATCCAAAAGTAATTTAATGTTTAAGGCAATGTTAGTTTTCAGAATATATCAACTGAAAAAAATCTAAAGTAAAAAGTGAAGATTCCAAGCAACAAAATTTGAAAGAGTTATCTCCCTTCAATTACAAAGAAATCAAATCTCTGAAAAGGCTAAGGAAAGGAGTTTTGCAGATATTTGATTAAAAATAAATTGCACAAGAAACTTTCAAATAGCCTACAACATCAAAACATCAACAAAAGAAATGTTATTAAACAATAAATTTTTCCTAGGATGTGCGACATAAGCATATATGCAAATTTTTAAACTTCAATGAAAACATCACTTCATCACCAATGGTATATATACCAAGCTATGAGCATGCTTATATGGATGTGGTGGTAAGGCTTGCTTTAGGGGTAACACACAGGACACAGTTGTTGTTCTACAAGCCCCTGGGAAGGTCTGAGACAAAAGTCACTAACCCTTGAGAAGGGGGCCTCCTGAATAGGAGGGTGGGACACCAGAAAAAGGCTTGACCAGGTACTTCTGGCACAGGACCTCCACGCTGTGGTGGGATGCTATGTACTTGTGTTTCAGTTGGAAACATCCCATGACTGGCTATGTAAGTTCAATTTGCAAGGTGGTCTAATGACCATAACTCGATTCAGACTACTCTACTGCCACATTTCCCTTTTGTTATTTGTTGAAAAGACATCAAATATTTCAAAATGATTTCCTCCTTTTACATTAATACATAACATACATGTTAGGGATGAAAAGCATTTTCCTATGGGAAAATTATTACATTATTTTATGACAGGGGGAGACAATTCAGGTAAAACTTTAAATATATACCAGTATCCATTTCTTTAACTATCTTCAGGTCTACTTGATAAATAGACATCTTTTCTTTCTTTATGTTTTTGTTTCTTTTTTTATTGATTTGAAAATTAAGCAAAGCTGTTTTAGGTCCATATTTTCTAAGGTCAGTAATCTAAATACAAAAATATTAAATTGTAAAACAAGGAATACATTTATTGAATTGACAGATATAACTGCTACTCATTTCATTTTTATTTAGACCAAATATTTCTTGATTTAAAACACAAATTTTGGTTATTTCATGTCATCTTTTACTGATCTACCACAAGTATCATGATTTTCCATCTTGTCTAAAGGAACATGACGACGTTATCCTTGGTGTATAAACATTAATCATTCGTGGTAGTGTGAAATGTTAAGTGTTGATGCCACAGTTTAAATCCTCAATTTGATGGAAATCCATCATTTCTGTATTGGATAGATTTCAACAAATGTTGATGACTTTTTTTTTTTTTTTTTACTATTTTAGCCTTCAGCTTGGTTTAGTATTGTTTAACGTCCTAACGTCCTATCAACAGCTAAGGTTAATTAAGGACGGATTTAGCCTGATGCTGATAATAAGTTAATAAATTAAAATGTAAATTGATATACCTGGCTCAATAAACACAAGTACTCACCTGTGGAACCAGGTAGGGCATCACCACGCGACTCTTCACTGTCATCACCTGTTGTAGGCCATCTAATGCTTCGTCAGACAAATCTGGGTCACGCTGTCAATCAAAATATAAAACTTATTTAGAATCTATGTATAGACTATATCTAGGCAATGATACCCAGCTCTTTTAAACTAGACATTAATCTGCATTTTTTCAGTAGAATTCCTTAAAGGTTATTGAAAAAGCTGTATTTTTCGACGAGATGTGTCTCAAGTTGAATCAAATTGACTTGTTTACTGTATAGTTGATGATCTTGGCCGGGGATTTAATGTCGCTATATTTATAGTCTCTATGACATTATCGCTATAATTAAAACCTTACTAACAGTAGTTGTGCATAACCATCTCATAAACTGCCAACGGATGCATTAATAATGTGCCAAGCAAAGCACACCGCAGTTATGGAAAAAATATTAAATACACATTTTCCTTTTAAAAAACTCGATGGACAGTTTATACATTAATGTATTTAGTATTTTCATAATGTTTATTTACACTGTATGTATTATATTGTATGTATTTGTATAACATTGACTATAGAGCTGTTAACAGGCTCACAGCTGAGAATGGTGGGGGAACCTTGAATTCCGTTTATTATAGTGATTTAAAAAAAAAAAGTGGCAAATATAAGCATTGAACTGCTTTCAGTTGGCAGTTATGGGCTGATAATGCCAACTGGACAAAAGCAAATTTAATGAAGTGCACTAACGTTTCATGTTACATATTGAAATTGCCAATTGAAAACAGCTCAAGGCATAAATATTCAAGATACAGTCAAACCTCGATGATTCAAACTTCGTTGATTAGAATTTCTCGCTGTAACTTTTTGCTTGGTCCCGAATTTCCTTACTATATAACGCTACTAACGAACCTATGCATGATTCAAATTTTTATAAATCGAAGTTTTCGATGTATCAAACTTTTTTCATGGCCCGTTAGCTATGATGTCATAGGTAATTGACATCTCATGATTCGAACAAAAATTTACCTGTACTGACCACTGAACAGGTGTTGGTCGTGACCCCCGCGGCAAGATTTCACACTTCTCCCCTAGATGCCCTGACTGACAATAGGGATAACGATAGCGTGTGTTGTCACTCCCGATCATGGGGTTAATTAATAATCAGACCAAATTGATAGATAAAAGGTGTATTTAGAAGCCATGATATTTAATCACTCCAGTAAAACATCTCGGTAGTAGTCTCTGATAATCTTCGCTGCCATTGAAATCAGCAGTCGGCGAGTAAATTTTAAGGAACTATAAAACAAGCGGACCAATTTTAAACACAAACAATTAGCGATGTCTTCATTCATATTCAAAGTGGCATGTTTCAAATTACTTACGTAAGTGGGCATTGTACTTCTTTTGCTCTATCTGTTAAACGTGATATAAGTGTTTTGTAACCGATACATAGTTTGTTTAACTAATAAAATGCCTAGGTATAAGTAATGAAAAGTATCTTTATTTTGTTGTGTTTGAGGTATAAATTAACTAAACTTTTCGATGTGAGCCTGACAGGCGACGATCAACACGAAGACACCGAGGACATGTAACGTTAACATATATGGTCATTATCAAGAAAACATTGAGCTATTGTCAACCATGAATAATTCGAAGTCCCGCTGTTTCGAAGTTTTTCTGTTAGTCCCTTGAACTTCGAAACATTGAAGTTTGACTGTATTTAAATATAGCATGAAATTAAATACCCAGCTAATATTTATATATACAAACAAGTTTATAGAAGTGTATATTACAGAATATTAAAAGGCATGGTTGTGCGAAATTCAATACCCGTGAAAGTAACCGCGAAACATTAGCCACTAGATAGTATTTAAATACCACAGACACTATAGGATGTACCTCAAGTTAAACTGACATAGAGTTGACTGAGCAGTAGAAATGTCATAAAATCTTCACTATAACAACAGCAACATATAGCAACAAAAGAATATAAATATTATCAATATTAAAAACTTAATATTTTGAAATATAACAATCTTTGAACTGTACCAGTTTCTCCAGCAGGTCTGGGAGAATCTCGTCCAAGGCACGGGGCCCAATGTTAGCATGGAGACTGTCGAAGGTGTGTGCAGCAGCCTCCCTCACCTCACCGAGGGGATCAACAAGTGCACGGCGCACAGTTGGGATAAGGCTGTCAGCATACACAAGTACCTGGGGATTCAATCACATAAAACCATATTTGAAACAGATTTTTCAGGTAAACTTTTCAAAATAACTTCTAATAATTTAATTCAACAAAATTTTAATCTGCTACCATTTATCTTTGTAATTATCTCTAAAATGTCAGTAAATCTATCACGAAAGTTAATTTTTGCTTTCAAAAGGACATATCAAATTGATTTCTGGAATATCTTTTGCTAATATTTATGTAACACAATCTCACCGAAACATCACACAGAGATGACTTACATGTTCACGACTGGTTGAGGCCATGATTTCAGTAAGACCGATACACACACCCTGTCTCTGGTCAGCCCGTTCTGAACCCAAACCTCGCTCCAATATGGGAATAATTTCGGGTAAAACTCGTTCTCCTAACTTCTTTACCAGATCTCCAAGAGTCCTTGCCGCAACCTTCAAGCAACGTTTAAAATGTCAGAAATTTTGAACTGTCTTAAATTTTTTTACCAGATGATTGATTGTTAATCACACTTTTTAATTCATATTACAAATGATTGATTCATAAGAAATTCAAATTTTAAAAGTATAATAGGGAATTCCTATCTATAACGGGGGATTCCTATCTATAACGGGGGATTCCTATCTATAACGGGGGATTCCTATCTATAATAGGGGATTCCTATCTATAATAGGGGATTCCTATCTATAACAGGGGATTCCTATCTATAATAGGGGATTCCTATCTATAACAGGGGATTCCTATCTATAACAGGGGATTCCTATCTATAATAGGGGATTTCTATCTATAATAGGGGATTCCTATCTATAACAGGGGATTCCTATCTATAACAGGGGATTCCTATCTAAGGGGATTCCTATCTATAATAGGGGATTCCTATCTATAACAGGGGATTCCTATCTATAACAGGGGATTCCTATCTATAATAGGGGATTCCTATCTATAATAGGGGATTCCTATCTATTATAGGGGATTCTTATCTATAATAGGGGATTCCTATCTATAACAGGGGATTCCTATCTATAATAGGGGATTCCTATCTATAATAGGGGATTCCTATCTATAACAGGGGATTCCTATCTATAACAGGGGATTCCTATCTATAATAGGGGATTCCTATCTATAATAGGGGATTCCTATCTATAATAGGGGATTCCTATCTATAATAGGGGATTCCTTTCTCATTTCTTAGTTTTGTTTAACAAAATGGTGGCCCACAAAACATCTGATTGTCCATTATGACCCAACATTAGTCCCGACTCACCTGTCGTTTGTCGTGACTTGTACTGGCCAGACAGCCCAGCAGGAGGGTAAATAACACGGGCAGAATCTCGCGTAGTGTTTGTGGCGTGTGGGACACGATGATCTTCCACACATGGAGTGCAGATTGTCGCACCAATATGGCCGTATCTGATCGGCCCATGTACAGTCCGGCTAAAACCCTGTCTCGTCTCTCCTTCCCCAGGGCTCGCATAATCGCCTGTGTGTTAAAATGTAGAGGAAGCATTATAATAGTTACAAAGAAATATTGTAAGTCTATTAAAATATCTAACTGGTTACAAATGGACACACAATCTGCCAAGCCTACCTATTTTGGAAGAGAACTCTTAATGACATTAATTTTTTTTACACAAATTATCAGTAAACATGTAAAGTATCTAATATTTCCAAATTCCAATATCTTCAGAATGAACAGTTTCAAATTTGTAGTTTCAAGGAATAAGTTTGTCAAAAGGAGGTTACTAAAGGCAATCTACAATCATTAAATATGTGAATATGCACAATCTCTGTTAGGAAATTCGAAAATGTTACCAAGTACAAGATTACCTTTGATGAAGATTCTGTACCAAAATTGTCATCATCGTGAGCCGTCTCCGTAGTCATTTTACCTGTGACACCTGTAAACAGACAGTGATACTGATTACGCTACGACACTGATTACGCTACAACATTGTAGTTGATTTGTCAAATGTAAGAATGTTATAATTTATAAACCAACCTGTTCATTACAGGAATCAAACACACAACCATCAATGTGTTTATCAAGTTTTATGCCTACATCTCGAAAACAACCTTGGATATTGAAATTTAAAAAAAAAAGATCAAACATTCAATTGATTTTAATAAAACAATTCCTATCAACTAATATCAAGTACTCTTGTTGGCTGGACAGAAGTATTCAGGAAATACCCATGGAGTCCAGTTTGTAACTGTTCACATTTTAATATTTACATATTTACAAATTAATTTTTTGGGGTATTTTTAACAATCTAATTTTGTGAAAACGATAATCTATATCTTTATATCTATATATTGCATACACATATGTATATGATTTTAATAGGATGGATAAAATTATATTCTGGCAGTGAATTCCACCAGTGTATAAAACACGAATTACCTCCCCTTTCAGTAAATACCTACAATATGTACATCATTAGCCTCAGTACAATACCTGATATTCGGTAGAGGAGATCTCCCAGTAACTGTACAGAAGAGAATCGGATCCTCCAGTTATCGTCGAACAGACCCTTCTCCAGCTGGGGTAACAGAAGCTCTATGGCCGTGTCTGCGTACACATTAATAATCCTCTGGCCTGCTCTGAGAGCCGTGTCTCTCACATACTCAGATTCATCAGCTAATGCCTGGGGTCAAAAACAGTGCAATCAGTGAGTGAAAGTTGAAAACTGGAAAATCAGAGTCTTCCATGAAATATACAAGTATTCTTCATTTTGTAAAATTTTAAAGGATTTAACTAGATAATAAATTGGTCTATCAATGCATAGACTGAGAACTAATCAGACAGGTGAAGAGAAGGTGGATTGTAACCATTGACTAGCGAAGATGAAAACCAATGAGCACTCTGAAATATGCCTTACAATTTTCTGTCTTTGCATTGATAAAAACTAAAAAGGAAAAGATGCATAATTTATAATAAGTTATTTATTATTTATGGCACAATGATTTTTATGTCAACAAAACACAGACTGTGTTTCAAGTTTTCACCAATAACCAGGATATATTCATTTCAGTTTCCGTACCGAGTATGTTGTTTAAATATTCAATGGTAAGCAATATGTTAAAGGTCAACGATGTTTTAGCAAATTACTGAAAAAAGTCTCCCAAAACTAATGCATTTGTGTGCGACGTTATCAAAATACGTAACCATTTTTTCAGTCATTCACTGATAGACAGAATAAACAAGAGGCCCAGAGGGCCTGTATCGCTCACCTGGTTTCATGAAATATGAAACAAGAATGTTGCTTCAGTATATTTGTCACTGGTATTGCTAAGTCAATATATATCATAAGCATTTTATATGGGTACATGTACATTGGTTTTATTTTATACTAAAAATGCCAAAAAGTGCATTAATCCATGAAATGAAATTGACTTTTGGCGCGACCCCATAGGGATGCTACCACACAAATGTGAGTGATATCCATTGCTTAGTTTCAGAGAAGATCTTGTTTAGACTAATTGACCCCTTTTGACCCTGCCCTCTGCCCTTGGAGGGGGGGTGTGTGTCAGCTCCTTCCTTTATACAATTTTGAATCCCTACCCCTATAGGATACTACCAGTAAAACCATTGCTAAGTTTCAGAGAATAATTTGTTTAAATCAATTTAGCCGAATTGGCCCCTTTTGGCCCCACCCCTCAGCCCCCTGGCGGCCTGGGTCAACCCCAACATTTGTACAATTTTGAATCCCCACCCCATAACCATGCTACCATACAAATGTGAGTAATATCCATTGCTTAGTTTCAGAAGAAGTTGTTTAAACAAATTGACCAATTTTGGCCCCACCTCTCAGGCCCCTTGGGGTTTAGCCCCACCATTTGTACAATTTTGAATCCTCACCCCATAGTGATGCTACTAGGCAAATATGAGCGATATCCATTGCTTAGTTTCAGAGAAGAAGTCGTTTATATCAATATAGCTAAATTGACCACATTTGGCCCTGCCCCTCAGGCCCCTGGGGGGTCAGCCCCATCATTTGTACAATTTTGAATCCTCACCCCATAGTGATGCTACTAGGCAAATATGAGCGATATCCATTGCTTGGTTTCAGAGAAGAAGTCGTTTATATCAATATAGCTAAATTGACCACATTTGGCCCTGCCCCTCAGGCCCCTGGGGGGGCCAGCCCCATCATTTGTACAATTTTGAATCCTCACCCCATAGTGATGCTACCAGGCAAATATGAGCGATATCCATTGCTCGGTTTCAGAAAAGGAGTCGTTTATATCAATATAGACCAATTGAACCCTTTTGGCCCCGCCCCTCAGGCCCCTGGGGGGCCAGCCCCATCATTTGTACAATTTTGAATCCTCACCCCATAGTGATGCTACCAGGCAAATATGAGCGATATCCATTGCTCGGTTTCAGAGAAGAAGTCGTTTATATCAATATATCAAAATTGACCCCTTTTGGCCCCGCCCCTCAGGCCCCTGGGGTGCCAGCCCCATCATTTGTACAATTTTGAGTTCCCTTCCCATAGGGATGCTTCTGACCAAATTTGATGAAATTCTGATCAGCGGTTGTGAAGAAGAAGTCAATTGTTGACGGACGGACGGACGACGGACGCCGGACGCCACGGTATGGCATAAGCTCTCCTTGGTCCTTCGGACCAGGTGAGCTAATAAATATCAAATAAAAGCTACCAACAAAATATAATTCTAAAATGTTAATTCTATACACATTTTGAAGAAAGACATTCAAGGATAAATTTTAATTATCTTGGAGATAGACATGTTTATTGGGCCATGAACTCACCTGGAGAATAGAGGGGATGATAGGGCCGATGTAGGCCATGAATTCTTTTCCAAAGACGGAGGGTAGGTAGATGTACATCATGATGTATCCATCACGAGCGTGGGACGGGATATCTATTCGTTCCGCAGTCTGTATGATACCAGGCATCAGACGTTTCAGCTCGCCCAAACCAAGGCCACCGATAACTTCACTGAGACCTGGACAAGTTATAAATACATCATTGTGTGTGTCATGGCTCTAACAGTTACTGAGATATCAAACGTACCTGGACAAGTTATAAATACATCATTGTGTGTGTCATGGCTCTAACAGTTATCCAGATATCAAACGTACCTGGACAAGTTATAAATACATCATTGTGTGTGTCATGGCTCTAACAGTTATCCAGATATCAAACATACCTGGACAAGTTATAAATACATCATTGTGTGTGTCACGGCTCAGTTACTGAGATATCAAATGTACCTGGACAAGTTATAAATACATCATTGTGTGTGTCATGGCTCAGTTACTGAGATATCACACGTACCTGGACAAGTTATAAATACATCATTGTGTGTGTCATGGCTCTAACAGTTACTGAGATATCAAACGTACCTGGACAAGTTATAAATACATCATTGTGTGTGTCATGGCTCTAACAGTTACCCAGATATCACACGTACCTGGACAAGTTATAAATACATCATTGTGTGTGTCATGGCTCTAACAGTTACGGAGATATCAAACGTACCTGGACTAGTTATAAATACATCATTGTGTGTGTCATGGCTCTAACAGTTACCCAGATATCACACGTACCTGGACAAGTTATAAATACATCATTGTGTGTGTCATGGCTCTAACAGTTACGGAGATATCAAACGTACCTGGACCAAGTTATAAATACATCATTGTGTGTGTCATGGCTCTAACAGTTACCCAGATATCAAACATACCAGGACAAGTTATAAATACATCATTGTGTGTGTCGTGGCTCAGTTACTGAGATATCAAACATACATTGGCTCAACATTAAGGATTGGTATTCTGTGTTCACTTTACAGGTACATTCTGTCATGTTGTATGGTCATGTCATACATCCCACACAATGTCCGATTACACAGTCAAACCTGTGTAATCTGACCGACACATCCCACACAATGTCCGATTACACAGTCAAACCTGTGTAATCTGACCGACACATCCCACACAATGTCCGATTACACAGTCAAACCTGTGTAATCTGACCGACACATCCCACACAATGTCCGATTACACAGTCAAACCTGTGTAATCTGACAGACACATCTTACACAATGTCCGATTACACAGTCAAACCTGTGTAATCTGACCGACACATCCAACACAATGTCCGATTACACAGTCAAACCTGTGTAATCTGACCGACACATCCCACACAATGTCCGATTACAGTCAAACCTGTGTAATCTGACCGACACATCCCACACAATGTCCGATTACAGTCAAACCTGTGTAATCTGACCGACACATCCCACACAATGTCTGATAACAGTCAAACCTGTGTAATCTGACCGACACATCTCACACAATGTCCGATTACACAGAGGTCACTATACATACCTTGAGCTGCTCCCGATCGATCCACAGAGCTGCTCTCAGACTTCAGTGTGTCCATCAACCATTTCAGTAGCTCATCAAACTTAGCCCCTCCCATTCCTTTCACCATGGCACCAAGAGCGCGTGAGGAAACGGTACGCACCTCGGGGACGGGGTCCAACAGCGACTGCTGTAAACCTGGAATCACCTTCTCTATGTAGGGGTCCAGATCCTTAAGGAGTCAACATTATAAATGTTGGTGATTATTTAACATAACATTCTTTGTGGTTTTTGATATACTCAATCAAAATATCATCATCAAAACTTTAATTTGTAGAATTAATATAGGATCTGATCATATCTTTAATCGGTTAGAGTCAACAGAATTTACTAGAACATGTTTATTTTGGAGCTTTACAAATTTTAGTACAAAACTGAATAGATACAGATAGGCACAATGAGGAATTGGCACATCCACCACAACAAGGAAATAGACAGGCTGTAGGTATAGAGCAATCTAAACGGAATGCTTTCAACACGAAAACATATTTGTTACACAGTATACAATTTACTGATATTAAGCAAATATTCTCAAAATAATCAATAAAATCAATTTCTTTTAAGTGTCAGTTTTAGTTTAAGATATTGAACCTTTTGACTATTTACTGTCTGAGAAATTGACTATTTACTGTCTGAGAAATTGACTACTTACTGTCTGAGAAATTAACTACTTACTGTCTGAGAAATTGACTATTTACTGTCTGAGAAATTGACTATTTACTGTCTGAGAAATTGACTATTTACTGTCTGAGAAATTGACTATTTACTGTCTGAGAAATTGACTATTTACTGTCTGAGAAATTGACTATTAACCCTTGTGTGGTTTATTTGTGTTTGTCACCTTGTAATAGAATAACAGTTATTGTTAAAGAGTAAGAACAATTCTGGTCGGTTAGAGAGTAAGAATCTACCTTCTGGTCAGTTAACGAGTAAGAATTATCTACCTTCTGGTCAGTTAGAGAGTAAGAATAATCTACCTTCTGGTCAGTTAGAGAGTAAGAATAATCTACATTCTGGTCAGTTAGAGAGTAAGAATAATCTACATTCTGGTCAGTTAGAGAGTAAGAATAATCTACCTTCTGGTCAGTTAGAGAGTAAGAATAATCTACCTTCTGGTCAGTTAGAGAGGAAGAATAATCTACCTTCTGGTCAGTTAGAGAGTAAGAATAATCTACCTTCTGGTCAGTTAGAGAGTAAGAATAATCTATCTTCTGGTTGGTTAGAGATCATAGAGTTAGAATAATCTACCTTTTGATCAGTTAGAGAGTAAGAATTATCTACCTTCTAATTGGTTACAGATCATAGAGTTAGAATAATCTACCTTTTGATCAGTTAGAGAATAAGAATAATCTACCTTCTAATTGGTTAGAGATCATAGAGTTAGAATAATCTACCTTTTGATCAGTTAGAGAGTACATATTGCCAATGATTTGGGCAGCCATTTTCCTGGTTTCAGTATTTCGGTCCTGGAAGGCACGTTCCACGACAGGCATGATGAGGGCCAGTGAGGGAGCGTCAATGAAATGTACAAACTTGGTGTCTAACAGAGTCTGTAGACACACCATTGTTCTCTTTGATGGCTCTTGTAAAGCATCCAACAGGTTTGGTACAATTTCTGATAAAATGAAAAACATCTTACCATATTTTCATGATATGTGGGAAATAAAGGTGCTCTGTGCAAAACAACTTCAATTTTATGAAGTTCATAATAATATTTCCACCCATCAAAATACCATTTGCCAGATAAAATCTAAAGTAAAGTAGTATTGCCCATCACAGTCGTATCCAGGAATTTCAGTTGGGGAGCGGGGATATTTTTTTTTCTGGGATGAACTTTTATTCATATGGTATTCTGATAAAATTCTTAAGTTTTAACTCCCCTTCTGGATCCGTCTATGCCAATTGGCAGAGAATAATCTTTATTCTGCATGTTAACGTGAAATTTTTCTTCAAGCTATTTTAAGAGAATTTCTGGGTACATGGGATAGGTACCATATAAATAGTCAAAAACTTCAGCTAAATTCATTGTATTTAGTAAATTTTGTGATTTGTAAATTGCAACGGTTTCTATGAACATTTCATTATATTGAGTAATACACTTTACTGTAACAGTTGGGATATCGAGAATCAGAACTCATTCATACAAACAAAATCATATTTGTTACATTTTATGCCAATATAAAATGTGACAGCAACCAGGAACTGTATCAAGAAAATGCTGAACTATTTCTTTGGTCAAGAAAAAATGTGTCCATTACTAAAACAAACCTTGGGTAAGAATCTGACAGTGTAAACATATAAAATATCTCGATTAATACATGATCACCCACCCTGAATTTCCGGGTTCCTGATGACAGCCCCAATCTGTTTCAGGGCCTGAGCTCCAGCCTTCTGGACTTTAACATGAGAGTCGGTAAGTACTTCGGACAGTTTTGGTACGATGCTTGGCAAGCAGGCAGACAACTGTTTGGGGGCACAGTATGCCATAGCGCCCAACAACTCCACCGCTCCTGTGAGTGTACAACTCATCAATTGAAGAAATCGACAGATTTCATAATTTTATCGTCAAATCTAATCAACTAATTGACAGAATTCATCACTAAATTGACAAGTTTTATGATCTAACCGAGAGATTTTCTCACTTAATTGACAGATTTTCTCAATCAACATTATCTGTATGAACATCATATGTGTAGCTCTATCAAAATGATACACCAACAGCTGGTAGCTAGGACTCGTTTACAAAGTGACTATGATAATGAATTAATTACAGTAAACATTTTCTTCAAGGATTTACCAAGGATTTTGTGTTTGTAACATTTGTACCTGCTTTGGTTCTCCAGGCGTCCTCCTCCAGGCCTCTCAGTAAAGAGGGCAGCACAAGTTTGACTCCATGGGCTGTCAGCATCTTCATCACAGCTTTAGCTGTGAAATCTGCTGCCTGTAGCAAAACAATCACTGTAAATGTTTAGGAGATGGAAATCACAAAAAGTGTTTACACTTTGTATTTTTCTGAATCGGTTTAAATAAACAGAAGTGATGAAAAGTTTAAGATTTGATAGGACCTGTTGAGACGTACCTCACGGACGTACTGGCTGCTGTCACCGAAGCACAGGAGGAGATGAGGCAGGATATTCACGACATATGGCTCAAACAGCTTACCCAACATAGCACACAGCATCTCATAGGCAAACAGGGCACCTAGTACACAAAATACATTAAATATTGATGAGTGTATACAAAATACATTTAATATAATTCAGTAAACATAAAAAGCCTTCTACCATAATTATAACAAATATACAGTTAAAAGATTTTATGATGAGGATTTATTTACTTGAAGGCCGTATTCTCATCTTTTATCTACACTAAATCAACATATTGGACATTTGTACAACATGACAATATGGTGCCTACAATATTTGCTACCTTACCTTTCCTTATAATTATCTAGTGTGAGACTAGAACTGTAATGTCTATTGTTTTAATAATTGTAGTAGCACAACATGACAACACCAACCTTCTCTCCGACGAGGATTCTTTTTGTCTTTGACAGCCTCCTCTAAAGTGGACATGATCTCTAACTGTTTGAGGGAAGTGATCCCTAGACCCCGGACGAGCCCCGCTAATCCATACGCTGCTCCTCTTCTTTCTCCATATTTGTCCGACTCCAAAAGGAGCTGCATCAGTTTCTGTACAAGCTCCGGAGCATCCTGTTTGATTCCCTGAACCAAGGGAGGTAAGCAATGGGCAACTGCCTCTTGCACCTGAAGAAGATAAGAGCACAAATCATAACTAAATGCATCATTTCCAAATGTTGACAACAAATATCTGAATATGTGCATAGCTTGATAAATTATATTTAACCACAGTGGTTCAGATATGGAATGTTCTGTTGTATCATTGAAATTCTTGACAGGCTTGCTGCATGTGCCAGCTATAACACGAGAACACCCCATGATGGACTGAATATCATAATATTACACAACAGTTTTGTAGGCCTTTATCACTAGCTTCTGTCCTTTAATAAACATACCTAATGATAGGATGTTAAACAATGCAAAAACAAACCAAACTTATAGATTGTTAGATGTTCCTTGTTCAATGATACTAAAATGTTGTGTTTCTCATGGAAGCTGAGAGCAAAGACTGTCCATACATGCCAGAGTGATTGAGTCTGGCACAAAACCCAAATTGCTGTAGATATCATGCACCGCACCTCCCCAATGTTGTTCAGTGAGGTAGCCACCAGCTACTACAATGAGACTCCTGCCCCAAAATGAACCTGGGACAACAAACTCAGCCAAGAAACAATCAATACACTAAAATGGGATTGAAATTAAAATCATACTACAGACAGAGTAGACAATTTCACACTGGCGACAGGAGGGAATACTAATGAGGACAGTTTACTTACCTCCTGAGAAGGTGTAGACAGAGCACCAATAAGCTGGGCCATGATAGGTTTGATCTTTGGGTTGTTCTTGTCCAGATGCTTGGCAAGGGATCCCATTAGGATCACAATACTTTGTCGTACTGCATCGTTACTGGCCGTGTTAGGGGCATTGGCCAGGAATTCTTCAAATACTGGCAACAGCAAAACCACGTTCTCCTGTAATAGATTAAAACATTTTTTAAGAAGATTTCACATTTCAAGAAGAAAGCTTCCTTTTACAAAGTACTTAGGATACCCACAAACTGAATTAAGGACACTGAATTGTATTGTCTGATAATCATTGTATTGTCTGATAATCATTGTATTGTCTGATAATCCTTGTATTGTCTGATAATCCTTGTATTGTTTGATAATCATTGTATTGTCTGATAATCATTGTATTGTTTGATAATCCTGGTATTGTCTGATAATCCTTGTATTGTTTGATAATCATTGTATTGTCTGATAATCATTGTATTGTTTGATAATCATTGTATTGTCTGATAATCATTGTATTGTTTGATAATCATTGTATTGTCTGATAATCATTGTATTGTTTGATAATCATTGTATTGTTTGATAATCATTGTATTGTCTGATAATCATTGTATTGTCTGATAATCCTTGTATTGTCTGATAATCATTGTATTGTCTGATAATCATTGTATTGTCTGATAATCATTGTATTGTTTGATAATCATTGTATTGTCTGATAATCCTTGTATTGTTTGATAATCATTGTATTGTCTGATAATCATTGTATTGTTTGATAATCATTGTATTGTCTGATAATCATTGTATTGTTTGATAATCATTGTATTGTTTGATAATCATTGTATTGTCTGATAATCATTGTATTGTTTGATACAGAGTTATCTGCTCTTGCGAGCAGGTAGTGATTGATGACGTATCAGTTTGCATGAGAAAGTTACGTCATTTTCTCAAAAAAATATGACATTACTCTCACAAACAACGTAACAATCCATTCCTGCTAACAGGAGTAGGTAACTCTGCATTAGAGACAGAATAGTAAATCCCTCAAAATTTATATCTATGTATTTTATCTATCTATTCATTTATTTTTATTATCTTATTCATTTATTTATCTATTATCTTCAGACAATATCAAATATCCAGAAAATAAGAGGCCTTTTTCAATGTATTAGATCTTGGCAGACCAGCATAAATATTATTTCAATACAGGACTTGAAAGTCTTTGACAAGACATGGAAAGAGAAATAAATCACTGGTCAGTCCTTATTTCTTAAATGCATATTTTGACAGCAAAACCAAAAACAGCCAAGCTTTTTAATTCAGTTTCACCTTTCCATGGTCATTGATGGCGGCTAGAGCTGCGTCTCTCATGTGGCTACGGACTTCTGGTATCCGGTCTCCGAGAGCCTTAGGGACATAAAAGCTGAAGAGTTCAATGATCTGGTCTGACGGAATGAGAGGTGACATTGCTTTGAGAGCAGCAGCCACTCCACTGCGAGCCTGCCACTCATCCTGGGGCTGGTCCTCCAACAAACGGCCAAAATTATCCAGCTTCGGTGGCGGCATCTGCAGTTATCAGAAACCAGTCAGTCACATTTAATAAAAGTATTTCTAAATTCTTGAGAACAACACAAACTTCTGAAATGACTGCCTTACAATTGTATCTGCTATTTTTAAATTCTCTTAGTTAATATATTTAGATGTGCCCTAGTTTTAGTAAATGATCAACTATGAACAGGATTAAAACAATTAAAAGCACATCTTCAAGAAATAGTCTTTATTAATTAAAAGCAATTAACACATTCAACTCAATAGTTAAATTAACTCTATACCTTAAGTGCCAAAAAGTACAAAAAATACTTCAATGTAACATAACTTAACACCTCAAGACTATAGTATACTGTATACTTGAAATGAATTTCAGGGTTTTTGGGCTATTGCAGTTGTGATACCTGGGGCCTCTTGGCTTATGCGGAAAAACTTAATTGGCAGTTTTTAATTGTAACATTTCAGGTATAGATCTTGACAGCTGTAGATATTATAGAGGCCTTGAGAATCTTTGTCAAGCCTCGTCCAAAGTCAACATAAAATCACTGAGTTAGTCATTATTTCATAAATTGAACAACTCTTGTCCAACCATTGTACCACGATAAACAGAAACAGACAGCGTAATGGACTGTTACTTGACATGGGTCTAAGGTACAATACCTTATCAAATCAGTAAAATAATTGGTGGAGAAATATAATTTTCAGGCGATAACAAGATATCTTGTCCGAGATATTATAATCCTTTATCATTGTGTGAAGTTTTATCAAAATCCCTCTAGGAATGAAGCCACTGAGTGCTGACAAACTTTGGCATTATGTACAAGATGGACGGAGAAGAAACCTCCCCCATTTTCACCGGTAGAGACTAATAACAGGTGATCTACTGACATAAAGCTTTTCCTCGTATTTCGTCTTCAGTTGTTCGATGGTTGCTGTAACATAGTCACTGTGACATTCAAGTGTCTTCTCCAGGGCCTTGGAGGCACCAAGACGGACAACTTCCTCAGTGGAAATGACATCATCAATCAACGGTCCAGCCATATCCTCATATGGTTCGTCCAGCATCAACTCCTGTAGTAACCTTGACAACAGGGAACATGTCACAGTGTCAACATCAGCGATGATAATAGTTATATGCACAGTAGAGTTTTCATTCAATATGTTGAAGTAGAGAAATCTTCATTTTCAGTAAACAGAATTTTAAAGGCTTAGCCTCTGACTGAATTTATTTGTATTTTCAAAATATTATTTTGAGTTCATGTTTTTATAGTCTCTATTTTTACGGAATTAATGGAGAATTGCAACATTAATAGATTAAAGAATTAGTGATGTACATGTAGTGCCATTAATAGACGTTACAAATGAAAATGGTATTTGAAACATATTTGTATTTATCTTGGATTAAGCTCTGGAGCCACACATAACTTAAAAGTCAAGGGTTTTTTTTTCATTACAGGACAATGATGTAGCATTTGTATATAATTTTACTGAACAGTAATAGAGAAGGGCAGGCTTGGACAAGGGTACATTGTCAGATAAATAATGTAATTAATTCAATATTACTTAAGAATTAATTATCCATGTGGGAGGGTTCGGAGGCATTTTTCAAAGACCCCACCAGCCTTTAAACATTAAAACATGTTTAGCATAAGGAATACTAGAAAAGGGGGATTTACCCCTACCACCCATCAACTTTTACCACAAGTGCCTCTCAACCCTCAAACACAGATAATTCTGGAAGAGCCCTAATCTTAAATTTATGAAATGAAAATTCACTGCTGCATAAACTTACTTTTCAGCCAATAATTTCACATTGTCGTCACTGTCGAAGCTGACCACCCACACTCTCTGTGCAATGGCAATGCCTAGGTTAAAGTTATCGTCCACATTGGGAAGCACCGGGACGAGACACATCAAGCCCTGGCAAAGATAAGGACGTAACAAATGCTTTGAATGTAGAATACATAAAATACAGTCAAACTTTGTTATCTTAAAGTAAGTGGGTTCATGAAAAAGTTCAAGATTTCTCAAGCATTTGAGGTGCCAAGTACATGTATATCTTATATAGAGCATTTACTGTTGAAACTGATTTTTTTCTCATGTTGTTTGAGTTATCAGAGTTATCAGAGTTTAAGATGACAAAGTTTAACTGTGTTCATAAAGATGTGCAATAAGTTGAACATGCTGATACCATATCCATGCCATCTCATTTCACTAACTCTCCATGCTTATACCATATCCATTCCATCTCATTTCACTAACTCTCCATGCTTATACCATATCCATTCCATCTCATTTCACTAACTCGCAATAAGTTGAACATGCTTATACCATATCCATTCCATCTCATTTCACTAACTCTCCATGCTTATACCATATCCATTCCATCTCATTTCACTAACTCTCCATGCTTATACCATATCCATTCCATCTCATTTCACTAACTCTCCATGCTGATACCATATCCATGCCATCTCATTTCACTAACTCTCCATGCTTATACCATATCCATTCCATCTCATTTCACTAACTCTCCATGCTGATACCATATCCATGCCATCTCATTTCACTAACTCTCCATGCTGATACCATATCCATTCCATCTCATTTCACTAACTCTCCATGCTGATACCATATCCATGCCATCTCATTTCACTAACTCTCCATGCTTATACCATATCCATTCCATCTCATTTCACTAACTCTCCATGCTTATACCATATCCATTCCATCTCATTTCACTAACTCTCCATGCTTATACCATATCCATTCCATCTCATTTCACTAACTCTCCATGCTTATACCATATCCATTCCATCTCATTTCACTAACTCTCCATGCTTATACCATATCCATTCCATCTCATTTCACTAACTCTCCATGCTTATACCATATCCATTCCATCTCATTTCACTAACTCTCCATGCTTATACCATATCCATTCCATCTCATTTCACTAACTCGCAATAAGTTGAACATGCTTATACCATATCCATTCCATCTCATTTCACTAACTCTCCATGCTTATACCATATCCATTCCATCTCATTTCACTAACTCTCCATGCTTATACCATATCCATTCCATCTCATTTCACTAACTCTCCATGCTTATACCATATCCATTCCATCTCATTTCACTAACTCTCCATGCTTATACCATATCCATTCCATCTCATTTCACTAACTCTCCAATGTACAGTTTAAGCTAGAGAAGATATTATAGCATTAATAATATCGGTAGAAATGGAGCTAACACAAAACTGTAAGTTTAAAAACTTGGCAGAAATTTGAACTTTTATGATAACATAAAATCAATTTCGAATCAGAAATAACTTTTATCAGCTACCTCTAATGATTATGGCCTGAAACAAGGACATAAATGCCACACCTATATAGCTAAAGTGCAATGCAGACAATCAAATGATGTATACCCCAGGCTTTTATATTTTCAGGTATAATAATAAGCTGTAAAATTAGGTACTTTTGTGGGGCTAAAAAAACCCACTTTTTAATCTATATTCCGCAAATCAATAACACTAGTGAAATCTGACGAACTGAAAATTATTGATCGAAATTTCAGCTGAAAACAATATAAAGAAGTCCTAAATATATCTTGATATATTACACTTGTTGTGTGCCTGTCCTTATTTAAATGTCCTTTGTACAAGCAGTACACTTCCAACACCTGAAATTGTATACTACAAACATGAAAAATACCTTAAGTCAATCTAATTAAAATTTTTTATTAATATTTATTCATGGAAAGATGAGTGGTTTCATGTAAAATGGCTTTTTAAAAATGTTTGTTTGATTGACAAGCTTCTAATTTTCTATCATGTAAATCAAGCATTCAGCCCACCTGTAACACGGAATCCCTCACTGCTGTACATGGGGACTTCAAAGCTTCTAGAAGAACAAGAACTTCCTTCTCCGTAGCTTTACTGCACCCCTCCTCCCCAGAGATACTCTCACAAACCTCCACTAACGCCGAGGCGGCTAGCTGACCGAGTTTGGCAATAGACGTTGATATCACATGGATTAGGAGACAGAGTAGTTGTTTGTGATCCAGTAAGGCTGGGTCATGCTGAAAAATTAACATCACTGTAAATCTGATTCCATAAAATATCTTAAATGAAAAAGATAATAATTCATCATTCCTTGAATTTTGCAAACTAAGATTAAAATCTATAGCAAATAGAGGATTTATTATCAACCAAATTTACAAGAACATCTGAATGCCTGATTTTCAAATGTTGGTTTTAGTAATTTAAAAACAAAATTTAAAAAATCAATACACATCTTGTTCATTTTTCTTTTTTTTTTGGTCTGATATTTAACTGTTACAAATTAAATCTGTTGTTAGAGACTGGGAGTAAGTTTTTTTTTCTTTAGGAGTTTTTTCTTTAGTATAACTAATTTTGGGGCACCATACTTTAATGCCTATTTAAACATTACAGATTTTGTTTGGTTAAATAATCACTTTTTGTGTTTGAGTCTTTTGTTCATAAATTGGTTAAATAATCACTTTTATAGGAACCTTAATAATGACATCACCAGTTTATGTGAATGTAAACAATGACATCACCACTTCAGGTGTACTCAACAATGACATCACCACTTTATGCAAATCTAGAGTTTACAGAAATTTACTACTATAACATGAACATTAAAAAAAAAACCACCACTTTATGTGTTCTCATAAATGGCATTGTCACTTTATCTGCACTCATCAATGATATCATCACTTTGTGTACTAAATAAGGACATCATCACTTATTGTGTACTAAACAATGACATCATCATTTAATGTGTACTAAACAATGACATCATCACATAATGTGTACTGAACAATGACATCATCACTTAATGTGTACTAGATAATGATATCATCCTATACTGACCTCATCAGTATGTTCCTCTATCCTCATACCAGCGTGAAGCTCCATGAGTTTGATGGCCTCCCCTTGGGTTCGATCATCACCCTTTACCAGTACTGCTCCCTGTCTCAACACAGCCTTCAGTAGATAAAAGATGAAGTTGAATGTTGCTACAGGAAACAGGGCAGTGTCTTCAAACTCGGAAGTCTCTTTTGATGCCATCGCATAAAGCTTCCTGACCAAACGGGCAGCCTGGTCTGTGGCTGGCTCCTTGGTCCACTCTGATTCCACGGCACATGCTGGGTCCAGCAGGCGTACAGTGGAATTACATATCTGTGTTCCTAGGGGAGAAAGCATGAGTATGTCAATAACACTATTAACAGAAAAAGTTTGTAAGATATGAGTCCCCCCCCCCCCCACCCTGTGACCATATAGAATAAGTTTTATGGAAATACAACCACTTATAAGGAATGAATCCAAGTTTTTTCGCCATATAATGACAGAAAAAGTATTTTCTTCAAGTAAGGAAGACAAATTTTAAAAAGATGAAAAGTCTCAACTAGACCAGCACAAACTCATACATGCCATACCTCCCGGCGTGAGACAAAATCTCCCTTATTTACAAGTCATTTATTTCCTCCCGGCAGGAGAGCCCAAATTCCCGTATTTTGTAATTCCCTCCGGTATTTTTGCCGACGCCATATTTGTTTACAATTCAGCAGTTTTTATCGCGAGATTTGGCTAAATTTAGCGATCACGTGATCCATCTGTTCACGTGATCACTCAATCAAAATGGCGCCTGTTGGACACGGCTTTCACAAAGCTCTGGCTAGTGTAATGTTTGCGCTAGAATATCTATCACCATGAAATAAAGGCAAGTCGCTTACAAACAACTTTAACCATCTTTGCTAACAGACTTGAATTATTGTTTGTTTTCTTTTAGGACCATACTTTGATGATGGTAATTGATACAGAGCCTGGTCAGACGCAAAAGCACACGTGTTTTTCATATAACATGTGTATCGTTGATCAGTGATAGCAAGCTGAAATCCGATATTTTCTTTTAGAAAGCTATCAAAATTAGCACATCTAGTGGTCGTAGTGGTCAATCATGATGTTTACAATAACTGTACAGTCCATGACAGAGACAATATACAAAATCTAGAATGATCGTGATAAGATTTACTGCAGTTTCCTAACATGAACATCTTCAGTTCTCATGACTTCATGTATACATATACTTGCACACTTGGAATATTTTTATATCTAAATGGTCCAACATAAGGTATCCCACAGGACATTTCATGGTGATATTTTTCCAACTGATGTGTTCCCTCAGAGTGGATCAAGCTTTCTAATTTTAAGAAAAATCCAAACTGATAAATGATTAACTTTCTTGTCTTAATCTTTAGCTACATGTAATTATAATATACCCTTTTCAAATGCTGTTATGTAATATGCATAAAGCTGTGAAACTTTTTGTGTTACATAAAAAAATCAAAAAATAATTTCAAATCTTTAGAATCTGAATGTATACTATTGCATTTTTTACCTTATACAACTTTTTGTTGTTTGCATATACAATATGATTAATATCCAAAATAAATATAAATATTCTTTATCACTTTCAAAATTAGTTTATTGCTTTAAAATTGAGTAAAAATGTCGATATTCATGTCGCGCACAAATCTCCCTTATTTTAGGCAAAACTCCCTTAAAATAATCATCAATCTCCCTTATTGGTCTCCTGAAAGTATGGCATGTATGTAAACTATACAAACTAAAGTCTAGTTTGTTTGAGCTGTAACGACACATTTGATTGGTCACTGATAATAATTTGTGACACAGGGATGACTGGGATATACCATATGCAAATTTCTAATTTGCATCAGAAAGTCTAGATTCAACATGCAACAATATAAACACAATAAATCACCAGAAATTTCAAAAATCTACAGTATTGCTGATCTGGGAAATTTTCATTTTTGTTTTCCTTTTTACTCAATTCTGTTTTATATTCAGCTGCCTACCGAGTTGTTTGTCCTCGAACGCTGAGACACCCAGTTTTATAAATGTTTTGGTAATTTGTGGTGCAGCCAGTGGTGACACAAACAGAGGAGTCAGACAGCCACACAGTTCTCTCATGTAGCCATTAATGGCAGACTGGTTTCCCTGGATACAAGCGTCAAGGATGTGGCAACTACAGCAAACAACACTGTCAAGCTGTTGGGGGAAATAACGAGAAAAAATAATCTTAACATGAAACTAGAAAATAAAAGTAATAAAGTTTCACAGGGTTATTAGAATAATACTAAACATACTGGGGATAATTTGCAAAACTGGGAAAATGATACAAAAATATGAAGATCCGAGATGGATCATAGCAACCATCATTGTAGCACCCATCGATTGTATCAATTACATTAATGAAGAAACTGTCTGTCTGCCATCTTGGATTTTTAATCAGTCCCACAATTCATATGCTAACTTGTCGCCATTGGCATACATTGTAATATTCCAAAACATCTTGCCAGCAATATTGCCTACAAACTCTAAATCCAATATATTTCTGTCTATTGCCCATCTTGAGTCTCAGATAAGTCCCTAAATGGCATAAGAAGGTACCGCGGGAAACAGATCTCTGAAATTTAAGCAAGACCCCACACCTCCTTACACAACACTTCATAACCACCCACCTGAGTTAATCTCTTGCGTATTTCAGATTCCTTCTGCAGACAGGCCTGAAGCTGTTCCTCTTGTTTCTTGGTCAGTTTCAGGGGTTTATCTGTCTTCCCTTTCTTCTTTTCCAGCTCCTAAGATTTAGCGCAAAATTTAAATTCTCAAAGATACATTAAAATTTGTCATGACATACCATAAATGTACTTAATTTGATGCATTCAAATTTTAGCGCAAAGCAAAATTATCACAGAATTTACATAATCTTGAAAATTTTTTCGACTAAAAAACTATCAAAACAAGTCAACTTAGTTTTGCTAAAGCAATCCATGTCCTTTACCGGCACCCGCTAAAAATAATGACCTTGAACTTTGACCCAAAAAACCCTGAAACTAGATCTTAAACTAGATCAATGGCAAACTTTGCCATTACACATATATATGTACAAGACAGACGGAGAGGAAACTTATAGCTCCCACGGGTTTAACAAGTAGGGGACTTTAAGTCCATATATCTGAAATGACGATAACATTTTTGTTTACCTTTCTCAGTTCAATTTCTGCCATCTGTTCCTTGTAGGAGTATAGCTTGTTTTCTCGTTTGATGTTACTTTCTTTGGTTTCATTTTTCTCAAAACTAAAAAAAGAAAAAAGAAATTTGTAAATGTTTTGTGTAAAACAAATTAAATGGACCACTAATTAAATCAATGTGTAAACAGGGCAACTTGTGTGTATGTAACATAGTTTCTAGTTTGTATGCAGTATTGACTTTTCTCCAGGTTACCATTCATGGACCAAATATTCTAATCCTCACTCTTACTGATCTGGTTAAGATCATCTCTTATGGTTTGTTTGCTGGGTTTATCACCCCGTGAACAGCCAGGGTCATTATGAGAGGGGTCTCCTTGTAGTAGTTAGTGACTACTTCACTGAACAGCATATGGGAGGCCCACCGCATGCAATCCACAGTAATTAGGGTAAAGTGTCTTGTCTAAGGACATAACCACAACTGCACACAACGGCCCATTTCTCAGCTTCCCGAGAAACACAAATAGACACAGGTAGGGAGCGCCCAACCATGCATGTCGGATCTTTACCTGAGGTAATGTGACCTCTGAGTTATCGCAGCCCCCTAATCTGTTACAGCGTTAATTATCTGAAGGTACTGCTATCATGGCCAAAATCAAATAACCTCTGAGTTTAGCCGAACAGCGAACCACTTAGAAAATTGTGATTTCAGTCCGACATAACTATAGTGAAAGATCCCAAGGCTGTAGATCAAGGATGCTCCACATTAATATATTTAACATCCATTCATCTGTACCAAAGTGAAATGACATCATACCTAGTCACAAGACATGTAGGGGCCTTTTTGTTTATGCAGACCAACTGATTCTTTCATTTGTAAATGTAGCATTTCAGCCATAAATCTTAACAGACCAACATATGAAAAATGATGACTAGATCCGTACTGGTTTCATTTAAAAACAACTCTGTTTCCACCCGTCCAACTGTTTGGACTATAACAAGCAGCGACTACCTTGGACTTCAGAAAATCACAACTAATCACCCTACCTAGCCATGAGAGCTTTGTTGAACAGTTCGCCTTCTGGACAGAGAAAAGTCTGATATTCCTGGACAGTGATGGTGACCAGCTCCGGTTGACTGAGTATTTCTGTGAGGTACTGAAGCAAAGGAGGAAGTACAATGTCCGGAGCTATCCGAACCATTGTGGAGAGAGCAGCCTGGGCACTCTGTAACAGGAAGGAAAAGCTTTATATTGTCCAATATATTTTTAAGGAAACAATGATGTTCTTTTTGGGGCCAAATTTTGACCTCAGCCCCAAAATCAAGGTAAACTTCAAAGAATTTTTCAGGAATGTATCTAGTAAATTTTCCCTCTTAACCAAATAACTTTACCTTGTCCAATGCTTGTCCAATCTTCACCATTGCCAGCAGGGAGTCCAGATGTTTGGAGATAAAATTACGGGCGTCTAGTTTGATGTGATACAAGATGTCTGTCCATGCCGACTCATTTGCATACACTGGAAAACATAATTAGTATACCATACAGTATTTACTTAATGGACTAAAACTTCTGTTTTGAAATTAGTGGAATATTCCTGGAAGTCACAATGCAAACAATAACACCCAAGTTGAGCTAATCTCAGTGAAGGAAAATCATTTTGTTTTAGACCTATTTTTTCTCTCTCAAAAGCATAAATACATAAGATCCACAAAAGTTTGAAACAAATAGGATGTATATTTCACTGAAATTATGAAACAGATAATACATTCCTCCAGTTGATAATAGAAAAAATTCAAGATTCATGTATCTTTCTTTAACCATTCTTTAATATTTTAAACACAGAAAAAAACCAAAAAGCCCTGAAAATATTAAACCACTTTCTTTTCATGCCTTTATCTAGCTTCCAATCTGAATTTCCATTAATATAATGGTCTTTAATTCTGAAGGGTTATAAGGTTGTTGAATATTGTATCCTCAAATGAAAAATACCTGATTTAAATATTTTAGGAATTTTTATGGTCATTTGGAAATATAAAAAAACATTCATACATTGGCAAGAAAAACACCAATATGAAATATCACATAGATAAACAAGTAAAAATCACCTATACTGGGATGATGTGATGACAAAATGGTTGTCATGGCAATAGCTTCAGCATCCTTCAGGTCAACCTTTTCGACGGATGTCAATGTCACCAGTGCTCGGGCAACTCTCGTTGGTGACACATACTTGTTGGGATCATAATTCTCCTTCTCATCATCCAGAGTGTCAGGGTCAATGAACTTAGTAAATAAAGAAAACAAAAGGTCATAGACAATAGGTATCGCGTGCCTTTAATTCAGACTTCTGATGAAACTTGGAGCAAACACATTCTATTCTATGGACTAGAGTGCACATACATATATATTGAATATAGAGGATCTAACATGAGTGTGTATGAAATATGAAATTTATCGAACAAGATCAATAAATTCTGTCTGACATGATCACAAGATTAAGATACTGTTTATCACATAACATATATATGCAACTACATGAATATATAAAATCTCTCCCAGTTGCTTCCTATATAAAACAGGTGAATTTCGACATGGATGATCGCATGTGTTTCTCTACAGACGATCTATGATATCGTATATCAATTGTAACATCATACCTTATTTGTGACATCAGATTAGTGTTATTACACAGGTATTTTACAATATCTATGACTATCTGTGTTACAGGGTAGAACCGGGCAACTAATGTCCATACAAACCTTTGTATCGTTCAATATGAAAACAGTGTGGTGAACTTTGCTTTTAAAACCATTATATTTTTTCAATGCAATATCAAATTTTGTTCCACTCGGCTAATCACAGAATAAACAGGATAATGTTCTGATTATTTGTTCTGGGAAAATGTGGCAGATATTTTGAAGACCTACATAAATATTTGCAAATTGAATTTAATAGTGTTGCCCTGAAAAGTCCATAAAACCAGTGCCTATTCAGTAACTTACAACTATTGTGATTGGATAGGTAACATTTGATTGTAACCTACTTTGTGATTGGCTAGAAAATGAGCTAAATTTGTAACTTACTTTATGATTGGTTAAGAACACTTTGAGCTGGTCAAGGAGAGCCAATGATATTGCAGTACCGCCTAATAGTCCCAGTAAACGTTTGACAGATGCAGCGGTCGCTTTCCTCACTTCCCAGGTCTTGTGCATCAGACAATGCACAATGGCTTTGTAGTACGGCCTGTAAACACAATACATAAATTACAACACCAAAACCTCATAATATCTCACATTTCAACCATAGTTCTCTGGATTGAAAATGTTATATAATCACATCATGTGAATATCTAATTTTTTCGAGAATGTCTATATTAAATTGTAGGCTTTTCAGAAATCCGGTTTAAAGCGTAGTATTTAAAATACATTAATTTTTACAAGTGGTAAAATATTCTTACTTTGAGACTTTTTCTGTCATTTTCTGTGGATATTCCAAAATGAGTTTTTCCGATAAGGCAATAAGACTTGGAAGAGCTGAAAGAAAAACACATACCTGGTATACCAAGATATCAAGAAAAAGTATTCTCAAGAACATCAAATATTTACTATAATGAAGCAAGGATGCTTTCAGCTTTTATTCATGCATTTTTGGGGTCTCTTGTCACTAAATATATAGCATTGAAACTGATTTATTTTTAGTCAAAATACAAAGAAAAAAGCACCTTCGTCGCTGGCCTGTTGTAAGTAACGGTCATTGAGGAACAGCTGTTTCTGACTGTCCAGCACTGTAGACCAGAATGGTCCGAGTTTGCTCTCTGTCAATGAAATTTAAAACATAAATATTATTAGCAAATATAGAAAGATTATAAAGCCAACTTAAACATATGAAATATTTTTCAGAAAGCAACAAATTTCTGGCTCTGAGTGTAATCAAATATATGTTGCCCTGAACTGTTGAAGCTGTATATAAACTTCGACTTAATATTTTAAAACGGAAATACTTCAAATAAAAAAAAATTCATCAGTTTATTAAACCTGAAATTTTACATGATTAATTATAATTACACTTTAAAATAAAATATGTTATCCAAATCTTGACAGATAAAAAACAAATAAGGATTAAAAAAATGTTTACCTATTTGAATATCGACCAATGAAATCTTTGCAAGGATGCATGATGCGGAGACAGCCTCGGTGACTAACTGGATCTGACTTGATTGGCTGTTGGCCTTCTCTATGGTTTGTATAAGTAGTGGTACCATGGTTGCTGCCTGGGGCAAAGTATCTCCTGCAAATAAAGACAGGAGCAAAGTAATAAAATGTTCCTTTTAAACATCTCCATTAATCGTATTGAAGAGGCTTAGATTGACCAAAAATAATATCAGTATTTCTGAAAAATTTGATAATTTTTTTTTTTTTGTGAATGTCTCAGCTAAGCTGCAGCCAGAATAACTGCCAATTTAAAGAATTACAAGTCTTATTATGTACAGTTAGAACATCAATTTCAACTATTTTAAAATCCAAGGGTACCAATCTCAATTCATTGTCTCTATTCGTTTCAAGATAACAATCTAAAATCCAACGGATTTCTATTTGACTCCATTATAAATAAGCCTAGTGCATCAAATATCTATGAAATAAATAACATTGATATTTGTGGCAAAAAGGGGTTGTTGGACATACTGCAAATGTGACATGTAGAGAGATTTTCAAAAAAAATCTACAGTTATCTCCCCTGGCTTACCATGGAAAGCAGTGTTCATACATTGCAGGTAGGCATTCCTTACATTAGATGTGGATGACTTCAGGGTGACACCTTTCTGTAAACAATATTTCACAAGAATTAACAAAAATTTACGAAAAAAAACCAAGGAATACACAAAACTATGCGATGAATTAGTCCCCCAGTGGATGTGAAATTATATGCCAAGAATGTAAAGATGATGAATTTGTGTTAAAGCTAATTCTAGACACTGAATATCTGACAGACACACCATATCTAATATCAGGATAGTGTCCGTGTCACTACTGAAAATAAATCTGTTGGATGTGTACCGGCAATTGGTTCCATTTTACTAATAACTAATTAGCATGACAGGATGCCTAATTCATCTCAATATCAATAGTTCAATATTAATGGCGCATTTTCAGAACACTGACATACAGTAACTTCAAACCTCCTATCATTTCAGAATTTTTTTCTGATACAACTGATAAGTTACATACTATGAACTACCCAGCATGTTTTCCAGTACTCGACATAACGGTAGTTATATACTATGAACTACCCAGCATGCTTTCCAGTACTCTACGTAACAGTAGTTATATACTATGAACTACCCAGCATGTTTTCCAGTACTCTACGTAATGGTAGTTATATACTATGAACTACCCAGCATGTTTTCCAGTACTCTACGTAATGGTAGTTATATACTATGAACTACCCAGCATGTTTTCCAGTTCTCTACGTAATGGTAGTTATATACTATGAACTACCCAGCATGTTTTCCAGTACTCTACGTAACAGTAGTTATATACTATGAACTACCCAGCATGTTTTCCAGTACTCGACATAACAGTAGTTATATACTATGAACTACCCAGCATGTTTTCCAGTACTCTACGTAACGGTAGTTATATACTATGAACTACGCAGCATGTTTTCCAGTACTCTACGTAACGGTAGTTATATACTATGAACTACCCAGCATGTTTTCCAGTACTCTACGTAACGGTAGTTATATACTATGAACTACCCAGCATGTTTTCCAGTACTCTACATAACAGTAGTTATATACTATGAACTACCCAGCATGTTTTCCAGTACTCTACGTAATGGTAGTTATATACTATAAACTACCCAGCATGTTTTCCAGTACTCTACGTAATGGTAGTTATATACTATGAACTACCCAGCATGTTTTCCAGTACTCGACATAACAGTAGTTATATACTATGAACTACCCAGCATGTTTTCCAGTACTCTACGTAACGGTAGTTATATATTATGAACTACCCAGCATGTTTTCCAGTACTCTACATAACAGTAGTTATATACTATGAACTACCCAGCATGTTTTCCAGTACTCTACATAACAGTAGTTATATACTATGAACTACCCAGCATGTTTTCCAGTACTCTACATAACAGTAGTTATATACTATGAACTACCCAGCATGTTTTTCAGTACTCTACATAACAGTAGCTATATACCATGAACTACCCAGCATGTTTTCCAGTACTCTATATAACGGTAGTTATATACTATGAACTACCCAGCATGTTTTCCAGAACTCTACGTAATGGTAGTTATATACTATGAACTACCCGGCATGTTTTCCAGTACTCGACATAACAGTAGTTATATACTATGAACTACCCAGCATGTTTTCCAGTACTCTACATAACAGTAGTTATATACTATGAACTACCCAGCATGTTTTCCAGTACTCTACGTAACAGTAGTTATATACTATGAACTACCCAGCATGTTTTCCAGTACTCTACGTAATGGTAGTTATATACTATGAACTACCCAGCATGTTTTCCAGTACTCTACGTAATGGTAGTTATATACTATGAACTACCCAGCATGTTTTCCAGTACTCGACATAACAGTAGTTATATACTATGAACTACCCAGCATGTTTTCTAGTACTCTACGTAATGGTAGTTATATACTATGAACTACCCAGCATGTTTTCCAGTACTCTACATAACAGTAGTTACATACTATGAACTACCAAGCATGTTTTCCAGTACTCCACGTAATGGTAGTTATATACTATGAACTACCCAGCATGTTTTCCAGTACTCTACATAACAGTAGTTATATACTATGAACTACCCAGCATGTTTTCCAGTACTCTACATAACAGTAGCTATATACTATGAACTACCCAGCATGTTTTCCAGTACTCGACATAACAGTAGTTATATACTATGAACTACCCAGCATGTTTTCCAGTACTCTACGTAATGGTAGTTATATACTATGAACTACCCAGCATGTTTTCCAGTACTCGACATAACTGTAGTTATATACTATGAACTACCCAGCATGTTTTCCAGTACTCTACGTAATGGTAGTTATATACTATGAACTACCCAGCATGTTTTCCAGTACTCGACATAACAGTAGTTATATACTATGAACTACCAAGCATGTTTTCCAGTACTCTACGTAATGGTAGTTATATACTATGAACTACCCAGCATGTCTTCCAGTACTCGACATAACAGTAGCTATATACTATGAACTACCCAGCATGTTTTCCAGTACTCGACATAACAGTAGTTATATACTATGAACTACCCAGCATGTTTTCCAGTACTCTACGTAACGGTAGTTATATACTATGAACTACCCAGCATGTTTTCCAGTACTCTACGTAACAGTAGTTATATACTATGAACTACCCAGCATGTTTTCCAGTACTCTACGTAATGGTAGTTATACCGTATGACCTAGCTAACTTGTTGTTTGTTTATTTGCTGTATTATCTTACCTTGAACCATTCCATTAGTTTGTCTGGTACACTGGTGTAGAATTTAGCACACCACAAAGACATCATGGCAAGAGCGTGAACAAGAGTTCCTTCATGGACTGAAACAAAAAGCAGATTGTTTAGTAGTTATGATTCCCTCAGACAACATATTTCATTGAGACTGATTCCCTCAGACAATACAGTCATTAAGACCGATTCCCTCAGACAACACAATCATTAAGACCGATTCCCGTCAGACAACACAATCATTAAGACTGATTCCCTCAGACAATACAGTCATTAAGACTGATTCCCTCAGACAACACAGTCATTAAGACCGATTCCCTCAGACAACACAATAATTAAGACCGATTCCCTCAGACAACAGTCATTAAGACCGATTCCCTCAGACAACACAGTCATTAAGACCGATTCCCTCAGACAACACAGTCATTAAGACCGATTCCCTCAGGCAACACCGTCATTAAGACCAATTCCCTCAGACAACACAGTCATTAAGACTGATTCCCTCAGACAACACAATCATTAAGACCGATTCCCTCAGACAACACAGTCATCAAGACTGATTCCTTCAGACAACACAGGCATTAAGACTGATTCCCTCAGACAACACAGTCATTAAGACTGATTCCTTCAGACACCACAATCATTTAGACTGATTCCCTCAGACAACACAATCATTAAGACCGATTCCCTCAGACAACAGTCAATAAGACTGAATCCCTCAGACAACACAGTCATTAAGACTGATTCCTTCAGACACCACAATCATTTAGACTGATTCCCTCAGACAACACAATCATTAAGACCGATTCCCTCAGACAACAGTCAATAAGACTGAATCCCTCAGACAACACAATCATTAAGACTGATTCCCTCAGACAACACAGTCATTAAGACCGATTCCCTCAGACAACACAGTCATTAAGACCGATTCCCTCAGACAACAGTCATTAAGACTGATTCCCTCAGACAACACAGTCATTAAGACTGATTCCCTCAGACAACACGGTCATTAAGACAGATTCCCTCAGACAACACAATCATTAAGACTGATTCCTTCAGACAATACAGTCATTAAGACTGATTCCCTCAGACAACACAGTCATTAAGACTGATTCCTTCAGACGACACAATCATTAAGACCGATTCCCTCAGACTACACAATCATTAAGACTGATTCCCTCAGACAACAGTCATTAAGACCGATTCCCTCAGACAACACAATCATTAAGACTGATTCCCTCAGACAACACAATCATTAAGACTGATTCCCTCAGACAACAGTCATTAAGACCGATTCCCTCAGACAACACAATCATTAAGACTGATTCCCTCAGACAACACAGTCATTAAGACTGATTCCCTCAGACAACACAGTCATTAAGACTGATTCCCTCAGACAACACAATCATTAAGACTGATTCCCTCGGACAACACAGTCATTAAGACCGATTCCCTCAGACAACACAGTCATTAAGACTGATTCCCTCAGACAACACAGTCATCAAGACTGATTCCTTCAGACAACACAGGCATTAAGACTGATTCCCTCAGACAACACAGTCATCAAGACTGATTCCTTCAGACAACACAGGCATTAAGACTGATTCCCTCAGACAACACAGTCATTAAGACCGATTCCCTCAGACAACAGTCAATAAGACTGAATCCCTCAGACAACACAATCATTAAGACTGATTCCCTCAGACAACACAGTCATTAAGACTGATTCCCTCAGACAACACAGTCATTAAGACTGATTCCCTCAGACAACACAATCATTGAGACCGATTCCCTCAGACAACTGTCATTGAGACCGATTCCCTCAGACAACACAATCATCAAGACTGATTCCCTCAGACAACACAATCATCAAGACTGATTCCCTCAGACAACACAGTCATTAAGACTGATTCCCTCAGACAACACAGTCATCAAGACTGATTCCCTCAGACAACAGTCATTAAGACTGATTCCCTCAGACAACATAATCATTAAGACTGATTCCCTCAGACAACATAATCATTAAGACTGATTCCCTCAGACAACACAATCATTAAGACCGATTCCCTCAGACAACACAATCATTAAGACCGATTTCCTCTTTTCTTTTTCTTTTTTTGTTCTATTTATAATCATGTGAAACATGCACAAACTAAATTATTAGCTTACATCCCAATATTTATAATTTATTAGACATCAACAGAATATTTCAGCTTTGTTCATGCATTCTGATTCTGACATTTTGGTTTTTTTAATTTACCACGGTACTGATTAAAGTCAAAAGTTATGAACCAAGGTTTTTTCACTTTTTTCTGTTTATTATCAAAAACAGATTGCCATATATATAGAATACAATGAGCCTGGCTCACCTTCTTGTTGTAACATGGGGATAAACTTTTCTGTGACAGTGTCACTCAGAGTTTGAAAGGCGTAAGATCCACTGGCAGTACAATGACTTGCATTACCAATCGCCTGTAAAACACTGATCCTCTGGTCAGCTGATGTCAGTTTTCCCTCAGACCCTGAAAACAAACAGTGTTAGATAGTGGTGGACCGATGATAAAAAACAAGAGGCCCAATGGGCCTGTATCACTCACCTGGTTCTACAGCAAATTTGAAGTTGATTGAGGTTATTTCTACAGATAGTATGCTGAGTACCACTTTATACAAATATCAGAGTAAGCTAGGTTTATTTATGTCAATAAATGTTCTAGTTCTTCATTCCAGCATACTATTGGCCTAATAGCAGGTCTTGGTGACTCTTGGCTATCGCATAATAATTATTTAAAGATTTAAGCCTATTTCGACCTGTGACCCTGAATGTAAGGTCAAGGTCATTCATTTGAACTAACTTGGTAGCTTTTCACCCCAGCAGGCTACAGACCCAATATCAAGTATCTGGGCCCCTTGGTTATTGAGAAGAAGTAGGTTGAAAATTATAGCCTATTTGACCCATGTGACCTTGAATGAAGGTCAAGGTCATTTATTTAACAAACTTGGTAGCCCTTCACCCCAGCATGCTACAGCTTTAATATCAAGTCCCTGGGCCTCTTGGTTATTGAGAAGAAGTCGTTTGAAGATCATAACCTACACAGGGTGTTCAGTAGATTTTAGAGTAGCTGGCACAATAGAAATAGTAGGTGGCACCATGTGTGCCAAAGGCACGCAGCCAACAGCGACGCCAAAGGCGGGGGGAGAGTATGAGAGGGGGCATGGCCTCATCATAAGGGGGGTATGGGGGGTCTCCCCCAGGAAAATTTTAAATCAAAGAGGCCAGATATGGGTTTTCCCACTATATAACAGTAGTTTTTGGAAATAATTTAGCAATAAAAAAATGCACTTTTTACCTTTTTGCATGTACATTTTTTATATATATATGTATTGTAAAACTTCTGAGTGTACCAACTGGTGTTTTTGTTTTATTTAGAAGTTTTTGTGAAGAATTAATGATATCTGTACAGTCATGTCTTGTGTCATTTTTAATAGAAAGGTCACAGTTCCAAAACACGTAACTGAACAACTTAAAAAACGCAAATTAAAGAAAAATGATATATAAAACACGAAATACATTATTAAAGGCTGTGATTTTACTTCTTTATTGTGTGCATAATAATTTTAATTCATTACGCCGATTCTGTGTCAGTAAGTTACGCAGTGTGACCCAACTACATGTCAATCACGTCAGACGTTGGTAATCATCTCTCTTCAGAGGATCGCACTCCATAGTTAATCATACGGTTATATTGTACCGTTGTGCGACGATGAACAGTTCAAATGCATCTAAATAACATACCCTTTTGTTTTTTCCTTGAAGAGACTTCAAAAAAGTTGTTTATTCGTTTCATGATGAACCGGAAACATGTGCTTGTAACTCATGGTCAGTCAGACGTTTTTATCGCAGCGCGAAAAAAGCATCACACACAATACCTAGATTAACATTGATCGGTGTCGTGAAGAAGCTTGTTGTTTTCTTCCGACGGTGTTTTGACAGCATGGACAAGTGAACGATGAGTAATCATTGAATATTATATAAATAAGGTTGTGTTTTATTTGTTTCCCGAACTCCCCAAAGTCAGAATACGTTTCACAACATTTTAATATGTAAGTAGACATCTGAAAGTAGCCGGCGCCGGGAGCAAAGTAGCCGGTGAAATGCGCCGGTCGCCGGCTTATTTTGAATACCGTGCTACATGACCAATTTGACCTTGAATGAAGGTCAAGATCATTTATTTGAATAAACTTGGTACCCCTTCACCCCAGCATGCTACAGCTTCAATATCAAGTCCCTGGGCCTCTTGGTTATAGAGAAGAAGTCATTTGAAGATTTTAGCCAATTTGGCCCATGTGACCATGAATAAAGGTCAAGGTCATTTATTTAACAAACTTGGTAGCCCTTCACCCCAGCATGCTACAGGCCCAATATCAAGTCCCTGGGCCTCTTGGTTATTGAGAAGAAGTCCTTTGAAGATTTTAGCCTATTTGACCCATGTGACCTTGAATGAAGGTCAAGGTCATTTATTTGAACAAACTTGGTAGCCCTTCACCCCAGCATGCTACAGGCCCAATATCAAGTCCCTGGGCCTCTTGATTATTGAGAAGAAGTTGTTTGAAGATTATAGCCTATTTGATCCATGTGACCTTGAATGAAGGTCAAGGTCATTCATTTTAACAAACGTTGTAGCCCTTCAGCCCAGGATGCTACAGGCCCAATATCAAGTCCCTGGGCCTCTTGGTTATTGAGAAGAAGTTGTTTGAAGATCATAACCTACACAGGGTGTTCAGTAGATGCCGGACGGCCGGACAACGGATGCCACAGCATAAAGCTCACTTGCCCTACAGGCAGGTGAGCTAAAAATTGAAGAAAAAAAAGAAAAAAATCATCAATGATTTTGAAAAGGCAATTAATCAGAAATTTCTGATAATATTCGTTAAGCTTTGACCAAACCAAGAAGTAGTTGATATATTCATTGGATGATTGCAATTGATTAAGGAGACATAAATTAACAACTGTTCAATGCTTTGTTTGTGTTCAGTATCAAAAATATTGATAACAAAGGCTACGACATGTAATATATTTAATAAATTTTCTTCAAAAGTGCAACTCTGCGCTAAATTTAGAAACCCAATTATAATTGTTTCTGAAAGTGAGACCGATTCCAATCGCTAGTGCTAGGTGAAAGTTTATGGTAAATCTGGACTATACACAGTGTGTGTGTAAGGAGTTAAATCATATTTACACATTAATGCCACCAATAAGATCAAACCTGGGACCTCTGGATTACTTCAAGCGAGCAACTTCTCTCCAGTTAACGGTACATTGCTGCTAATATTCACCAGGGTTACACATATCATTCTTTTTAATTAATATTGATGAAGATTTCAGATGCTATACCATTTTTAAGCTTTCCACTTTATACTAATACTAGCATAACGTACCGTTGAGAATTCCAAATAGGTGACCGACAAGTTTCTCCACAGCCTCTGTATCACTACACTGAACTGCAAGGTTCTTAAATGCGGTCACAGCCTCTGCTCTTGTTGCAGGATCCTTCGAACAAATTTGGACTACAAGAAAATTATAGCATATTTTAGTTGGTTTTTTTTTGTATCTTCTTTTCATGGCTTTATTAACACTTTTTTAAATACAAATACTACTTAGGATATACAATGATAAGATGGTAATCTGATTGATTGATTGATTATGTTTACCATGACAAAATCAAACCTCCTCTTCGAGGAAAATATTATTTGGCATCAATCCAAATTCCACTTAAACATAACATAAATTTAACTGTATAAATACCTCCGAGTGGTTTAGCTAGCTCCTGTGCATGCTGCCTTAAATCCAAACTCTGACCAATGATCATGTACCCTACGGCTGAAACACAAGGGAGACAATTTAAGTATAGCTGCAACCAAATTTTTCATCATCAGAATTTTCTTATTACTCTTCGTGGTCAGGGTAATTTTGTGTAGATATCTTTTGATAACAAGCATTTTCTTTTATTCATATGGCATTTCTTTAAATTTGTCATTCCTTTTTAAAATTCATTTTTTTGGACCTCGATTGAATAGTGTTTTGAAAGCCATATGGATTTAAGTACAGTGGAACCTCTATAAACCGAACATGCATGGGACATGGATATTTGTCCGGTTTACAGAGGGTTTGGTTTGGAGAAGTTGATCGAAATGACCGGTCGAATTCCGGATATAATTGGTCGGACGATGTTTTGTTAGAATGTACCCGATTACAAACCGGCACATACTTACGTCTACAATTTGGTTTGTCTAAATTATATTAATAATATGAAAGTTAATCAATGAATATATTGCAGATTATATAAGAAAGGCAAATGACTATAACTGTAGTTTTAAACAGTATTTGTACATGTACAACTGCACTTTACAATCGACCTACATTTTGTTACATCCAGCGAAGCTTCGTCATGTGGATGGTACCGATACGGAATATTTTACACATCGAATAATATGAAAGGGTGTGATGATGTTTTGTTTCAAAATTAATTACAATTGATCAGTTGATACTGGTCGTATTTCCGACATCGGTATTGCCTTAAAAACATCACAGGCTTCATTTACGATCATGAAAAAACAACTGCCTTTGGGCCTCATTTAAATTAGAAACTCTGAACTTCTAGCTCTACTTACATTGAGAAGAAAAACAAACTGCTGCGCTTCAATGAAGTGTGGCATATATTGTTTCATAATTATCGTGTTGATTATACACTAGGCCTACCGTCACAATGTCCCCTTGGCGTATATATTGGATACCTGTACCAATCACCTACACGTATATGTAGTTCCCGGGACAATTAGGCTTCACACAATACCTGTCACAGGTGTTGTTTCACGGTTGACTGGCCTGACCTCGTGTCATGATCACTCACTCAGGTGAGGTTGGTTTTCAGAAGTATTTTTTGGTATATTTTAACAGGAACCGGACACAAAATCTGTCCGGTGTTCGGAATTCAGAGGGATCAGTATTTGGAAGTTTTTAATACTATAATAAAGAAGGACCAATTCTGTACATTGACAATTCGTTCGGTATTCAGAGGTGTTCGGTGTTTAGAAGGTTCGGTTTTTGGAAGTTGCACTGTACATGTAGATATGAATAGGTAAGCTATTCATGGCAGGGACAGATAAAATGAACAAAGGACAACAACTGTAAACTTTATTGTGGCGCTTGAAATTGACTTCTTGAATTGATTGATTGATGGGCTTAACGTCCTTGTTCCTTTTATAACCGAGCTACTGACTACTTCTCAAATGGTGGCAGCATAAAAAGGTTTTATTGTACAGAGTATGGCAGTAAAACAAGGTTTTATTGTACAGAGTATGGCAGTAAAACAAGGTTTTATTGTACAGAGTATGGCAGTAAAACAAGGTTTTATTGTACAGAGTATGGCAGTAAAACAAGGTTTTATTGTAAAGTTGGGAGATAATAAATAAAGTTTTACTATTCAAATGATGGCAGTATAACAAAGTTTTAATGACAAATGATGGCAGTATAACAAAGTTTTAATGACAAATTATGGCCATATAAACAGGTATTACTGTACAAATTATGGCCGAATAAACAGGTATTACTGTACAAATTGCCAGTAGTGTAACCTGGAGTTACTAACAGGTGATGGCAGTATAACAAGATTTTATTGCACAAAACGGTATATCAAACATCTTCATGTCAGTGTTTCTCAAATTCCATGCTTTCACTTTCACAAACTATCATTTCACAGCTATCTTCTTTCTTAATTAATTCAGGTAAAACATTATTTTACCAGCTTTTATACATGTTATAACTTTAAACATCCTCTACTTTTACTCTACTATTGAGTACCTTCAGATATTACCTTTACAGTCATAACATACTGCCTACCTTGTAAGATGCTCTCTGGGTTCCTCAGCATGGCTTTTTTAGTGGCTGGCATCAGTAAATCCTGGAACTCTGGGTGAGACGAGTGTCTCAGCAGGTGGTTACATGATATCTGAAATATAACAATTCAAATCTATCGAGATATCTCAGTGGGTGGTTACATGATATCTGAAATATAACAATTCAAATCTATCTAGATATCTCAGTGGGTGATTATATGATATCTGAAATATAACAATTTCAATTTAATATCTAGATACATTTCAAGCCATTTCTTGATATTCAGTTTTTTTTATGGCTTTTTTGGGCCAATAAATGTACTGTTCCCAACTGAAACAAGTTCACATTTAAGTCAAGTGCTCATTATTTACAGTTTACTCCTGAAAAATCCTTTCCCAATTAAGTTCATCAATTGTCATCCTAAAACATGACAAATGGCCCTATCCCAAATGAGAGGGGAAAATGTGATATATTACCAATTAATTACCTATTCTAACAAAATACTTACTAACAAGAGGCCCATATCGCTCACCTGGTTGGATTTGACCAAATGTCAAAATAATGTTCATGTTCAATTCATTTTATTTGTCAATCTCAAACAATGCTATACATGGTAATAGTGTGGGGATCCAAACTGCTTTAAAGAAATAATAAAGTCCAGACTCTCTAAGGGTCTGAAAGACCTCAAGAATTGTTTTTACAAAAACATGCATTCATTTAAGCATTGAATGGCTTTCAGTTGGCATTCATATTGACTATGAATGCCAACTGAAAGCCGTTCAATTCTTATATTTACCATCTGCGATTTTTTATTTGTCATGCGATTTCTGTTTTGAAATTTTCAAATTCAAATTTCCCGCGCTTACCAGTAGCAGAGATCACTTCCTGTTGGCAGTTCATAGGCTGGTGAACTCGCAACTGAATTGGTAGGGTTATATAGTGGCAGTGCCATACAATGGTAAATATAACTTTATGACTAGTAGCGATTTAAAGGAATTACCTTAATTTCCCCTATGGGGCCCACCCCTTTGACCCCTCAGGGATCAGAGTCACCATTTATGCAAAATCTGTTCCCCTTCCCTTCCCCCAAGGATATTTCTGACTTAATTTGAATCAAATCCGTTCATAACTTTATGACTAGTAATGATTTAAAGGAATTACCTCTATTTCCCCTATTGGGCCCCGCCCCATTGGCCCCTTGGTGGTCAGAGTCACCATTTATACAAAAAATCTGTTCCCTTTCCCCCCAAGGATGTTTCTGACCAAATTGGGCTAAAATTTATTCATAACTTTATGACTAGTAGCAATTTAAAGGAATTACCTCTATTTCCCCTATTGGGGGATCTACAACTTAAAAATCATCATGAAATATACAATGATAACATTAAAAATCAATCTGACCAAAATGACATGTTGTGTCAGACATGACGAATGTCTATGTTGTATTTAATACTCACCAGAAGCTGGACAGACGGTTTGGACCTGGATCCCAGTACCTGTTTGGTGTACATATCAAGGAAGGAACCCTGCAGGGGAGACAACTTTGTATTTAACTGTAGTTCCACACAGATTGAGCACAATGATAATTCTTATCACATGAGATTTTCTGTCATACTCATATCATTGTAAGATACTAGAAATGGAAAATTGATTGCAAATTGAGATGTGATCATTGGTTATAATCAGTGTCCGATATAGTTAATCCATTACATAATCAGTTGACAGCTTATTTAAATTTCCTATAAAATAAATAAATTATCAATTGTTTTCATATTATTTTTGTGTAAATTGAATCTTAAAATGCCCAACTTATCTAGGATTTACTTATGAATGAAATATGTGAACAATTAAGTCCTTATAATGTATCTAATACACATATCTGAAAATATCAATCTACCAATGATCGATTATAAAACGGTACTTTGGATTATCACATCAGTTGATGTTAGATGATTGATTAATTTATCATATACTAATCATCGTTCTATCACTTTAAGACACATGTGTCATCACCAGTGTGATGTCTTAAATAGATGATGACTTCATAATATGAGTAACAGTTTTGTGATAAATAGAATCTTACACTTGTGTGCAATATAGAATTTAATAATTTTGTTTAATTGATTAATGTCAATAAAAGCTTATGACATATCAAATTAAAGAACCAATATAATATTTTCCATATAATTACATGTAAGTAATTTGTTTCAGTAAAAATTCCACAAGCTGAATTTTTAAGCCAAGAGAAGGTCAGGGTAAAAATGTGGGGTACCTCAACATGGTAAACTCTAAAGAATAGCTCTGACAGCTATACAGTAAATACAAAATTGTCACAATCTATAAAATCTACCCACTTTGACTTTTTTCAGAAGTTCCTGGTCTTTGGTCTTGGTGAGATAAGTCATCACAATGCCGACAGAACTCAGAACAAACATAGATGCTTCCACCTCTGTCAACAGCTGAGCGTACTCCTCCACTGCCTTGTCACTCTGTTGAAACAATACAATAATGTACTGAAAACGGTCACCAACTTGTTTGGAAAAGTGATATTAAATATCAAAACCTTGCAGATTAATAAAAGACGAAAAATATTTTGGTTCCTATTTTGCCCTTGTTAATTCCCCAAAACCAAGGTTGGTGACATTTTGCTTTTGCTAAAATTGAAGGGCAGAATTCAATTAACCTTTAAATGAGTGTTTGTGTTCGCAAAAATTTTCAGATTTTTTTTTTATTGGATCTGACCGATCAGTCAGACCGAGGAATCAGATTGGTTGAATTTTAGATATTATTTGACTTTGATAAAATTTGGTATATAAGTGAAGTATGATGTTCCAAACACCATTGTGATATCGATTACTTTGTTTACGTGGGGAACGCTTCCTGACACATGTAACGGTCCCAGTTACACTTGTTGTTAATAATTTTGAGATCTGATTATCAAGTTCTGATTATAGTTTCTTTCACAGAGTTCATACATATATGTCAAGTAATATAGAACTTAAACAATATATTATTATAATAGTAGTATAAGTAGAACAATAAGTAACTGACCAAAGAGCTTGCAAAAGGATGGAGTCTTCTGGATTCAAGGTAGAGAGTGAGCCATATGGCTATGTTCGTTATTCACATTTTCTTTTCACGAAAAAGGCACAAAATCAAAAGATACAGGGGTTGTGTAGCATTTAAATTGGGCATGATGTAGGGGTATGATAGCTCTGGATCAGTGTGACAGATTCTCTTGTGGTTACAAGGTCACTGTTGCAGTATAAACTTACTGATTTGAAGATCCAGAGGAGTTTCCTATAGGTAGAAGCACTGATGGTCTTACACCCGGCCGCCAGGGCTCCATACACAAGGCCACATTGTACACCAACCTACAAGTTCAAAGGTTACAACATGATTCATACAGATCCAAAGAAATTGTGACCACTTCTCAAGAAAAATTTGCAAATTTACAGTTAAAATTTTGGAATGCACCAGCTGTAGATGAAAAGGAACAACAAAACTATCCTGGGGTTGTTGGTGCTGATGATGATAAATAGCCAAGAAAATGTGGTCTTTATATATCTATAGATCATCATGCACTCATTCACTACATTCAAAATGAAAACAAATATCTTTGATTTTTATTTTGATAATTCCTAATAACAAGAAATAAGCACTCTCCACAAGATTCAAGGACACAATTTTTTGGTCCCTCAATCAAAATCATATGGATTCAGAAATACACTGTTAGTAGATGACAAGAAAGATAGGAAAAACATATTTTGGTCTCTTTAATCAAAATCCTGTGTATTCAGACATCATGTCAAATCTGACATTTGATCTGTTTACTATAGTTTACCAGTTGTTTGAAAGAATCCCTGGAGAGGTTTCCCTTCAGGAACGTTTCCTGCATCACCACACACGTCCATGTCAGTGCAAATAAGGCCTCCCCAGACGTGCTCTTACTGTATAGACAGAAACGTAGGTCATAGAAACACAAGTCACAGAAATGTAAACAGAATCAACTTGTCATGGGAATCGGATGAGATTTTTGTAACTGATTAACAAACAATCGGATGACCTCTTCCGATTAATTATCGATTATAATCAAATTTTGTTACCTGATGGTAAATTTTGTGAAAACTTCTTAGGTTACACAAAAAAGGTTTATACAACATTCCGGCATCGTTACTTCGGTTTGTTAATATCAAGAAATAAAAGAACTGATAGAAAACTTTGGTTGTTGTTAACTTTCTAAGGACGATATGATGATGACAGTGTGATGAGGTTGATAGCATTACGATGATATGATGGCTGCTATAATGATATGATGATGATGACAGTATGACGTGGTTGATATTAAATGCAATTTTATAATGATACAATATAATGATGACATTATTTTGACTGTGTGATGACGATGACAGAGTGATGATGATGATGGCAGTGTGACAATGATGAGTGTGATCAGGATGACTCTATGATAATAAGGTTTAGGATGATGAATGATACCTGATGTCTTATGTGTATGCACGTGTGCATGTGTCTGAGTGAAAGTTTGTCTTTTCAATGTATCAAAAACTTCAAAAATAAAAAATTACAAAAAAACTTTCTAAGGACTTGCATCGGGATGATTGTGCAAAACGTCCATGTTACCGTTTTGTAGAGTTCAGGTCAGTGAGATGGTTAAATGCTATATAGGCCCCATTGGGTAATGAGTAATGAAGAAACCGAACATCTAAGAACGATTCTAGAATACAGGAAAATTCAGGATGAAATTTCACTGATATATCATGATATTTTATGATCGATGTTGCTAGAATTACTTCCAATCGGTTAATTTTCAATTATAACGGATAATAGGTCCACCACTAAATTATACAATAATTTTATGGAAAACAAAACATTCAAGCTGTCTCTTACTGTACATATAAAAGCACAAATCATAATCTTTGTTTAGAACTTAGTCGTCAACAGAACTGTACAAAACAGCAATAAATACCAGGGTAATCCTATTATATGATCTCGATGTAAAGCAAAATATTTTATCAAGTAGACAAAAACACAAAATAAATTGGTTATATAAATACATAGAGACAATTATCTGCCATTTATAACAGATTCTTTTTATTTTCATTATAATAAAAACAATAGGATAACCTGAATAAGTACATGTACTACAAACAAATTGAAACAATGCATGCATTTTCTTCATTACAAAGACATTATTGCCCAGGATTGATGTCCATATTTCAAAAGATATGTAAAGAAAAGTAACAATTACATTAGGGAAGACATTACTGATGTCCACAAAAGAGATGTAAAAAAACATAAAAAAAATAACAAGTGTTATACCATGAATTCTGTTGCTTTTTGTGGAAGTTCGCATGCGATTCCAAGGTATTAGATAATGTCTTGACAGTTGACTCGGGATGGGCCTTAGTCACTGCCCTGATGACCTTCAAAACAGCATGACGAGATTTGTTGTCTTGGTAACGAACTATTGTAGGAGCCAAGTATTTGAAAATCCCTCGTACTGCATTCTCTGGGAATTCTAGCAGAAAAACAAATGAAACAGTCAATTAAAACATCAGTCCATTTACAGAATTTCAAAATAGTATAAACTTCAAACTATTTCAGTCTTGAATTATATATCATATGTAATGGACACTTTATAATTAGATATGGAGGAAAAAGCAATATTTTCCTTTACCACTCAATTAACAAAACTAAAACTTCTTATACAATTAACATATTTATGAGAAAATTTACCCAAATGTATTGGCTAATAAGTTTTTGAGCTGCTGATATTTGTTTCCATCATCTTTATTTTCATCTATCTTCATCAAAACTGACGAGTCACCCTAAAAAAAGTTACCTCAGCTACTGTTTTGGATATTGTGGACATGGAAACGAACATGGTTTTATGATGTTTCTCGCCAGTTTTACCCAAAAACTTGATAGGTTGACATATTACATCTTTCATGAGACAAGAATACTGCACACCCGCAAACACCGACAAAGTATGTGATCTTTTTTAATGAAAACACAAATTTTCACTTTTGCCAACATTTTCCCATTTATTCATCCACTATTAACATCGATGAATAACTAATTTTGTGTGAAAATGTTTCTATGCATGTTTTCTGAATTGCAATCTGCAATTCACCCTTAAAGAAAAATTAAAGGTACCATATGTTGTCTCTCGATTAGTCAGTTTTCAATTGCGTATAAAATCTTTTAATTCATTTCAACATTATATAAGGTGTTTGTGTAATTCCCTTTATTGTGCTACCATTAGTTTGTTCTATAAATATTTAATTATCATTAGCTATAAATAGTAATACCTTTTAGAAAAATCTTTGAAGACCTATAAATAACGAAACTGAAAGTATGACTATGTATGAAGTGTCTCGATATGTGATTTAGACATCTCAATTTTACTTTAAGTATTGTTCACTGTAAATTCAATGCGAATACAAAAACGGAAACAAAACTGCAGGCGACTAGGAATACAAATATAACGGCCATCATTGATCAATGTCATTGACTTTCGAGACCACCCCTCTGTTTGGTAAATAGGAAATGGTGATAAATACAGCAAAAATACCAATGAATCCATTCTATCCCCGATAATATTATTTTAACATCAATATCAGATCCAAATATGTCATGCAAATGATTTTAAATCGATGCATATATGACAGTTGTTTTCATATCCAAATGTCATCAACTTACCGGGTGCTCCTGCAATCGCTGCCACATCGTTCAATACGCCTATTCGCTCTTTTGTGCTCGACACAGAAACTTTTTGTGAAAATCTTTTGAGTATATCAGCATTCTGAAGGAAAATTGGCAACAAATGAGTCATTAATTTTACAGATTAGTGTGAATTTGACACCTCCACGTGTCACGAAGAAAATTAACTTACCGTCGTTCCCGCATGTTCCGCCATGCTTGTTGTGCAATGGTTAATCGTGATAGTCTCAGTTTATATTTATTTTCTTTAAAAACAATTTTCAATAATATTTCCTGTCTAATATTGTCTTTCTTTAGTGAGATATACGTTTTTTAATTTATTCAATATTTGTTTTGATTTCTAATTCAAATTTAGAATATATATAGTTGTGTCTCATTTTTCTTTTCGGGCGTATCGATATAGCAGAGCTCTTTACAAATGAAAATAGAAAATTATGAATTTCCGCCATAGAAGGGATGACGGTGCAAGGGGCCTGAAATAGGGCGAGGCAATAAGTTCCGGGTTACTATTTGCTTATAATTAATTAATAAAAATGTTTAAAGAAAATCTGACATCGTAGACCCAATGTTGTTCGGAAAGTTCATTATCATTTCAATGTGAGCTAATAACATATGCTTACAAATGTAAAATTTAGTTTAAACAATATTTTTATTCATTACTCAAAATACTTGTTACAAATACAAATATTTTTTATAAGATGGGAAAACAAGCTTTGAGCTTATACAAATTCCTTTCCCATGTAAAATTTGCAAATCGTGGCACATGCAGGAAGGTATTACTTTATGTACAACAAACATAAATCACATACACAGCTAGGTACCTTAAATAGATCCAATATTAAATTAACGTAAACTGCTCTGAAATGCTGGGTTGTTTAGAACTTGTAGTTTAATTTAGAAGCCAATTTAATCAAATCGAATAGAAAATTGGAGTACCAATTTGTGAATTATCTGGATAAAAATAATATTTTTCTGCTTAAAAGCGGCATTACCATAAAACCATTACTTAAATTATATCGCGAAACTCTTTAATTACTTCTTGAGATGCGGAAATCATATTATCGCTATATAATAGTGAATTTAGCATAGGTATTGACACTGTCAACGAGTGTTTGCACATTTTAGACAGTTAAGTCACCGAAGCATTTCCTCAACCCGTGCACACCATTTTAAGTAAAATAGATACGTTTAGAAAGTAATTTTGCTTCCGTTGTTGGTCACCAAGCCGCTTCGGTGCCGACACCCAATTTATATTCCCCAATACCACATCCCCATGAGGCTGCACACGGTGAAAACTAAGGTAACCGTCCGGACCATGAACTAATTGTTTATTGACTCGATATTGATAGAATATTAATATACACATTAATGTTTTTGTCGATAAACGGATAACAATATGCTTCCAGTTCAAGTAATCCAATAGCTTATATATATAATTCATATGTAATGAAATTATTGATTAATTTATGCAAATGGAGTTGCGAGATGAATGTTATTATTATGTTGTTGATAAAGTTGTGGATAAGCATAACGATGATAATATAGTCACTGTGGGGTGATGATGGCTGTGATGAGGATGGGAGGATGAAGATGGCTGATGGCAGTGTGATAATGATCACCTTGTGATAAGGTTTATGAGTGTGATGATGATGGTGGTGGTGATGGTGGTGGTGGTGGTGGCGATGATGATGATATGGTGATGATGATATCATGGTGGTGAAGATGATGACGATGTTTTTCACATTACCATTCAGTTTATTTGCAACAATTGGTTGAGTTAATTCCTTGGTATCAAATATTCCAATGTCAGTAGCTACCGTGTCGCTATCTTCCAGTTCCAGTTGTCTACGGCCTGTGATAATGTTATATCGTCGAGGTCGGTAAACACATCGACATCCTGGTCCGCCATGGTTGACAGTACCACTAGAAATGAATGGGCTACTGTGACAGAAAATGAAACGTGTCAGAAATACGCGGGAAACATATCACAGTGACAAGTTCTGATCAATTTTATAGCTCCACCCCTAGACACGTGGGTGACAAAACCTCGGCTGTCATTGGATAAAACAGATACAAAATGGGTACTCGTGACGTGTCGCATATATCACACTCGTGCTACGGACTCGTGTGATATATTCGATACATCACTCGTACCCATTATGTATATATTACGTATTTACCATGTATCAAAAATAAAAAAAAAATACAACAAAAAACTTATACAATTCAGTTGTTACTTAGTTTCATAATAACTCCAGTATATCTAGCTCTCTCTCTCCTCTTGTGTTTCCATTCCATTATGGTATTGTGTTTCCATTCCATTATGGTATTGTTTCCATTCCATTATGGTATTGTTTCCATTCCATTATGGTATTGTTTCCATTCCATTATGGTATTGTGTTTCCATTCCATTATGGTATTGTTTCCATTCCATTATGGTAATGTGTTTCCATTCCATTATGGTATTGTTTCCATTCCATTATGGTATTGTTTCCATTCCATTATGGTATTGTTTCCATTCCATTATGGTATTGTTTCCATTCCATTATGGTATTGTTTCCATTCCATTATGGTATTGTGTTTCCATTCCATTATGGTATTGTGTTTCCATTCCATTATGGTATTGTGTTTCACGATACCATTGCAAATGTGACCTCATAAGCATTGTTGTAGCCAAGTGCTCATAAAGGTTTGGGTCCATATATATACATATATACGGTAAACTGAGGTCTCTTTCTTATTGTTCACATGACAATCCCGAAATCGGTGTGAATTCCCTGGAGAGCGAGGATCGGCATTTCGTGGACACGACATTTTTCACGACTCCTCTTTTAAGTACCGTAGTAATCAACGCGGAAAAACAAATATCTCCCTTGGTAGCGGTTCGACATAAATCGAACCCCGGTCTATATCTCCCCTGTAGCGCTCCGACATAAATCGAACCCCGGTCTCAGGGGTGAGAAAAGCATATGTACCGTCAGCGGAACCTCTTGTACGGAGGAATATCGATTTAAAAAAATATATATATTTCTGAAATACTCGATCGACTTTACTCTCCTAACATGGACTAGCTTATATTAGAATGATGATATAAACCCATGCCCCTATAGTCACAGGGACTTGACACATTGTACGTATTCGGTATATCAATATTATATACGTGAGAGAACTGCATAGATAGTGATATGTCACGTGGGGTGTAGACCTAAATGATGTATATCGCAGGCGTGCATGAGGCTGACGACACTTAATATATTGATTTTTGTGAGCATCATCCATTGTTTACGGTAGGTGGCGTTACTAGGATGGTCGCACCAGTGTCAACATTAAATACGTCATACCACGATTCCCGCCATTTGTTAGGCGTTAGTGACGTCAACTGGTACCTAAACTTGTTAATTTATGTATCATAGAAGAGCCAGCAGGAGGAGTTTTAATTAAAAAAAAAAAAAAAAAAAAAGAAGAAGAAAAAAAGGGGAAATTTGGAATTGAATTTCGGTATTCGATTTAGTAGAGAATGATTTTATTACGAATAAAATATGACCGCAAACGACTTTGTTTCAAACAAAACTGTGGAGAGGTGTACAACTAGAGAAAGGATTTATATACATCAACTATCCTACTGAAAACAAATACTTACAATAATCTTTCAAATGAATTGAGTCTTGTATCATATATATATAGTTGAAGGTATATTTTATGCTGCTTGAAGCATATATATATCTTTTCTAATTTGAAGTTGTTATAATGCAGGATTAAAAAATATATATAGTCAGAGACCTATATACTAGTATATAGTATATAGGTCTCTGATATAGTTAAATAGTTTTCAATCTAATTATTAAAAACATTCCTAAGCTACATAAAGACAATCGAAATGTACTGTAGACGTTATTCCGCTCCATTTCATTTAAGAATATTTACAATCTAACAATCCCTCGTTTTAATATGGACTTTTTTTCTTGTGGATCTATTTGTTTTATATATATACCATACCCAAAAGAGAGTAGAGCAGTTCAGATTCTGTGGTATTAAAATTTGTATGTAAGTAATTCTGCCCACACCGCTTTTACATGCCGAAAATGGTTCAAAGAATTCCCGGCTGGAACTGATTCGACTAATCAAAAATGATTTTACAACTACAATACATTTCCGTCCTCGATGTGAAGCATTTCTATTGGATAAAAATCTATCGTGGGCCTCATACATGTGATATCTGACGTCATATATGGAATCCCTCGGAAAGATTCCCGGCTGTGTTGGCGAAGTGTAAGGGAATACGTAGTAAACGTAGAAGGCTACTTTCAAGATCGTAGTTTTGAATTAAGACATTCTTTCAAAGGACACAAATGTAGCGATATGGCCGGAGTTTTTGATTTGGAGTTACACGATACCCCCGAGGGGGAGGAGGAGATTTCTGATGATGAATACTTTGAACCAGACGATCAGGTAAAAGTATAAAACCATGTCTGACTGTTTTGTCCATTGCTAAGGACTGACTCAGCTTCTCAATGTTGAGTGGTCGGAACATACGTGAATCACTAGTTCTTCCTGGATACTTGTTTTATTCACGAGTATACAGAGATATTGAACATTGCCCTGTACTTGTACTTAAGACGAAATATTGTACTAAAGGCATGTGGTCCAGGGACCAGATTTGACAGGCGAAACTTGCGCGCATGAATTCGTTCGCGTATGTTCACGATTTCAATAAGTTTCGGTTCACTCATGATAATTTTCATTTTCTATATTTTTTAATGAAATGTTTTCTAAAAGTTATTTTCTGTTCGGTTCACAAGTGTGGTAGTTGATGTCGTCAGACTGCACTAACCCACCTGTGGTCCTATTGTCCACACACTGAATCTATTTATAGAAAAGTATTTGAAATATGTATTGATTCCGATACAATACACTACATTGAGTGGATCTGATATGTTCTTAACATTTATACAAAAATGTAAAACTTTCTTTTATGTGGGAATGTTTTAATTGACTTTTGAAAAAACCCACTTTTATTGTACCAGAGATGTGTATAACAGATATATGCAGTATTTGTACATATTATATGTTCCTGGTATAACATATGATTTTTATTAGTTTTACTTTGTATCAACTGATTTTATGACAAGTACTGGGTCAGTTCCATTCTAAGAAGTGTAACAGATCTGTAGTACTGGTTTTAATGCCAGTTGCCATGAATCTGAAATGGTTTGAGTGGCCACCTATAGTTTGGAGGTCCCAGGTTTGAGTCCAGGTCAAGTTGTTTCATTTCCTCTCCTGTTATAAATAGTACCACATCACAATTCACATTATATACATGTCTGGATCTCATATTAGATACATATATAATCTTATTTGTATTGGGTGGACCAATTTGCAAAGGGCCGCGGTGACCGAGTGGTTAAGGTGTCTCAACCCTTTATCACTTGCCCTCCACCTCTGGGTTGCGATTTCGAAACCTACGTGGGGCAGTTGCCAGGTACTAACCGTAGGCCGGTGGTTTTCCCCCGGGTACTCCGGCTTTCCTCCACCTCCAAAACCTGGCACGTCCTTAAATAACCCTGTCTGTTAATAGGACATTAAAACGAAATAAACCAAAATGTGGGCCAAATTTTGGGAAATAAACTTTGTATGTTGAATCTTGTATGTACCAAAACAAACATATATTGACATGCATCCATACTGGTAAAACCACAAACATTTCAAATTACAAAAAAGTGTTAAGAAATTTGTAGGTATCAATTACTACGTAGTCATAATCACATGCGATGAGCAATTTAGTTTGAGAAAGGCACATCAGGATTCTTGACCTGCCCATGCTGAATAGTCTGTGGGATCATGATCACCAGCCCTAGGTTTAGCCATTTTATGATCAACTATTTATTCTCCTTTCATGAGAATTTTATATCAGATCATTGTTGGCACTTAATTTCTGGATATACCAGTAATTTGTTTATGTCTGCCGTGATGAAGTGTGGTTGTTTCAACTTAAGTTTTACACTTTGGTCTGCTAGTACTGAGAGTTGATCAGAGAAAGTTTGAATGCAAACCAGGTCTTTGGCATCAATAGGTTAAGGAAAGGACCTGTATAGGCTTAGCCTGTTGTCCAATCCATTTCTAATATATCTAAATTCTATCTCTATTATGAAATATTGTATGTAAATTAATTCAAATGTTTGATTGAATAAAACATTTTGAAATTAAAAAAAAAGAAATCAATAGGTTATCAGAGGTATTTACATCAGGGACTTAGCACAAATTATGGATTTACAGTTTGTTAACAGTTAATATTGTATCAAATATCATTTGTGTACATAATTGTGAACCACTTTGAGATGGCTGCATTGATTTGATAAGCGGTATATATAAAACTCCAAATGATTATTATTAATTATTATAACAATTCCTCGTCTGTTGGTGTTTGTTGTATTATACGTTTTGGGATATGCAGCTGCTTAAATACCAATACCATTCACATGTTTTAACAAGGAAAGCACAATATTGTTGCAAAATTTTAAGTGTAGAAAATATCCCAAGATTAACAAGACATATCTGATATTTATAATAATGGGTACAGTGTTTTTGATGAATCTACAATTTATTTTCATGAATACTTATAAAAACAATGAGTCTCACAATATTAAATCTAGCAGCGCTTCAGTGTTTTCCTGCCTATACAGGGTCCATGTACAGGTGTCCCAACCCTTTATCACTATTCCTTGTGAGTTCGAAACCCACCTGGGGCAGTTGCATGGTACTGACTATAGGTCGGTGGTTTTTCTACGGGTACTCCGGCTTTTCTCCACCTCCAAAACCAAATGACCCTGACTGTTAATTTAGGACGTTAAACAAAAATAAATCAATCCATGTACATTATTGTGACAAACGTATATATATATTTGGGGCAGAATATAGGCCCCATTCCTGATGCTGCATGTCGTTTATTTTTTCCCAATGAAGTCATAAAAAATTCCCAAATCTTTAAGTCTGGATTTTTTTCCTGTGTTGAGATGAAATCTGTCAATTTCCCAAAATGGACCAAGAAGAAGGAGTCACTAATATCCACATTTAAAAATTAAAACTTCACAAGATTGTAGTTGTACAAGGACAAAATATGATAGATCAATTATCATTTCTAGGAACTAGCCTATTGAAATGTATCTAAAAAAAATGAGTACAAGATTGTAGTTGTACAAGGACAAAATATGATAGATCAATTATCATTTCTAGGAACTAGCCTATTGAAATGTATCTAAAAAAAATGAGTAGAATGCTGGTTAAACCATAAATCACTTGAGATGCCTACACATAACACACATATACTGTACTAAGCATTTGTTTAAAATAAGTTTCAAGCTGTCCTAGAAACATCTAGGTTAGTGTGTTTATCTGCAGGGATAAAGAACAATAGGTCAAGATGTTATCAGTGGACACTGTAAACATTATCATGTTGTTGTTGTTTTGTTCCGGAGTAGAAACACAATTGGTTTATATATGGATTTAAACAGATTCTGTTTTTGTTGTGTACATGTATCAACAATGGCAACATTAACCTTTTAAGAGCTTGAATATGTTTGATACAAGAAGTGTAAAAGAATTAACTTTGTTCTAAGTTATTGTTTAAACATGTACAGTAGTCTATCTTTGCATGTATAATTCTCAAATTAATAATAGTTTACAACTTATTTACTTTTTTATGCCCCCGACTCCAATTCCAATTTACTGAGGGCATCTTGTACCAACATGTAGGTTCCTGATGCATAAGACAGGAAAATAATATGTAATACATGTATATCTATATATATACCGGGTATATGTATTACATATTATTTTCCTGTCTTTTGCGTGAGGAACCTATAGATGGTACTAGTGTAACCCGTGTCCGTACCTCCTGTACATGTCCTGTTAAAATTCAATGACATCTTGAGAACTTCTCAACAGAATCGGTTAATATTTACACAATAGTAACATAACATCACATTTTAAACCTGACCATTGAGCTATTTCTTTAGCAGATTATTTGGTTCATATATACACATCAAGTTCTATATCAGATCATATTCTGGTGGTCATTGGTCAAGGATAAAGGATCAAAGGTCACCTCTGACCACATCACTTCTGAATAGGACAGAATGTATCCTGTCCTGTTCCGAATCTATGCCATATATATATATGTCATGCAGTAGATCATCAGGTTCCTCACTTAAGAGCAGGGCACTAGTGTACTGACCTTCATGGTGAGAATAGATATTGGTGACTACTTGTCCTATATATATGCAAGTGATTTTTTTTTTGTAATTTTTACCTTTACTTTTGGTTAATGTTAGAGTAAGCTTACTGATTAATTTTGATTGGACCAGTATATATATGTTTCAACTTTGGGATAACGATTACTTTTGATCTGGAATTAACCCCAAATGACATAGATCAGTAGTGATGCTGAAATTGGATTTAATTTCTTGCCCCAGTCTTACAGACAATTTCTTGTATGATTTATTATAACTGACATTTTCCAAGCATTGTTAATTACAATTCTACCTATCACCGAAAATTAAGGGGCATCTAAAGAGCAAATCCAGGCAAAACAGTTGATATTTTACCAGGATATACATCCCTACTAGGGTGCAATTTAATAGAAGTAACTTGATAAAATTTTGATATGTATCATGTCAAACTGTGGGCCTTGCTGTTGACATTTAATTTGTTCAGTAGTTCGTAAATTTCAACAAAACATGAGAAAAATGCATGTTTCAGGGGGACATAATTAACTCATTTGTATCACATTTATTGTGCAAAACAGTCATGTCGTTTTGCTCACAAGGGTCTAAAGCACAAAATAGGAGCATTGGTTTGACTAGATTGGACTTTATGATATGTATTAACACTGATTTTATTTGGACTTTATGATATGTATTAACACTGATTTTATTTAGACCTTGAAATGCAAATGGCGGTTGTGAATAATATCACACAATTATGGCATATAAGAAGGTATTTCAAACGTCAAAAATGCTCATATTAGATACTATAGAGAACTCTAGACATGGCAGGAAGACTGTTTTTCGGAAAAAATGTTCATCCGTTGAGTTTGGGGTAAAAGATATAGATTTCTGAAAAAGGCCCAAAACTCACCAGTTTGACAATTTGTCTTAAAAAGGTCATTCTTACTATAATCAGATGTCTTAAATGTATGATATAGAAGCATTTTTAGCCCACCATCATCAGATGGTGGGCTATTCAAATCGCCCTGCGTCCGTGGTCCGTCGTCCGTCCGTCCCTCCGTCCGTCCGTCTGTCCGTCCCTCCGTCCGTCCGTAAACAATTCTTGTTATCGCTAATCCTCAGAAAGTACTGAAGGGATCTTTCTCAAATTTCATATGTAGGTTCCCCTTGGTGCCTAGTTATGCATATTGCATTTTGAGACCAATCGGAAAACAACATGGCCGACAGGCAGCCATCTTGGATTTTGACAATTGAAGTTTGTTATCGCTATTTCTCAGAAAGTACTGAAGGGATCTTTCTCAAATTTCATATGTAGGTTCCCCTTGGTGCCTAGTTATGCATATTGCATTTTGAGACAAATCGGAAAACAACATGGCCGACAGGCAGCCATCTTGGATTTTGACAATTGAAGTTTGTTATCGCTATTTCTCAGAAAATAATGAAGGGATCTTTCTCAAATTTCATATGTAGGTTCCCCTTGGTGCCTAGTTATGCATATTGCATTTTGAGACCAATCAAAAAACAACATGGCCGACAGGCAGTCATCTTGGATTTTGACTATTGAAGTTTGTTATCGCTATTTCTCAGAAAGTACTGAAGGGATCTCTCTCAAATTTCATATTTAGGTTCCACTTGGTGCCTAGTTATGCATATTGCATTTTGAGACAAATCGGAAAACAACATGGCCGACAGGCAGCCATCTTGGATTTTGACAATTGAAGTTTGTTATCGCTATTTCTCAGAAAGTACTGAAGGGATCTTTCTCAAATTTCATATGTAGGTTCCCCTTGGTGCCTAGTTATGCATATTGCATTTTGAGACCAATCGGAAAACAACATGGCCGACAGGCAGCCATCTTGGATTTTGACAATTGAAGTTTGTTATCGCTATTTCTCAGAAAGTACTGAAGGGATCTTTCTCAAATTTCATATGTAGGTTCCTCTTGGTGCCTTGTTATGCATATTGCATTTTGAGACCAATCGGAAAACAACATGGCCGACAGGCAGCCATCTTCGATTTTGACAATTGAAGTTTGTTATCGCTATTTCTCAGAAAGTGATGAAGGGATCTTTCTCAAATTTCATATGTAGGTTCCTCTTGTTGCCTAGTTATGCATATTGCATTTTGAGACCAATCGGAAAACAACCTGGACGACAGGCAGCCATCTTGGATTTTGACAATTGAAGTTTGTTATCGCTATTTCTCAGAAAGTAACGAAGGGATCTTTCTCAAATTTCATACATACGCTCCCCTCAGTGCCTTGATATGCATACTGCATTTTGAGACCAATCAGAAAACAATATGGCTGACAGGCAGCCATCTTGGATTTTGACAATTTAAGTTTGTTATCACTATTTCTGAGAAAGTACTGAAGGGATCTTTCTCAAATTTCATATGTAGGTTCCCCTTGGTGCCTTGTATTGCATTTTTGGACCAGTCTGTCCTGAAAACAACCTGGCAAACAAACAGCCATTATCATTAAATCTCAAATTTCTTATATAGCTTGGATTCCCTTGTTTGAAAAGTACTGGAGGGATGTCTCAATTTGCACAGATTAGTAAAATGAAGGGAAAAGTAGAGAAAAGATCAATCCGACATGGAACCTATGAAGATCATTCAATGGTGGGCGCCAAGATCCCTCTGGGATCTCTTGTTAATGGCTGAAATGCCTCCCTTTATGCCATATTTGTGTAATATCATCCACAGCCGCCATTTGCATTTCAAGGTCAAAACAAAATATGTGTTTATACCTACATAAAATCAAATCCGGTCAAACAAATGCTCCTACCCTGTGCTATAGACACTTGTGAGCATGACAGCTGGGCTATTTTTCAGGTTTGGTTATTTTTGTGACTTAGAATTATTCCATGCTACAACTTACCACAAAGCAACTCTATAGAAGAAATTGTTAGCATCTACAACAAATTATTTGTGATTTTAAGACACTACATATCCAAACAAACATTTTGGTATATTACATGACTATTTTTGTGCAAATTTTAAGATATTTATTCGTGTTTGAAATTCAACATTATTCTGCTGTATAGATGACCCTTAAGTATGTATTAAATTGGAGATTTGGGTTGTCTTCTTCCATATTATATTCGAAGATGGTTATCAAAGTTTCCCCTCTTGCATTTGGTTATAAATTGGGATAAGCTGCCCCCCCCCCCCCCCCCCCCCCCCCCCCCCCCCCCCCCCCCCCCCCCCCCCCCCAGTACCACCACCACCACTTTTTTTGCCCATTTTCAGTGCACTACCCCCCACCCCGTCTGCTGGGCTTACACCCACTAAATATACACAATAGGCAGAACATGTCATTGTGTTACAAACAGCAAATTACATATATCATTACAGTAGTAACAGCTCTTGACAATGGTACAGTGTCACAAGATATTTGTGTGTGTACATTAAATTATGACATGTGGTAGATTATGATTGATATTATATATCTACATATATAATGTAACAAGGGCTCTTAGAAATTACCATGTTGTAGCTGTACATGTGATAAATGAATTCTGTGCAAAAAATCTAAAGCTCTTAAATTTATAACTATTGTTCAGGAACTAGCTCTAGACAACTGTTACATAATTATATAATTTGAGATGATCATGAAGATTGAAAGATTAATTAAGATGGCACTTATATATATTATTCGATTTAATTGAATTAAGATTATATATTATGTTCGTTCATATTTTGTTTAAAAAAAATTGACGCAGCTTACATTTCATAATTATCCTCGTATGGAATGAAAAGTCATAAAAGATTGTTTTGTGTGTGTCAAATTGTCAAGATATATGAAATAATAAAATGACATTTAATGATTTGGCACATATATATGGTACAAAATAATGGAAAATTATTTAATGTCACAATCTGTTGATGCTTTTGTTTTAACATAAAAGTTTTTATTTTTTTGCAGGCGAGTATAGCTGCAAGGGGAGGCTTTGATTTGAAGTAAGTAGCATGTGTGTTTTAAAACACTATTTATCTCTCGTTAAAAGTCTTGTTTATACATGCACAGCTATATCAAAATGGATTTAAGTGAAGAGAAAAAAAAAGACATGTACAGAACAATTTGCAACAAAAAATTGATGTATTGTTGAATAGATTATCAACAACTTATGAAGTCTTCACTAATGATCTCTGAAGGGAATGTGGTTTGTGGCCGCAAACAATCATCTCGTTCTGTATATATTATGCATTTCTTTCATGAATTGAGGTAAAGTGAAAAAAATGACATGCAGAACAATTCACAACAAAAAAATTGATGTATTGTTTAATACATTATATAAAAAAAAACAATTCATGAAGTCTTCACTAATCATCTCTAAGGGGAATGTGGTTTGTGGCCACAAAATTTGTCTTGTTCTGTGTATACTCTTCGTTTGTATCTTGCTAAAAAAAATACCAAGGAATATTATATCATTTTTCCCTTTGTATTAAATTAAATTTGAAATTTCAATTTCAATATGAAAATTACTTTATTTTTGTTATGTAAATGTTCTCACAAACCCAATATTTCTGTTTCATTTTTGTGAAGTGAAGACTTCATGTAATTCATATTGCATCATATACAAATTCTTAAGTTACAGATCATAAATCTGCAAATTCTTAAATTCAGATTATTTTGTTAGTTACCATTCATGGACATTCTCAGAAAAACTTGACCAAGATTAACACAGGTTGTTGTACTTGTTGACCTCTTAATAAGATAATTTTTCTCTCTAGTGTCGATGGCATGGAAACCTTGGAACTGTCGGAGAACACAGTCAACCCAGGTCAACTGAAGGTCGGGCCCCAGGACTTTGAGCTGCTTAAGGTTCTTGGGAAAGGTGGCTATGGAAAGGTATTAAGTGATGAAATTTTTTACTGGCTGTTTTGATTAGTTTTATTTTAGTCTCCTAATTTGAGCCCACTCCCTACTTCGAGTAAAGTTGAAGTTTTGCTCCTTGGGGGCTTATATCTGGATAGATATGGGTAATTTGAGTTTTGAATTGTCACTTGCGAGTAACTGGTTAATCAGCTGTTTGCCGACAATCCTAGTAGATGTTTAATGTTGTTATCCTTGTACAATAAAATTATTTTATTTTATGACTTTAAATAATCTGGATTCTTATTGGATAAAATAGACCCAAATCTTTTTCTCAAAAACATGTTCACTACGCAATAAACCATATGAGGATAACATATAGTGATATAATTTGATGTGACTGACAGTGTTATTGAAGTTTCTATGGTAACAGTTCAGTAGTCATTACAGATGTACATGTACATAAATTGAGAACAAATCGAATTGAAAAACCATTGAATTATTTTCTCATTTGAGAATTACATAGTAAGAAAATTGTCTAGAAACAGCATCATAAAAAGTCCTTTTAGTATCTTAAAACCTACTGTAGTCACCATTGATAATTACACATTTCTTTAAATGTCCACTTATGTAGAAGGAATTCATTTACAGGAGTTGTAACCATATACTGGACAATGTTTTCATTACTTTCTTTTTTACATTACAGGTTTTTCAAGTCCGCAAAATATCAAGTAGTGATAACGGCAAAATATTTGCAATGAAAGTCCTAAAGAAGGTAAGCTGTATATGTGTACGTGGGTCTTGTGCATATGTATGTGTACATAACACCATAAGTCGTCAGTTCTCCAGAAGCTTCATTCCTTGAGGGATTTTATCAAACTTCACACTTTGATAAAGGACCATAGTATCTCGGACAAGTGCGAGTTTTGGGGTTTTGGGTCAAGGTCAAGGTCACTGTTACTATTTTTAGCTGGGGCTGTTATGGGATATGTATTACTTTAGCAATATCCTGTATGCTTGTTGATCTAGTCTGGTATATTAGGTGTTATTTCCTGTAGGCAGTTGCATTTTCGTCTTCATGGGGGGGTGGGGGGGGGGGGGGGGTGGGGGGGGGGGGGGGGGGTATTTATAAAAACTGTTAACTTTATTTATTTATTTACAACAATTGCAAAACAAGTTATATCAACTTATATTAATCACGCTTTTTAGCCTGAATGGAAGTGTGGGAGGGGTCTTGCTGTGGGAGGAAACCAGAGTACCAGGGAACACCAAATGGTCTGACTGATGACCACATACCTTTTCTCATCTGATCGGGGAATACATAAATAAAGTAGTGGGTGCATTTATATTTTAAATAGCACCATTTGTATCACTGAAGCAAATTGTAAATTTTTATTTTTTGTTGCTAGGCAACTATTGCAAGAAATGCCAAAGACACAGCTCATACCAAAGCAGAGAGGAACATATTGGAAGGTGTCAAGGTAAGTCCTGCCCCCTGGTGGTGGGCTGATTTATTGAAGGGGAGATAACATATTGGAAGGTGTCAAGTTAAGTCCTGCCCCCTTGTGGTGGGCTGATGTTTCATTGAAGGGGAGGGGTGTCAAGGTAAAAAAACCTCATATGTTTAGGTCAAAGGGAATCTGTCATAGATTCTGAGTAGACAGTTTTTGCTAGATGATGTTGATTACCGTATCATGAGACTTGAAGATGTTTTGATATGGCAGCACAGGTTCAGTAACAAATGATCAGGTTGACAATTTACATATATTAGTATCAACTTCTTACATATGAAGAAATTAAAATAAAAATCAAAATCAAATTTCAGAAGTCTTTTAAAATTCAAATTTATAGTAATTTACCACCATTTTTGCTTACTGTGTATAAAAGTAGAACATTTCTTTTTGAAAATCTGCATAAAATATTGTTTGGTATACATGATTATCACATTCCTCACAGACCTTTGATAATGATTTTGTATATATTTATTTTCAATAACAATTGTTATAATGACTGTACATTTATATTACAGCACCCCTTCATTGTGGACCTTATTTATGCATTTCAAACGGGAGGGAAACTATACCTTATTTTAGAGTATCTCCCTGGAGGAGAGCTCTTCATGCAACTGGAACGGGAAGGCATTTTCATGGAGGACACAGCTTGGTAAATATCATAATCAGTAATTTGTATGCTACTTTGTTTTCAGACCAGACCCTCAAAAATAGCTCTCAGAAATGCAGATACTTCTATGGTTTTAGACAAGGCTAAAAAGATACATACACTTTACTTACACTTGCCCCAGCTACCATCCCTGGGGCTTGTTATAATTTTAATAAGTAATAATTAAAATGAGGATATTGCCTATATAAAACCTGTGTCAGTATTGATGAATAGATGATTTCTCTACCTAACTTATTTGGACAACTGTCTTCTTTTTTGTCACTTAAATTTATACATTCTGTTATTATTTCTTGTTTTGTCAAATATTTTGTTTAACATCCATCAGAAATGTTCAGGATGACAAACATTTTTCAAACTAATTTTCGAGTTCTAGTCAGATGTTTGAAGGTCCTGCTATATTTAGGAGAAAATTAATTATTTTTTTCTAAAATTTTATTCTTTTTATGCTTCCATTTTTCAAGTTTTAAAGACTTTTATCTGAAAGACAAATTTCACCCAAAATAATTTGCTATAAAATATATCACTGCAGGAAAGATTTAAATTTAATGCTTGTATTATACAGTGATATGTAATCCTTATAGTTCAGAGAATATTTTAAGATTATTTTGTATTTTTTCATAAACCTGATGATACAAAAATGTATTATATTTGTTTTCTTTTCCAGTTTTTATTTATCAGAAATCACACTAGCAATAGAACATCTCCACTCACAAGGAATTATATACAGAGATCTGAAACCAGAAAATATACTTTTAGATAACTTAGGTAAGTGTGTGATTGATGTCAACAAAAATGATTATTTTTAGATAACTTGCATATGTGTCAATCATTTAACCCAAATCTTAAGACTAAAAGTATGAATTTTATAGCACTAGTTATTGAAGTTGAAAGATTTATATGTTGTTTGATGCAGAAACTAAGTTTAAACAGTTTTAGCCCACCATCATTACCGTTTCCTACTATTTTACTCATATGTAGGAGGGTGACTCTGTATTTTTATCCTAAATTTAGACAAATATCATCATCGGTAAAAAATTCATTGTTATAATTCATAATCTTAAAATCCAATAATTTTGTTATTGTGCATATGAATGTGTTATAAAGTGAATATATTTCTGTTATAGTATTTTCTTTTCTCTGACGAATTGAACCATTAATTTTCAGGACACGTGAAATTGACAGACTTTGGTTTATGTAAGGAATCTATAAATGGGGGCGCTGTTACACACACATTCTGCGGGACCATCGAATACATGTAAGTATAACTTTACCTATCACACCTTGATAGGTATCTCGTTCACTACTTCTGATGTTGTATGGCTACAATAAAACTGGAATATACTGCATAACATAAAATATTTGTGGGTATTTTCTTTGTGGTTTCAAGCTATTTAAATAGATTTCAGGTACAAACTTACATAGATACCCATATAAAAGAAATATATGTAGCAGTTCAGTATTTCATCTGAAATTTGTTATAGTTAAAATATTATTAAGGTTCCTTTTTAATGTTTGTACAGAACAAATAAATGATATGTATCTTTGGTGACTTAATATTTGGTAATATATTTGCTGGTGATTTAATATTTGCGGTAATTTAATACCGTGCGGAAATAAATATCTGCCAAATATTGGTGTGAAATATAAATATACACTGTATTATATTTTATACACATAAATTTATAGACGAACTGTCTATTCACTGCAGAATATTTACAAGGAAGTGTTGTGCCATATTTAATACCTGCGAATTAGTTTCGGCTGGGACCGCCTTAAATATCAGCTCCATGAAATTAAACAAATATATATAGTGGTTTGAGCCTCTATCTCCGGTTTAGGAGGTCAAGGGTTCAAATTCCAGTCTTGTTTTTCCGATCCTGTTTCATTAACAAGAAACATTTGTCACAATTGTGTGTCTAATACACACCGTCATTTAGTGTTTACTGTGTGTGATAATGTACTGTTGGTTACAGGGCTCCAGAGATACTGACAAGGAGTGGGCACGGGAAGGCTGTTGATTGGTGGAGCCTGGGTGCACTCATGTACGACATGTTGACAGGGGCGGTGAGTGTGTAGAAGTTTCCATAGAAGCTGTTGTGGACAAAATTACATGATAAAGAAAATATGAAATTATCAAATTTTTGCTACTTGGTCAAAATAAATGAAAATGCTTCCTGTTTTCAAATCAGTAAACCTTAACCTGCTTGATACAGATTATTTTAAACTTTTAAGTTTTTTTTTTTTCCAGCCTCCATTTACAGCTGAAAATAGAAAGAAAACCATAGATAAGGTAAGTGAGCTGTCACGGTTTTGCTTCATGCTGGTGTTACTTGAACCCGTCCTGTAGATAATGTTTGGCTTACTAAGTACTACGTTGTAGATACAAGAACTGAGACATTGTATTGGTTATAACTGTCATACTTTTATTGGTCAGTATTAGGGGTCAAGATTCAGGTATCTCTGTCTTATTCTGAATTATTGTATCTCAATAGTTTGACATGAAGGGGGCTGCGATAGGTCAGTTAGTTAGAGCGCTGACCACGCAATCTCAGGTAGAGATTCAAGGTGCATGGTTCAACACTCCCTACCCGTGTCAGTTTGTGTTTATTAGGAAGCTGAGAAACGGGTCAGTCTGTGTTGTCGTGGTTTTGTCCTTGGGCAAGACACTTTACCTTAATTGCTCTGTATGGCATGCAACAGGCCTCAGTTGTTGTTAGTGAGGTAGTCACCAACTACTGCAAGGAGATCCCGTCTCGTAATGACCCTGGCTGTTCATGAGGCCTTGAACTCAACAAACAAACATTTTGACACAAAAATATTAGTAAATTCTGAAATACAGAAATGAATAGAAACAAAATCCTCACATTATAAATCGAGAATTAAATTGACATCATTAAAAACAGGATCAAACTCTTCTTTTCAAGTTGATATACATCTTGTAAAGGTCATGACTGGAATGTGTATGCTTAGAAGGACAAAATGTGACGTCATAATCTTTGTGAAGTAGTACTAAAACTTGTTGTGATTATGATGTCATGATTCATTTCTCCGATCAGAAGTTGATGGTTTTCATATTGTTCAGGTATACAATTACGAGGGTCTGGTTTGTACAGGTTTTTCAATTGTAGACAAACTAAACTGTTTCTATTGAACAAGTGTAACTTATGTGTGGGTTTTTCTTTCTACAGATATTAAAAGCCAAGCTTAGTTTACCTCCATACCTCACCAATGAAGCCAGGGGACTTATCAAAAAGGTAAGGAAAGTTTCAAGATAATAGAATTCCTGACTTTAAAACAAGCACAGTGAAACCTGCCTTTACTGACACACCTGAGTCAATGTGTCGGATATGACAGTGTGTCGGTAAAGCCAGTGTCAACAGTGGCGCATGTCACCATTTTACTGGATAGGGCTAGATATTACAGGATTTCATTTAAGACAGTGGTCGGTAAAGTCAGGTTTCAATGTACTATATTTTTCTTGCAATAAACCCCCGAAGGTCAATATCCTGATTATTGAAAATTATGATTAGACAGATTGAACAAATTTAACTAAATTATTTCAACTGTTGTAAATATGCTCTTGTGACTAGACAAGAGTCCAGTATACAGTGCAACTTCCGAAAACCGAACCTTCTAAAAACCGAACACCTCTGAATACCGAACGAATTGTCATTGTACGGAATTGGTCCTTCTTTATTATAGTATTAAAAAACTTTCAAATACCGATCCCTCTGAATTCTGAACACCGGACTGATTTTGTGTCCGGTTCCTGTTAAAATATACCAAAAATTACTTCTGAAAACCGGCCTTACCTGAGCGATTATGACACGAGGTCAGGCCAGTGAACCGTGAAACAACAAATGTGACGGGTATTGTGTGAAGCCTTATTGTCTCGGGCCCTACGTAGGTGATTTGTACAGGTATCCAATATATACCCCAAGGGGGCATTATGACGGATGGCCTAGTGTATAATCAACACGACAATTATGAAACAATGCCACACTTCATTGACGCGCGTCGGTTCGTTTATCTTCTCAATGCAAGTAGAGCTAGAAGCCTGAGTTTCGCATTTAATTTAAATGAGGCCCAAAAGGGGTTGTTTTCGTGAAGAAGCCCGTGATGTTTTTTTAGACAACAGCGATGTCGGAAATACGATCAGTATCATCTGATCAATTGTAATTGATATTGAAACAAAACATCTTCACACCCTTTAATATTATTTGATGTGTAAAATATTCTGTATAGGTAAGGGTTAATGCTTTGTGGTATTGACCTCTCATGTAGTCACTATCAAATTTATAACAATTTTTGATGCCTTGGTAAGAGATTCATAAGAATAAGATTTAAGGTAGATTTCTTAAGTCAAAATATGACGGTTTGTTTATTCCTAATTTAGATATAAACAATTTGTGAGTCTTAAGATTTTGATTATAACATACCGTACAATTCCTACAGGTCAATATTAAATATTATGATTATATCATGTAATTTGTGGTGTCCATGATTAACGCTTTCCCTGAAAAATTTTAAGTATATGTTTTCAAACAATGTTAAGTAATGTAATAATTTGAATAATTTTAAAGTAAGAAAATACATTGTATTTGTTTGTTACCAGCTGTTGAAGAAGTCCCCGACTGAGAGACTAGGTGGTGGAGCCGATGATTCCAAACCTTTGAAGGTACCATTAGCTGATTTATTTATTGTGCCAAGTTTTTCTTATGTAAATTATTTAAAATGCTCCTAGAAATCTCTCTGACCTTGTTCTCTACACTGAAGAAAATGTTTTTGGTTTGACTTATATTTGTTGTACATGTGCTGAACATATCTTGGTCTAAATATCAAGAAATGACAGGGCCTTTGTGACATGTCCCAAGTTGAACTGAATTCATAATATTTTTTTATACATTTGTATTAATATACTATCAGTGTTTATACCAACATCAAGCTTGAAAAGTTGACAAATAACGACATCAAGCTTGAAAAGTTGACAAATATCAACATCAAACTCAAACAAGTTGACAAATAACGACATCAAGCTCGAAAAAGTTGACAAATAACAACATCAAGCTCGAAAAAGTTGACAACTAACAACATCAAGCTCGAAAAAGTTGACAAATAACAACATCAAGCTCGAAAAAGTTGACAAATAAAGACATCAAGCTTGAAAAAGTTGACAAATAAAGATAGGATATAATTAGTAGATCACATTTAACATGATTTTGTTGTAATTTTGTAGCATCATGCATTCTTTCGCCACATCGATTGGAACGATTTGATTCAAAGGAAAGTTGAGCCACCATTTAAGCCATCTGTGGTAAGTGTGATCCAAGTGTTCTTTTTCTCATTTTGAAAATGTCTCTTGCCTTGAAACCTTGAAATTAGGGGACCCACTTATAGAAGTGATTTAAAATTTTGATGACCCTCCCATATATCCACTTTTTTGTGAACGATATCCTGGTATAGAAGCAATTTTAATGTAAAAATGGTACAAGTACATCAAATACACCAAACAACAGAATCAATATTTCAAACTCCACCAATCAATGAATGTGATTTTAATTTGAACTTACCCAACCATATGTAATTCATTAAGTTCCTTCTCTCGTCCTGTATTGTTTTCCTGGAACAGTCCGTATTATGTCAGTATTCTCTGTTGTTCAAATGCTTCAATATTAAAAAAAGGACACTCAGAGAAATTATAAATCATCCTAAAATTTAATTGTGTATATGAGATAATGTAATTATTTATCCCTTTAAATATTCCAAGTATACTGAGGTTAAAACCGATATCCATCATGAGCTATTTGGTATACTGCAAACATAAATATTTTAGGTGGTAATTTTATTTTAACACTTTTCACACTGAAAACATTCTGCTTATGCTTGCGCTTATTGCAGTTTCTGTATTCATTGTATAGTTTTCTATAACAAGCGCTGTAGATGTGCTTGAGCTAATCTGTTTAAATTTGGTTTAATATGTACTTAAATGTTAAATAGCCAAAATAAAAACACTATATGGAAAAGTAGTTCACAAATAAGCCGTCCACAGACTTTAATATCTAACAGTGTCTTCAGTAATACCTAATACATTTCTCAAGTGGGGCTGATATTTTGATTTTTCAAATCAGAAATTGTCAGAAAAGTGAAAAATATAAATTTATAGGATGAATAATTTTTGATATTTCACTGGTAAAAATTTGTGATAAATAAGGTAATCTACAGTCAGGGGTAAGAAACATGCTATATATCAATACTTACATTTTGTACAACCAGATGAACGAGGAGGATGTGAGTCAGTTTGACACCAAATTTACCAGACAGACACCAGTCGACTCGCCAGATGACACCGTCCTCAGTGAAAGTGCCAACCAAGTGTTCTTGGTATGTATACCTCTCAGTCATATCGTATACCTCTCAGTCATATCGTATACCTCTCAGTCATATCGTATACCTCTCAGTCAAATCGTTTACCTCTCAGTCATATCGTTTACCTCTCAGTCATATCGTATACCTCTCAGTCATATCGTTTACCTCTCAGTCATATCGTATACCTCAGTCATATCGTATACCTCTCAGTCATATCGTATACCTCTCAGTCATATCGTATACCTCTCAGTCATATCGTATACCTCTCAGTCATATCGTTTACCTCTCAGTCATATCGTTTACCTCTCAGTCATATCATATACCTCTCAGTCATATCATCAAATTTGGTTTCACATCCAAATGTACATTGATAATCCTAGTTAATTTGACGCTTTCATACTGAAAGTAAGACAATTATTTAGATACTGTTAACAGACTTGCTTTGGAAATAAATTCTTTCATTCTCAACTTTAGATGGAAATGGGGAAAAATTGCTTAAACCACTTAAGCAATACATATTTGTATTTTAGAAATCCTTATTCATGAGGAAAGTAACTGTTTTGACTTCAGTAGATTTGTAATGAAGTATGTTTTTAATATCAGATGCTGTGATTTATATTATAAAATTAACTTTGCATGACAAAACAAAAATCCTGGATGTTTAATTGAATGTGTTATATACTGTATGATGGAACAAATGACATCAATTCATGATATATGAATGACCTTGACCTTATTGTTCATAGGGATTCACTTACGTAGCTCCATCTGTGTTGGAGGAACTCAACAAACCATGGATTGCGGAGAAGGAGCCTCGATCTCCACGAAAAGTTGGGTCCAGCTGGACTGGTGGCATGAGGTTAGTAATTAAGGAGTTAAAAAATAAAATCCTGGTTTTATATTTCAGCTTTTGCTATTGCTATGAATTACCTTGTATTCAAAATTTGAATTTTTAACTTAAGCATCGCTATTCAATATTTCCTCCATTGGGAACAGGTGGGGCTAAAGTTTTGCATTGTGTCTATTCGTCCTTCCGCAATACATCTTGTCTGGGCTCTCTCTCCTATGCTACTTGTCTCTGGAACTTCACACTTGGTTCACATAGGCAGTGTGTCATGTACTAGAAGTAGGTCACTGTCACTCTGACCCACATTTTGACCTTTAACTTGCATCAAAGAAAAATATTGTTCAGGCTCTACCTCCTGCACTTTTTGTCACTTGAACTTCCTATTTGGGGCATGGGTTCCTAGATGAGGCAGTGTGTTAATACCAAAAGTAGGTAACTTTGACCTACATTTTGACCTTTGACCTTGTTCAAAGATCAAAATTTGTTGGACCTCATCTCCTGCACTATTTGTTACTGGAACTTCTTACTTGGGACATGGGTTGATCTTTTTTTAATACAGTGGTTCTGTCGAACACAAATGCATTATCTCTGCAAGCTTGATATATAATTTCACATCCTGTAGGAGACTATCATTCACCAAATTGTCTTATTTTATGTCACCATGCTTTGAAGTAACAAGAATTAATAATAATTTTTTTTTTCAAAATTTTTTTAGCCCTCACCAGGTGTCTTTAGTAGAAGGGTTCCGTGTAGCATCTGATGTAAACGGATTAGATGAACTTGAAGATATGGACACCACTGCACCCGTTGTCACGAAGAGGTCAACGTCTCCAGCCATAGCAACCAAAAACACAGCCTACAAGCAGGCTGCATTCCCAGGCAGTCAAAATCGGCCACCACATCTACGAATGAATTAATTAAGTTTAAAAAATAAGGAATTTTAATTTGCTTTTTCACCTTAATGTATTTATATGTTGAACTATTTTAATTTACTGTTGATATGACCTACACAAAAACTGTGGAGGGGAAATGTCGCGTCCACATGTCCGATTAGTCAATTCAAAAGATTACGTCATCCGTGAATGTTGAAGCTAATTTGTAAAGGTTACATCATCCGTGAATGCCATAGCTGATTTGTAAAGGTTACATCATCCGTGAATGTTATAGCTGATTTATATATTTTTTTGTTTGGATATTGCCAGCATCTTGTGAATTTTTTTTTTTTTTGGCAAAGAACTGTATTGAGTTATGATGATAAAATCTATGACTTCATGACGTTTCCTCGTGCAAGAAATGAAGGTCATGTGGACAACATTATATTATAATGTACCATGCCAGACATGTTTGTTATAGGTAAAGAATGAGAGTATATGTTAATGTAATCAATTTTATTCCTTTGTTGGGGTTCAAATCCGCCTCATATATTTTTTTCTGATTCTAGTTCATCATTTTTTGCCAGTATTTATTTAAGATTTGTACAAACATATTCTTAGTTTGAGTTGGTGTAATGTAATTTTATCATAGGTTAACTAAATGTTACTATTCTTTGAGCTTTGGGAATGAGACAAAATGCTGTTAGCTTAAAGTATTTTTCAATTTTCAGTATACAACATCTTGAAACAGATCGTAATGAGTTCTAATTAGAAAAATTAATAATGGCTATGAAATGAATTTTAATTACAAAATTAAACTATTGATAAGTTATTCATGAAAAATTAATGAATTTACGCTTTATACAATAAAAGTAATTATTAAACTTCAGTATGTTTTTTGCTGAACAAAGATTTTAATTAATTAATCGTGTATAATTCAACTTTCACTTAAATAACTTTTTTTTCTGATTTTCATTTCACAAGTTCAATAAACAAAGCTAATTGTATTGCTAAACCATGTACATGTAAATAGAATTAATTTGAACACTCAAATTATTGCAATTTAGAAAAAAAATGATTTTGAAAATTTCTTGTGTATGTTCACTGAAAGTATGGTATAGCTTTTACTATTCCTTGATGGAAGCAAGGTAGGGCTTACTTCTACATGAAGGGGATGATATTTATTCTGAGAGTAGTGATATATGTAAGAGTTTGAAGTTTTAAAAGTGATGGCAGAGAGCCAGTGATATTATGAGAGCAAAGGTTATCGCAAATTTCTGTTATTTCTAGAGTGCTGGATGTGTAACGGTTGGACAAAATTTTTGTCAGACCGACCGTTCCTTATTTGGGTTCATACCAGTTTTCTTAGTATAGATCTGCTGTTCTCATAATGGAACGCTCCATACTAGAAGAACTGAATCTGTTCACCTGTTTGTTTTCTAAATCAGACCATTCAATCCAAGATGGCCAAACTGTGATGCTTCATTCTTGTACATTTTGTTAAAAACAAGATGGAGAATCTCATTTGCTGGTGAAATTGTGTAAATTACATAAATATAATTATTATGATGGAACTAGCCGGGTTTTAATTTAACATCCTTTACCTGATTGAAAAGCAGTAAAATTACTTTTGTTTGAAGGGAATATTTAGTAGAGACTGCTGCTATCATCAGGCAATGAACTTGAGATTCAGTTTCGTTCAATAATATGTTGCTGTACCTTTTAAGTACAATTGGTATGGACCTGATAAAGGAACATAGAGCATATTTGTCTATATGAAATGCCAGATTACCAAATTACCTCCCCTTACTGGTACTGGGACCGGTACATCAACAAAATATTCACCTTCAGGGACTATAGGTGACATCTTGTTTAGCAGAGGCGGTTATGGGACATGTACAACTTAGTGAAACCCAATATGCTTGTTTTTCTATTCATGGCATTTTCTTTAAGTGGAATACCGCCCCCCCCCCCCCCCCCCCATGAAAAAAAGGGTAAATTGGTCCTTCTGTCTTCTCTATGGTCATGCATACAAATAACACTTTTAGAGATCTCCATTCTAATTCAACAAACAGTATTTACTTGCTTACCCTAGAGCTATAAAAAGAAATACAATTATTTCCAAAAAACAAAGGTGATTTTGATAAACAGGTTTCTCTAACAATGTCCATTTTCTTTCCTAACAATACATTATGTGTCTGAGGAAAGATTGTGCAATGTAAAAGGGAGGTAATTTGGTAGTGTGTCATTGTGAATGTTGTACTTAATTATGAAAGCAAGAAATTGTTTGAAGTACTGAATGAGTATCAATGAAAAATTTTTTGTTCGTCTTGCATAATTATATGTGTTGATATTCAATATATACAAGCTTGTGTTTATGTGTCTAAATAAAACAATATTTTGCAGAGAGAGAAACTATCACTATTGTTATCAGATATATTTTCTTTGTGTTATTTTTGTTGTTAAAATAACCTCATCTCCCCTTATGGAAGAAATGGACTAAACCATAATTGCGAGACAGCACAGCCTATTATGCAAACTCAGGGATGATGGGTTATTTGTGGAGAAAATGAACTATATAGTTTTCATCTTTTATTGTATTTGAAATAAGCATTGCCATTTTGTGTGTATTTTTTTTCTGACAACTAAATACATTTTCTCCAAACAAAAAAAGAATCATGTGAACAATTTTAGTTAAACTGTTCTTTTAGATATATTGAAGCATATAAAGGCTATGAATTGCCATGCCCGTACCAATTTGTTTTTATGTCTGTAAATATTTCATTTTAGCATGAATTAGGAATATAATTTAATTTTTTGTTAGGCACAATATCAAGGTCTTATTTCTGTGTAGGATTTGCTTCCATAGACTATATCGGTATCACCTGTTTATCTGTCAGAAGATAAGATAGAAAATAAGAGTGGTATAAATAATTGAAAAGGCTGGTCAGCTCAAAAAAAGTTCATTCCATGGCACAATATATTGATAAAACTTAAATAAACATTTAGTCCAAGTCTGTAAATCGAAAAAAAAAGGTTTAACATTCCAATTGACTTCCATGCACCGAGAAGTGTTACATCGTATATGTTAGCTACAAGATACTGTATCTTTTTCAAGCTGATTATACTTCAAAATGAAAACCTACAATGTATTTTATGGATAATTTATTTGATTTCCAGAGCAGAATTAGAGGATCTTTAGTCTGTTTTTATTGCATGTAAGATTTATGAAACAATCCAGAATGAAATGAATAATATATATGATCAATTTCAGAAGTTTATGTAGAATAAATGATACAAATGTGAAAGTGTGTTTATCACATAACTTATACTATTGTAATTTGGAAACAACAAACTTTTGGTTTGATTAAATCTCGAACAATTTGGCGTACATACGCTAAGGTGGTCATTTGTGTGATGAAGGTCACTCAGCTTGTCATGTGTGTAATGAAGGTGACTCAGCTGGTCATTTGTCTGATGAAGGTCACTCAGCCGGTCATTTGTGTGATGAAGGTCACTCAGCTGGTCATTTGTCTGATGAAGGTCACTCAGCTGGTCATTTGTCTGATGAAGGTCACTCAGCCGGTCATTTGTGTGATGAAGGTCACTCAGCTGGTCATTTGTGTGATGAAGGTCACTCAGCCGGTCATTTGTGTGATGAAGGTCACTCAGCTGGTCATTTGTGTGATGAAGGTGACTCAGCCGGTCATTTGTGTGATGAAGGTCACTCAGCTGGTCATTTGTGTGATGAAGGTCACTCAGCCGGTCATTTGTGTGATGAAGGTCACTCAGCTGGTCATTTGTGTGATGAAGGTCACTCAGCCGGTCATTTGTGTGATGAAGGTCACTCAGCTGGTCATTTGTGTGATGAAGGTGACTCAGCCGGTCATTTGTGTGATGAAGGTCACTCAGCTGGTCATTTGTGTGATGAAGGTCACTCAGCCGGTCATTTGTGTGATGAAGGTCACTCAGCTGGTCATTTGTGTGATGAATGTGACAGTGTGGTCACTGTAACATTATAATATAATCCTATACGAGTTGTGATGTACCAAAGACCATTCACATTTTGGAAACAGCATTTTGTAAGGCAGATTTGAAACCGGAAGTGGTGATATTCTCACTGTTTTCCCTTTCTTAGATGGAATCATTATTGAGACATTGGAATCCTACAGTCAATCATAGCTCTGCTAGTATGATCACCAGTGTGTTCATAATAAAATTTGGGTTTGATTACATTGATAACAAAATGGTTATGTGATAAACAAGCTCACTCTCTGTGATTGAAAGATTTGTTTTTATGCACAAATAATTGTACAAAATTTGATGGTTTGATAATATACCTGACAGCTTATCTGATACCGATATAGACCTTGATACCATGTGGCCGTAACACGTAAGGCAAAGGGTACCACTAAATTGATTTCTTATGTAAAAGAAGAGTTCTACTTTGAGATATTTTGAGTATTCAGAGATAGTATATATCAAAGTTGATTTTATTTAGAGTTACCTCCCCAATTATTCTGTTAATCTTTCATTTTGATGATATGCAATTATAATTCTTTGATAGCAATTTTGATACAGCAGTAACATTCTGTTTTTTTTTTTTTAATTGACTGTAATTTTGGTATTTTAAAATGTAATAGATATATCTGCACTAGAAAAGCCCTTGAGAAAAATGTTTCATGAATGATGTCAGTGAGGCAGATACATGTAGTAAGAAATCTTATTTTGATGATACCCTTTCTCTTAACAGTATTTATTTGATAGAATGTACAGATGTCATTATAAAATCATGTGTTTAAAAAATTGCGTTCAATTCATCTGTATGACCGTTCAAGGTTGTCCACAATATTGTTGCCAATTTTAAATTTTATTTATAATTATGAATTAGAGGAATTGTGTATTATAAATAAAGCAATTATAATTTTTTTGTTTAGAAAGAATTGTACATGTATATATTTAAAAATGTTTAATACAAGTTATGTAGAATACCAAATTTATACCCCCCCCCCCCCCCCCCCCCCCCCCAACAACCTTCACACTGCTTTGTAGATATATGTCTCTTAGTCATCCAATGTAATTCTCCAGGGGTTCTATGTCTCATTAAGAGAACATTTCTTTAATGAACAGTTGAACATATTTTCTGAATTTCTTAATTATTAGTTATTTTGATAATTTTATCCTGGTGGCTAGTGGCTGGTGGTACGAATGTCCTGGACACAATTTCTTTATATAGATAAAAGGACAGATTTAGTTTTAATTTTTGAAATTTATTTGTACCGTTGCACTTTCAATATAATTTATATGATAAATGTTGTTTTGTTATAACATTTATGTAATTATGTTTTACATGTACATGTACAAAATTACCGTCAATCAAGGAAAATATTAAAACTTCAAACTGCAAAAGTTTTCATGTTTAATCCAGTTTAAAAAAAACAATATAATCAAGACAAGCATTTACGCATCGCCGGAGACCCACGGTTGATTGCACTATGCTACACTTCACTGGGCTAAACTGTGATAAGTGTAGGGTAGTGATGTGCAGTCAGTTGTGGGTATCCGACAATGGCATTTATACTGAAACAAAAACACATCAATGTAAAATTACCAGATCCAGCATGCTTCAAATTCAATATTATTAATCATTTGATCAAAGAAAGACTAATTGAGTGCAGATTTGGATTTTTTCTAGTTGTGAAGAATGCTCAGTAGTTGTTTTTACCTCATTTAGAAAATATAAAAAAAAAACTTTGTATCTTTTGAAAATTTGAAAACTAGTTGGGCAAGTTCAAATTTGATTTGTGCAGAACACTTAGAAGTTGTTAGTTCCTAAGTTAGAAAATTTTAAAAACTTTTTTTTTCTTTTGATAATTTGAAATTTGTTCAATGGAGATTTGGTAGAGATATAGAAAGAAGATGCTGTACAAGCTTTAAGATAGGAAATTTTATATACAGGTATCTCATTGATAAGTTAATGAACATGCTGACCAGCCATAGAAATGTCTCTGTATGGGGATTATTGAGATACGACTGGACAGTAGGCAGTCTAAAGGTGCTAGTATGTTGTCATAGATTTATACATGTCAATTAAACAGGCTTTTAATTGAGATATTTAATCGCAAGAATTAATTTTCTAAAAGTAATTTTTTGAAGTTTTGCTGAAATTGTATTCTATATCATCTTACTTCTTGCAAATTTTTAATTTTATGTTGAAATTGTGTACAGACTACTATGAACAGTGCTTCAGCTGACCTTTGACCTTTTTGTTTCAGAAGTCAAAATGAATCACTTTTACTCAGAAATCTGAAGGACAAAAAGATATATCAAACCAGCGTTATGTAAAATATAACACATGTATACATATATATTTGCAGATACCAGTTTTAGCACATAATTGTGTTTAAATAGATTGGACCAATGAATTGATACACCATTACTTACTGTAGAAAGCATAAGAGACAGATACTACAGTTAGCACAATCATAATTCAGCAGAATGCTTTCAATTAAAAAAAATTCAAAATAAATCACCCCAAAATTTTGAAACCAAAGAGGTGCAAATCATTTTGGGTAGTCAAAAACTTGCTTTAAATAATATTCAACCAGTTTCAGCTGATTTGCTTAAAAAATACATGTTTATATATTTATGCCACTGAGCCAGAAAATAAATGATTAGGTATATATGAAATTCTATACTTGTAATGTCAAACACAATATTTATTTATACTTACCTAGTAAGGCAATATGGAGCTGTTTTCTTGGTTCTCTCTCGTCTGAATAGTAATGCAAACTTTATCGGACAAGTCCAATTCTCCGTGATCTTTCGGGGATAATAAACTAATTTAGAATTGCATCTGTACAATATCCTGTGATCAAAGACCACCCAAGTCAAGCATGATACCAGCGGGTATGACAGGAAAAGTAATGATCCTCAGGAAATTTCAACAAATGACGAAACAATTTCAAAGAATGAGAATAGAATTATTTGAATTATAATTCTAATGATGCAAAATGTCTTCACAATTCTTAGATTATGTTACTTTAGAATCAAATTTATCCTTTAAAAGAATAATTTAACAATTTGTGATATGTTACTTCACAACCAAATTCTCCTTAAAATGATATGTGAATATTTTGTGATAAGTTCATAGAAATGGTGAAACATACAATATAGGCACTTGGTGTAGTCCTGAATTATAGTGGAAAATTGTCATCTTGGTAAAATCAAAATGCTCCTATCTGTTCCTTATTTTGATTATTTTTGATTTCATAAACACTTTAAGAAATACATATATGTAGCTTTCACAGGAAGAAATACATATGTAGCCTTCACAGGAAGAAATACATATGTAACTTTCACAGTGAAAAAATACATATGTAACTTTCACAGTGAAGAAATACATGTACATATGTAGCTTTCACAGGCACTCTTCATGCTTGTATAGTCCACTGCAGTTCTTCTTAAAGACCATTGTAGGCAAATCTGATAGGTAAGGAAAGCTTTGTTTATTGTGATAACATAGATATGCTTACATCTGGTCAACAGTTATGCAAAAAACTACCCACTATAAGTGGAATTGTATAAAACAATTTTGCTGTTCAGAAATTAATATATCCCTGTTAATCAGAAAACTCCATTTGAACATTCAAAGTTTACGCTTGCTTGCAGGAGACCAATCTGTTACTACCAGAAATGGATTTATTTATCTCTATTTTAATTTTTTATCGAGTCATGGCACCTTGTGTCAAGATTTGCTTTTATATATGCAGTACAGGTAATGTTAATGTGCCATCCTGAAACAAGACGGATATTTATTTGACATGGAATAACAAGATATTGAAAAAGATTGGAAAAATAATTATGATATTAAATCATGCAGAAAGTACACAGTATTTCCTTTGTCTTTGTTTTCTATTTGTTTGCAATATTAAAACTGAAGGATGGATAAACGATTTGTCACTCAATCGTTATCCAGTAAATTTGCTGATGTGATATTTTTGCATAGAGTGTCATACCCTGAGGTGTTTTCATTGGCTGCTGCAGTTTGGTTTATTTTGTTTAACAACCTATTAACAGCCATTGTTATATGTGCCAGGTTTTGGAGGTGTAGGAAAGCCGAAATATGCGGAGAAAAACTACTGGCCACAGGCCAGTACCAGGCAACTGCCCCACATGGGTTTCGAACTTGCAACCCAGAGGTGGAGGGCTAGTGATAAAGTGTCGGGACATCTTAACCACTTGGCCCTGCGGCAGTCAGAACTTGATAGTGAAGTAAAAAACTATCTCTGTTTGATCAAATTATCCACACTTTGACTTTAAAACCTGTCAAAACATAGTTTTCTGAGTTATGTGTTAAAAATTATCTTAAATGAGTGTTTGTTTTGTATGAGATTTTTGAGACTCGTCTCAAAGTTTAAAGTTTTGCTCGCCATGGCTCAAAAAAATGCAAACTTTTTAAGACTTGTCCATAAAATCTCAAGTAATGAAAACCAATTGAAGATCCCATATTTCACAGGGTTATCCCGCAGTTGCTAGTGGAAAAGGCAAATCATTCTCATACCGGGTCAAGACAGCTGGCACGGGCTATGTGACGCAGCTCACAATAACATAATGTCATTTTACATTGAGTAACCATGTCGTAAATGATGACATCATAATTTTGATGTACATTCCAAGGCGCTTTGTAGACAGCATACTGGAATCAAAATCTCTGTCTCTGTCCTCCCAGGAGCTGGGTGGCCGAGTCGTTAAGGTGTCCCAACGCTTTATCACTAACCCTCGAACTCTGGGTTGAGAGTTCAAAATCTACATGGGGCAGTTGGCAGGAACTGACCGTAGGTTTGTGGTTTTTCTCCCGCTACTACGGCTTTCCTCAACCTCCAAAACCTGGCACGTCCTTAAATGACCCTGGCTGTTAATAGGACGTTAAACAAAATAAACTAAACTATCCTCCCAGGATTATACAGGGATTTTAACAAAACTTTTAAAATTTGCACCCCTGTTATTCACGACATGTTCTTGTGTCTCCCTGAAATCCATTTAGTTCCATCAATTTTACTGGATTGATGACCCTTGATGTGTTATGGCCTTTGATACTACTAATTAAAACTGGTGGTAATGGTTACTTATCTTGGAAAAGGTTGGTGTTTTCTATACAGATTGCATTATATTGTAGTCATGAACATCAGCCTCACTTCTGACAAATTTCAGAGGTCATTAGGTCACAGGTCATGGATCTATTACAGTACTAGCCGCTAGGCAAGATAATAATAATGAAACACTGCCAGAAATTTGAAGTTATTTATTCGCAACAATCAATATACAAAACAATGATTAATAAATATATCATTTTGCCTAGTGCCTCTATATGGTTGAATATCGGCCACAGTACGTATTACAATATATACTTTCGAATAATTAACCAAGCAACAGCTGTAATTTTCTTTTTCTCTTGGCCACAATAATCTTTGTGTAACATCAGAAAGTGTTGTTTTACACAAGAATACTAACAAAATGTTCAACTTGATGTTTTTCTTAAAACTTTAAATTTCTTTAGCAATAATTTAAAGGAAATTGCACTATCATTGTTATTTACCTCCAGAAAGAAAGAGAAAAGCACAAAAATATTTTACAACTTATTACAACATATTTCACACATGTTTTCCACAGCTGTAAGAAGTGCTAAGTTGTTCTTCAATTTCATTCTATATACAGGTATTTGACAAATCTTCAAAAATATGTGATGATATGAATGGAAATTGGAAATACAATGTAGTAGCTTATACATGTACATACTTCCGCCAGATAAAGTCACTGATCTGGAGGTAGTACATCTTTAGTAAAGACAACTGTACATCAGACTTCTCATTTTTAACAAAATGAGTTACGTTAAAAATGAGTTACAATATTCTACGATAAACAACAATGAACTGTTCTTTCAAATAGAACAATTGGAATGATACTTACACAAATATTCTCTATTGATTCTGGTTTTCAAGTAAAACAAATTCTGACTGTTAGCTTTATCCTTGGTAGGATTTTTTTTCAAGAATACCACTCAGTGTTTATGAGTTTTATTGTCCATTTCAGTTACGTATATGATACAATATATGAAAAACAAAAACAAAAAAACCCTGTTTTTTTACACCAAGTATTGTCCATAGTACTTCAATTGCCCAGAAATTATTGTTGAACATATATAACTAGGATAAACAAGCTTGGTCTATTTCTATAGTCCTTTTAAAAGTAGGGAAAATAGTTTCTCTGATTCTTTTAGATCTGAAATACAACTCTTACCATGACCTTGAGTATGAATATCTCGAGTATTTATTTACTATATATCTATATTAATCAAATTTGAGTTTTTAAATTAATTATTAAAATATTCTTTCACAGTACATTTTGTTTATATTAAAGGTACACGTACAATTTTCAGTTGGAAACAGAAATGCAGCACAGGAACATGGCACCATTCTAGTCCTGTAATTTTTAGATAAACACAGGAACATGACACCATTCTAGTCCTGTAATTTTTAGATAAACACAGGGGCATGGCACCACTCTGGTCCTGTAATTTATAAACAAAGGGTGGCACCACTAGTTCTGTAATTTGTAAATAAACACAGGGGCATGGCACCATTCATGCTCTCTAATTCATAAGTAATCACAGGGGCATGGTACCTATCTGGCCTGTTCCTTACAGATCAGCACAGAGGCATCGCAACATCATACCAATATTCTGTCAATAAATTAATTACACTTACATTCTTGCTAATTGCTTTAAACCTTCCCAAAGATAGACTTTCTACCAAACATACAAACCCTTCCTTTATGTCAATATATATATGTACATATCTGCTGCACTTAATGCACAAATGACCTTGAATTTGAAGAGCAATAATATCTTACGGATGGCAATAGACTTATACCTACATTAACTAGTTTGTCTGCTTATAAATTAGTGACAACATTATACACCAATTTTGCATGTAACTTAAAGTCATTTTCATAACTCATGGTTTCCGTTTTTACTGCATATCTTGACCTGATTAATTTTAATACTGTCAGTTGAGCAAAATCAATTTCTGCTGTTTGGTTGAAATTAATCGGAATTTGAACAAGAATGATATTGCTGAAACTTCACGGAAGTTTTATATCCTTTTTGTATATTCATTCCTTCAGAATTGAAATTTGGTGTAATAATTTGACATTTATACAAATCCTTGTAATTATATTCCAAGGAAAGCAATTAACCTTTTGTAAGATTCTGAACAGAACAAACCAATTTTATGCTAACACTGACTGTGTAAACTAACTCTGACTAAAATGAAAACCTGAAAATTGAATCGCACGCAATGAACAAAAATTGCACCATTTAACTTTTACCAGGGTTTCATTCAATGCTGTCTGAAAATGATCGATTCTGATTTTTACAGTAATTTTCAACAAAATTTGTATACATACACAAAAAATTAAACGTTTTCTACTTACATTGTATACTTGTGTACTAGATCTTGAAACCAGGTTTGTAATAAATGATCTGCTTTATACAAAATTAGTTAATAAATACAAAAATCATGATCTGATGAAAAAAAAAAAAAAAAAATAGGTCTGAAAATGTGAAAACTTCATCAGTGGGGTTAAATTTGGAGCTTTTAATTACAAGTTATTAAAACATAAGCAGTCTCTGTCAACATATATGGAAACATTTTAACTACTTTCTGGTTCATTCATGTCTGGAAATAAAGATATTTAGCCTTCTCCATCATTGGTATTAGAAATGAATTTCAATATACAATTTTTGTACATTGTATTTTAATACTTTAAACCACTGGGACTTAGCATGAATTTCCAACCCACAGTCCATACATAATGGCCGTGGGTAGGAAATCTTGCCAAGCCCCTGTGCTGTATGCGGTGGTGCACTCAAATTTAAGCACAAAACTGAATTTAAAGATTTGTGCAGTGATGGATTTGCGCATTCCACAATATTTGCCATAGAAAATTAAAGGATTTTGAAATTAGCGCAGTCATAATTTTAGCAGAATTACTAAGATGACTGCTTAAATATGTACATTTATTAATATAGTAAGCACAAAATCTTTCTTTTAAAAATAATGTTAAGATGATTTCGGAGTTGGGCACCATGATGCTTGATTTAATGCTTAATCTTACAAAGAGAAAACAAGAAATCCTCTTTTAAAATACCTTTTACCATTTTCTGAGTATCTAATGAACACAATTTATTTGAAATCTACTCTAGAAGGTTTTTCATTTTAATATTCATCAATGGCCACAGGATCTGTCAGCATGGCTGACATTACAATCACAACAATTTACAAGAAAACATAGATCCAGGATTTCATTTTTCTCTCCACACCTACACACTTCTTGTAGCAATGAAAACTTACATCCTGCAACATTTTCACCACGGAGCACTTAGAGGCGAATTTTTAAACGTAGTTCAAATTCTAAAGGGAAAGTGTTGTAAATAGGTCAACTTGATTTGGTTAATTTAATGAATTCTATTTACTATTCAACCAATTCCCCTCCTTCCTGGATCCATCACTCACAATTCTAAATAGAATTTTTTTTCACTTGGTAACATGTTCCTTGAGGTTGACTATGCAATGAGCAAGTAGAAGAGAAAGAGCACTGCTACCCATAGAAACACTTTTGACAGGAATTGTTCCTCACGATTCTGTGGCGAACCAGGTGGTGCTGGAATGAAGAATATTTACACATACAGAATAAGAGTGGAATTTTGAAAATAGATACAAAAAATATTGATTCCAAAAAAATGTATTTATTGCTGTTTGCAATAATAATTATTTGTTAAAATAAATTGGATTATTCATTGGTTGTTTATAACAATGCTGCATTCAAACACTTTCATTTTGCCAAAGGTGAGACATTGTTTCATTTTGCCAAAGGTGAGACATTGTTTCATTTTGCCAAAGGTGAGACATTGTTTCATTTTCCCAAAGGTGAGACATTGTAATAAGGGTGAGACATTAGTTCATTTTCCCAAAGGCGAGAAACTGTTGCAAATGTGATATGAATGTTTACCTGGGCCTGGTCGTCCATCATTGAAATTAAATGTTGAGGCAAAAATTCCAAAAGGAAAAGCACCAATTCCAAATGACATGTGGAATCCTCCATCTCCAAAACCAAATCCTGGGAATCCCTAGAGAATACGAACAGTTTGGTATTAACTACAGGAGGTGAACATAGAAAGGTCTATCAACACCAACAACTACTGCATATTCAGGTTCATATTTGTTTTGCTACAGTAAAACTAACTTGTGTCAAACACACTTGAATCGAATACATCAGATGAGTCGAATGTTTCGTTCGGTCCCAATTTTTTCCCGTCATCTTAGTAAATTAAACACGGATGATTTGAATACTGTTGAATCGAATACTGCGGTTGTGTCGAATATATTTTGTGGTCCCTCCCTTCTAAACTATACCAAAATTTCCATTTTTGTGTCGAACATCAAAGGCGTCATGCTTTCTCAGGTAAAATTTGTTGACATCGGCTTGATTGACCGAGTGTGACCGATCAGCCGTAACAGTGTCACCAGAGCCTGTTGTTAGTTTCTGGCTGTCGGTCACACATCATCACATTGTTAATACAAGTGCACAGGTGAAGTAAAACGTTTGGGTATACATAACTTAATATAAAATGTTTTAGTCTACAAACCATAACATCATGACCTACTGTGTTCTGTTAACACATGACCGCCGAAAAATATAAGGAAAAAATAAACGATAAATTACATATTTTCCACACGAAAAATGCAAAGTAAAAATACTTGGTCTGTCATCGATTTATTAATCTATGCCTAAATTCTGAATACACTGATAAAATAGCAACACTAATATGCTGGATGTTTTTATTCTGTACAAAACATTGTCGCAATGCACAATCATGCAGCCGATAAACACTGACCACGGCCTTCACGTTTTATACAAAATCAGCACGCGTACTGTCGATCAAATTTTCCTGAACTGTTCATTGTTTCACAATATTTAATTGTAGAACAATATAAACGGGTTTTAAGAGAAATAATGTGAGTACAACATATACATTTATATTCTTATAATGTATGTATCGTTTTCATAGAATATTATGCAGTAATGAGTACGACTCCGTGTGTAATCGCCTGTCTGTATGGCAAAGATTATTTTACTCATGAATTTTGTTTTGCTCTGTAACCGTGCACAATATTGTTTATTAGATAAACAAATAATTGTTATGTACAATTAATTACTTTATCATTTCTTGTTTATTTTCGACCATGTTATCAAGCACTTGTTATGCATACAGCCGATTATACTTGTGTATTTTGTCTCCATATACAAATGGACACAGATAAGTCAAACCATCGGATAAGTCAAATATTTTGCTTGGTCCCGATGATTTCGACTTATCCAAGTTTTACTGTACTTTCTTACATCTAAATTAGATTTTAATCAAATTTATATCAAAATTGTCAAAGGACAACAATGGTATACAGCATTACCTGGGTATTTGACTCGACATGATAGTGAAGTTGTAAGCTTTTTAATTAAGTTAGTAATTCTGATATGTAAATTCAAAACACTACACATCTTTATAGTAACGTACCCCTCCTTGATTTTCTGGTTCAGATCTTTGACCTGCAGGTCTTGGTGGCAGTTTTTCTCTGTAAAGAAAGATGGGATTTTATCATGCGTCAAAGGTTTAAGTCAAAGCCAAAGTGGTGAAGACAGGTTTTCAATATACACAATTAGCCACAGATTCTCATTAATGAATACATGAAGTTTGATCTACATTCATTAAGATATTCAGTTGTAAATTCTACAAACAGTAACGAAAATAAATGGTAAATTGGTCATTTCCAAACACAAATTATTCAAAGTTTCCTCATTCTTAATATGGGGATCAAACCCAAGACCCCTGACTTACTAGTCTTATGCTCAACCGATCAAGCTAAACAGAAGATCTCTCTAGCCGAGCTGTGTAATGGCACTGGTATTTACCAGGGTTACATCTATACAGATTGAGACAAGAAAATACAAAATTCAAGATCACAGACAAATTAATAACATCCGTGATATTGGCATAACCAAAACAGTCATGAAATATCGTTGTTGTCGTCACTAATGAATGGATATCCTATGCTTGAGTATCCAGAATTCCACACAAACCTTGGGTCCTGCTGGTTGCTGGAGCCCCTGCCATACACTGGAATAACCTTGTCCTTGCCGATACCTGCTTTACACACTGGACACATCTGTCTCTGTGGACGAGTCTCCAACCACTGATGAAGGCAGGGCCAGCTGTAATGATAATCTTCTTTTAAAAAACATGTTACTTTATTTACATCATTTTAACAGACATCATCTTTAAACCAATACTGATTAAGCATGGGGGGGGGGGGGTTCTAACTTCAGTTTGTACATCATTTTGACTCAACTTTTACTACCATATTACCCATGGTCAATCAAAGATGGCAGTCTGTACAAATGTCTTGTTACTGGTCTGTAGAATATCTCCACATTCATATCATTTTCATGTGAGAAAATCATTATCAATCATTACAAGACCTATTTGCTTTTGAAATGAAGGTCTTTAATTCTTTTAATGTACAATATTAATTAACCGCGCCATTGCTTAAATGGCCAGAGGGTCGGAGACTTGATGTATGGCCGATCTGAGCCAGGCACGACTAGCCCATTCCTAATTATGTCAGACTAATTGCCTTCACACCTGCTGTGTATACATGTACACTAACAAGCCACGCCATAGTGGGTCTCCCACCCTGAATAAGTCTCTATTAAATGGATGGAAATTTGTAGGCAGATTTTTTTTTTTGGTGTGTGTATCAATATTGACAAGTCAAGAAGTAAATTCCACAACTAAATAATGCAATAATATAATATAAGTCTGAACCCTTTGGACTAATTAATCTTGTGCACAATAGTACTCGGTCTATTCAATTCTTTGGATTTTCAGACACCAGATACACTGTATGGACATTCTGATCGCAAATCTGATGCAATGATAAACAGAAGAGGGAAAATGCAACAACCAGCTTTAACCATTTAAGCTATATTAATTCCATACCACATGTGTTAAGCCCAGTCCAGTTCTGATACATGAGATATATACGTATACTGTTGACCATCACAAAACATGTTAACACACAATACATCTGGTTACAAGAGCTAGCTTCTATTGAGTCAATATAATACAGAGTCAAGCATTATGGATCAATAGAGCGCCGCCATCTATTCAATTAGTAGCTAGACATGGTATCAGGGCCAGAGGGAACTCGGGCTATTCAATTAGCAGTAGTTCCAAATCTGAATAGATAATGTCATGTTTTATGAAGTAGAATTATGATAATAATTATTCCTTGATAGAGCGTCCGATTTATGTGGTTGACCAAAGCAATCCCCAAAGACAAATGTTACCCAAACAACTTGTCAGTCGTACCAAAACAAATGTCCACACATGCTGACAACTGGATCACGTGCAGTGTCTAGGCAAATGTTGCACTCATAAAATGTCCCTGCATCTGTGTCCGCGGAATCTGCTCCTCCGGGGGGCGTGGTGCCTCCCTCCGCTCCAGTCGGCGTCGCCATATTCAATATTTAGTTTTACACTTGATATCTTGGCTGATTCTATTCTATAGACGTCATTATTTGGTAAAACTATGCGATGATCAAGCCTCTACTCCATCGTCACGTCAAAATAAGATTTACTCTAAAAGTCCCGGAAGTTTCTGTGTTGACGTATACTTACCCATGCGCAGTAAAGCACAAAGGGAGGTAATACGGAGATAATGATAATAGGTAGCATGCAAGTAATATATGTCGGTCTTGTACTTCTGAATATCTAAATACCCATAGAAATACAGAGAATATATTATATATGTTATCACATATCTTCTAGATTTATATTTCAGTATGCGTTCAAGCTATGGATTATGTGCTTATTTATAGACTAGCTACAGTTAAAAAAATATCAAAAGACAAGTTATCCTATTACTTTATAGCTACATGTACACGTTTATACGATATCCATTTTTTTTGTATATTGTAGCTCGGAATAACTGATCGCAGATAAATGTAATTGCATACAATATGCCACAAAAGATGACATATAAATGTAATAGAAAGGAGTAATGAAAAATACCCTGCTTGTTCCGGGCTTCGAACTAACGACCTTTCGCTTTCAAGGCAAACATCCTACCACTAGACTAAAGGGTTACTCCGCTGTTTTGAGCTAGTAAGGTGACCCAGAGACCTTATACTCTCAACTGTTACACAAGTTTAGTATCAACGATATCTTTAAAACGTAACGGGTGTTTCACAAACCAGGAAACCCAGAATGTAAAAAAAAAAAAAACATATTCAAAAGGAATCTTGACGCTCACCATTGAATGATCTTTATATCGGTTCTATGTAGGACTGATATTTTCTTCTTCAATTATTTGATAACAAGGGGAACCTATAAATGATATCTAAGAAAGTTCCATGCATTTTCAGCGAATAAGCAATAGCAATACTAAACTTAAACTGTTAGCCATTTTGTTTTTTGGATCAGACTCAAAAATCAAATTGGTACAACTAGGACCAGTGGGACCTATGCATATGGAGTATGCGAAAAATCCTTTCTCATGTGTCATTGTTTTGTGTCCATGATTTCTGTATACCTCTGTTATGACTGCCTTTAAAATTTAAAACAAGGAAATGAAAACAAACATCTAATGTAACTGTTAAATAAATAACTTTATTTGCTGCTCGCATCTATTGAAATCTCCAAAAACAAAATCATTTTATAATAACACGTTTTATAAATTTTGGATAAAATTAGTTATATTATGATTATAACTTTTATTGGTTCTAGATTCGTCTCTTCTTTCCAGAAGACAATGGCATTCGGCCCAAATTTCCCTGTGTCGCGAGTTTCTCCTGTAGATCTGATATAGTGTACTTTAGATGATTCACTTCCCTATCATATTCCGTTTTCAGATGCTGGAGTTTCTTCCGGAAAATCTCTTGATTAGATGAACTGGATTGAGCAGGTGGAATTGATGTCTTCTGCTTAAGTTTTGACAACTTGTTTTCATAATCCATTGAAAGTTTGAGGATTTCAGATTCCTTTTCGGTATTGGATTTATCCATTTTTTGTTGCATCTGATGAATTTCGTCGTTTTTCTGTTCAATAATTTCCTGACGTTTGTCAACCTCCGTGGTCTTCTCTCTGTTCAGTTTTTCTATCAATTTGTTTATTTCTTTGGAATGTTCCTCCTGCATCTCTTCAACTAATTTGGCGTGTTTCACTTTTTCAGTGTGTATCTCAGATTTTGCATCAAGGAGCTCACTTGTTTTTTTCTTTACTTCTTCTTGGCTATTTCTAATGCTTTCTTCCAGGTCACAGACAGTGTGAAGTTGTTTGTGCAGAGTATCAATCATTCCCTGCAGATCAGAAACAGTTTTTTCAAGTTCGGCATTTTTTCTCTCTATTCTTTCCTTGTCTGTTCTGAATTGTTTTGCTTCCTCCGATAACTCTGTTTTCCTCTTCAGCAAATCAACAATGGCCAACTGCCAGTTATCAAATGTGTCAATGATGGTGTCCAGCTCTAAACATTTTTCATTTTTATTTTTCGGTGTTGATTGTTCACCTCCATCCATCTTAAGGCTAGATTATTGACCCCTGTAAAGTTACATTAAAATGAATGAATATTTTGTAAATACAGATCTAAACATGTATACCTTTGTGCTATTATTTTTCAATTAATTAGGGTGTTTTTATTTATATCAGATTTAATTTTCTAAATATGATCAGGTACGACATTTGTCGCAGATTAAAAGATAAGAAATAATTGAAAGTTTCTAATCATCTACATTGTATAATGTAGTTATTGCTGGACTTTCGAATGACACATTTTGACCGCGGGCTGGGAATTTGACAAGTCCCTGTGGTTGTATCACTATCACTGAATATCAGAGGCATATGACAGACACTAAGTTTTACTAATACAGTAATGTTCAAAATTTAACTCAAAGAGGTTTGTAATGATGGCGATAATGTTAAAATAGAGTTAAGATCAACATTATCTAGAGACAGTGGGCTACCTACAGTACAGCATAATATGCTGTAAAAGGAGTCTTGATCATGATACATATTATGTGTCATGATCAAGACTCCCATTATAATTATAAACCCCTGTTTTAATCCAAATATTTGGGTTTTTTTTGTGTAAATTCTGATTTGATGACTGAAAACCCCGAAAGCTCGCCCCTAGACTTAATATTTAGAGTATATAAAAATATCTCACCATGCTGAAGAAAATGATACAAAATTTCGCAGCGATGAAACTTTTAGCAGACGGGAGATTTACTGAGTTGCGGGAACGCTTCAATTTTCTACTGCAAAAAACACTCGAAAGACCAAGATTAAACAATGTATAATATTGATTATCCACAAAAGAAGAATGGTTTATTTAATACAAAATATTAATGCCAAGCAAAATGAATTATGGTTTATTTTCATAGAAATAAATGAAATTCAAGCAATGTATTATCATAATGTATGAGTAATAAAATTTAACTTTCACTTTTCATTTAACAGGAAGTTAACAGCGCCACCTGCAATATTAATGTAACGGATGTGTCACCTAAGCCGAGCCTCCTAAGCCACATAAACATTGCTGTTGCAGTGTAACGAAGGTTATGGGCGACATAGTATTATGCAGAGAAGGATATGGTTCGTCTCGTGTGAAGAAAAATTACGTGTCAACAGACGATGGACGATTATTAGTGGTTGACCAGTCACCGACTGGCACGACAGTCTCTCACTTCTTCAGGGTAACGTCTAAAAATAGATGTCCACGTGTTTTGTGTATACATCCATTCTACAGCATATACTTCTTGCATCAGAACTGTTGGATATTTTTGCCGTTTCTTAATATCAATTAGAGATAAACCGAATTGGTTGAATAGGCTTAAACCGGGGTATTCTCCAATTTTATTTTTAGCCATTTTAACAATTTTTTGGTGTAAATATAGCAACATAGACAACCCATGTAAATATGATTGGACTAACTTTCACATTGTGAACATCTTCCAGCATGATACAAAAGGGAATTTCAATTGAGCTCAATTGCAGTGAACTGGCAAGGCGGGGTTTTTATTCCCCCTGTGCATTCAAACAATTTCAATTATATGTGTATCTGTCTGACGCCATATATGCCATTATTATAAACTCTGGAAGTATGTATCATGGTTTGATTGGCCACTTAAGGAGGTCCAAATGGCTTATAATACATGTTTTCTTGTTCCAAATGTCCAATGTTACATTCACTGAAATATATGACAATGATGTGCTAGTGCTAGTGCTAGAGATGACTCATGATCATATATAAGTTTACACACAATCTACCATTCAGATCCCTGTTACCATTTGCTCCAATTTGTGTTACTCACACATGTGTTACAGGTTGGGTTTCCGCTCAAATGATAAAACGAAATCCTGTGTTGAGTTCGGACCATTTATTCAAGTATATCCTAGCTGTGATGATATATATACCAGACTCTGCGTGTGGCACAAAGTCTAAGATACTCATGGTATCGTCATACTAGCGACTTGAAAATATTACATCAGGACTGTATATTAAATGTTTGGCCAGTGCGACAAAAAAATACAGTCCGACCTCTGGTTGTCACGATTGTAAATTTGACAATGACAGGAAAACTGATCTGGCGCCAAAACATTGGACCAATAAGAACGTACGTATCTCTATGATGCAAGACAAAAGACTTGACCATTGACCACAGTACAGAATACGGACGGACGAGAATATAACGAAACGATATAACATTACATTTTGAACATAACAATACTTATTACAACTAGGTAATTACGGAACAATTTAAATACAAAATAAACATAAAAATAATCCTGCCACACATGCATTTCCTATGAGTAGTAAATCATTCATTTGATAACATACATTAACATGACCAATGATCATGTAACCCCCTGGAATTCTATATAAGATGACATACATGTAGATATATTTGTTGTGATTGTCCATCTACACACTTGTATACATGTATATATATTCTCATGAGTTAAGATACATAATATGATATTATATTTTACAGTCTGTATTTCTACCACAAGGTTACCCCGAGAGTGTGAGTCAGGATTATCTGGAGTATCAAATATGGGACACAATACAGGTAATTAAAAAAAATAGAATCTGCTGCTTATTAAACCTACAATTATGCATATTTTATACCTCCATCATTGGTCTGTCTTTAAAGTCTGAATTTCGTTATATTTTAAGACATCCCTACCTCTTAGCTTTACCCATAAATCAAAGATTGTACAGAATGCACACGTGCATAAATTAATCATATTCTCGTGTGAAATTTTTCACGTAACAATTAAAGGCTTACACAGCTTTACCACACCCTCCCTTATCTGACCCTTATTTCATGTCAGTAGACACAAGTTATGGTGTAATAATGATTATGTAGCTAACTCTATATCATCGTCGTTATTTTCAGGCTTTTGCCAGCAGCATCACAGGGACCTTGGCCGCCCAGGCTGTACTGAAAGGAGTGGGGGTCGGTGATGAAAGTGCTACTGTTCTGGCTGCAACTATGACTTGGATACTCAAAGGTTGAAACCTTTATAGGAACAAGGCCTTCTTTTCTTTGCATCTAGGTCACCTGACTGGAAGTGGTTCCCATATGATTTTTGACTTGCTAATGTATAAGTAGTATTATGTAGGATTGCAACAAATCAATAGGGTTGTTTCCTTATTCAATTTTTGGGATAAGGCCAATTCACTAACACCAAATAAGGAGGTCGAGGTTGAAATATCCTTATCCAGCTTGATTTCAAAACGAAGTGCATGTTTTTTTTTCTATTTTCTTTTTTTAAATTTCAAAAGAAGTTCATTTGCATTCATTTTTAATTATTCAAAAAATCATAATGGTATACCTTATTCATAAATATAACAATTTGGAAAGGGGTTTGTTTTGATTAAAACCTTAGAATACTCATTAAGAGCAACAAAAAATAAAAGCATAAGGAAACTAATTTAATAGTGCAATAAAAATTGGCATAGTATTTAATATTATACCACCATCTTTGTCATTTTGTTTTCCAAGATGGAACTGGGATGCTTGGGAGGATAGTATTTGCCTGGCTTCGTGGATCTAGCTTGGATTGTAACTCTAAAAGATGGAGGTAAAGAGAAACAGCTTCATCAACTTCTAATTAATTAACATCATTACCAAGGATATATTAGTGGCCATTCAGATGTTACTGGTATTGTTTAGTAAATTAAAAATATGAAAATAAAATGCCATTCAAAGGTTGAAATACAAATATGTACAAAGCTTGGGATGGTCTAGTGGTAATGCACTTGCATTTCACCAAGGTGACCAGGGTTGAGTCTGCAATCGGAGGTGAAATGGCCATCTACCGGACCAAGTGAGTTTTCTCCTGGTACTTCAATATTCTCCCACAGTAAAACCTCTCACAGGCTGCCGTCTGTGCCAACAAGTTGATAGAAATTATTTTGCAAATTTTGTGAAATACTGTAGCTTGTAATTTTATTAAAACTTAACACAGCTAAAGTTGGCCGTGTCCTTATTAACTCCCATAGTTCCAGTCAACACACCTGTATTGTGATTTGAATCTGAGAGATTAGGGTTCCTGTTTCAGGTTATTTGCAGACATCTTGAATGATCTTGCTATCTGTATAGAGATTCTGGCACCAAACTTCAAAAGCATTTTTACCCCTTTGGTGTGTACTGCAGGGATATGCAAGGTAAGTTCAACATGGACCCTAGAACTTCAAAATTATGATGTAGTTGTCCATATGATAGTTAAAGTTCAGCATGGACCCTAGAACTTCAAAATTATGATGTAGTTGTCCATATGATAGTTAAAGTTCAGCATGGACCCTAGAACTTCAAAATTATGATGTAGTTGTCCATATGATAGTTAAAGTTCAGCATGGACCCTAGAACTTCAAAATTATGATGTAAATGTCCATATGATAGTCAAAGTTCAGCATGGACCTTAGAACTTCAAAATTATGATGTAGATGTCCATATGATAATCAAGGTAAAAAACGTTATGCATCCTTCAACTTCATTTATATTGTTATTCATAACATCACTCTCAAACTTTTAACTAAAAGAATGTCTACCTGTTGTTTTTGTCTATTGGTTGTCGTTGTTGTTGTTTGTGATGTTTTCTGTTGTTGCTTTGAAGATAAGGTGTGAACATTGTCCTGAATATAAAATTGCTTTTGTGATCAGTCCATTGTAGGCGTGGCAGGTGGCGCAACCAGAGCTGCTTTGACCCAACATCAGGCCAGACGAAACAATATGGCCGACGTATCAGCCAAAGATGGAAGTCAGGTTAGACCAACAAATAAACTTTAATGGTACAATGCAATATTTCACAGCCAAACATGAAATTAATTATTTGTTTTAGAAAAAAATACCTATACTGGTTACTGATTGCTTTTCCACTCAACAGGAGACTTTGGTCAACTTGGCAGCATTGGTCTGTAATCTGGCTCTCATCCCTCTAGTTACTGGCAAACAAACGTAAGTATGATTGAAATTATGACACACATTTTTTTTTCTTATTTCAAATTCATTATTAAGTACTGTAAAATCTGTAATCAAATATGGTAATGGAGATGCCTTGGTCACCACTGTATATTTTTGATGAAATACAGCACATAGATAATCATTGTAAACATTTTTTTCTAACTTATAGCAAAACCAAATGAATGGATAAACAAAATGAAACTAACTTACAAATAAAACAAAACAAGGCAAACTCCAGAGAAAAACTAGACTCAAAATAGTTCTAAAAACATACCCTTTACTGACAGTTGCGAAAATACATTGTATATGAAAATTGAAGTAAAAGTTATATTACTTAATTTTTTTCTTTTCTTCAGTCTCATCTGGTTCCTGTATGTAATATTCACCTGTTTACATCTCTATGCAAATTACTCTGCTGTAAAATGTGTTGTCATGGAAACAATGAACCAATCAAGGTTGAATCTCATTGTGAAAGATCTTCTGGACAGCTCCCACATTCCAGGTGTAAAGCAAACCAACCATTCAGAGCCTGTGGTGTTTAGTAAGTTATATGTTATATCACATACATACCCTGTTATCATTGTCATAACAAACATATAACTACACTGTTGTCATTGTCATAACAACCACATAACTACACTGTTGTCATTGTCATAACAACCACATAACTACACTGTTGTCATTGACTTAACAACCATATAACTACCTTGTTATCATTGACTTAACAACCATATAACTACCTTGTTATCATTGACTTAACAACCATATAACTACCTTGTTATCATTGACTTAACAACCATATAACTACCTTGTTATCATTGACTTAACAACCATATTAATACCTTGTAATCAGTGTGAAAATACCCATATAACTACCCTGTTATCATTGTCATAAAAACCACATAACTAATGCCCTGCTGGTAGGGGGTAAGAATTGTACCTGCTGCCCCCATTGCATGATCGTAAGAGGCGACTAAATTTGGGATCTTATCTTTTCTCTTCTTTCTAAACAACTTTCTTCTTCCTAATGTCTCCCTTGACAATGCCTCACTTTTGGCATTTAGTTGAGCGTTCGCCGCTGTGAGGAAGGCTTTGGGTTCTGTCCCCTAGCCGAGACATACCAGAGTCTTTAAAAATGGTAGTTGCTACTCCTACTTAGCGCTCAGCATATTTGGAGTGGGACGACTGGTTGGCCCGTTGTCAGTATAATGTGACTGGGTGGGGTGTGCTGCTGGGTGTCTTCGGCAGTATGCTTCATTGAGGTAGCACTATAAATCGGCAAAAGTTCCGGCCTATCACAAGGAGACTTAACACGAACATACCGCAGCCTTCCAAAACACACATACGCACTAACCACACACATTCATATCGCAAACACGGGAGGCCGTCCTTAAATGACCTTAGCTGTTAATAGGATGTTAAACAAAATAAACCAAACCAAACCAAACCACATAACTACCCTGTTATCATTGTCATAACAACCACATAACCACCCTGTAATCATTGTCAAAACAACCACATAACTGCCCTGTTATCAGTTTGATAACACCCTCATAACTACCCTGTTATCAGTATGATAACACCCTCATAACTACCCTGTTATCATTGTCATAACAACCACACATCTACCCTGTTATCATTGTCATAACAACCACACATCTACCCTGTTATCAATGTCATAACACCAACATAACTCAAGTACATTGTTTTGACTGTTTGGCTGTAGAATTTATTACCCGTAATTGCTTTTCATACATTGTAAAAAAATATTTTCAGGAACTAGAAGAAAATTGGAAATTGTCCTTGGAAGTTCTGTAGGAAAACTATGCAATAGGTAAGTATTCGTACAGTAAAACCTTATAAAGGGCAGGCCAAAATTAAGTTTAAGTATTTGTAGTTTTTCTTCTTATTCAAAATTCCTCTTTAATAGTACTTTTGCTTAAGTAAAATAATATTTTGACAATTGTAAATTAACATAAAAATTTCATTATTGTACATAAAACAGAATAATTTTAATTTACTTCTTGTTTTTCAAATAGATTCTTAGAGGGCACTTACAGGTAAACTAGTGGGACAATAAAAATTAAAAATGACATTTCAGCGTGTCTTTGAATCCATACCCCTGTTACTAATGATGAGCTAGATAAAAACATGTGATATAAGTTTGGTCCTATACATTACATAACTTGCATACAAATATTAATTTCAGCTGAGATGTCAGTATATACATCCTTGATATCCATTTTCTTACACTTTATTTTATCACATATTCGGCCTGTTATCCAATGAATTCTCCCATGTAATATTTTTGCATATGTTTCTTGTGTAATATACCCTGGAGTGATTTTCAGAAATAGATTGTGAAATCATGATGTAGACAATGACACTATCTGGTACATCATGAATTGAAGATTGCTGCCTCCATTTGTTTTTTCCATCACATTTTGACTGGAAAATCTGTTAAGATATAGGTTTCCTTATTAATGTGATAAAAAGTATCTTAAATTTGTGTTCATTTCAAATGATGTTTTATGAAAATTATGAAATTTCAGTTTTTGCTCGCTAAGGCTCACATTTATAAAATCTCATAATGAAATGAAAACTTATTGAATATAATTTAATGTCCTATATATAGGTGTGGTATACGTTTACAATAGTTGTATAACAAGTAATGGTTCACTTAGAATATTGAGATGATATAGAGAAACTTACATTTTTATTGTTTCACTAATTCTGTGAAAATTTTTAATATTATTGTGTTTGTGTCGTGCTCCAGTGCAAAGGATCTACAGGATCTGCTTTTGTTATACAAAGGAATGCCATACCTTCTAGGCCTTAACATCAAACGAGGTAAGAATTCACCATGGCGATTACAGATAGGTTTTCACTCATAGAAGTTAGTGTTTCTTTTATAGAGCGAAGGGAACCATTCAGTGTGTCATAGAAGCCAATGTTACTTTCATAGAGTTTTAGGAACCATTCAGTGTGTCATAGAAGCCAAGATTACTTTTATAGAGTTTAAGGAACCATTCAGTGTGTCATAGAAGACAATATTACTTTCATAGATAATAAGGAACCATTCAGTGTGTCATAGAAGTCAATGTTACTTTTATAGATAATAAGGAACCATTCAGTGTGTCATAGAAGTCAATGTTACTTTTATAGAGTTTAAGGAACCATTCAGTGTGTCATAGAAGTCAATGTTACTTTCATAGAGAATAAGGAACCCTTCACTGTGTCGTAGAAGTCAATGTTACTTTTATAGAGTTTAAGGAACCATTCAGTGTGTCATAGAAGTCAATGTTACTTTCATAGAGAATAAGGAACCCTTCACTGTGTCATAGAAGTCAATGTTACTTTTATAGAGTTAAGGAACCATTCAGTGTGTCATAAAGTCAATGTTACTTTCATAGAGAATAAGGAACCCTTCACTGTGTCATAGAAGTCAATGTTACTTTTATAGAGAATAAGGAACCATTCAGTGTGTCATAGAAGTCAATGTTACTTTTATAGAGATTAAGGAACCATTCAGTGTGTCATAGAAGTCAATGTTACTTTCATAGAGAATAAAGAACCCTTCAGTGTGTCATAGAAGTCAATGTTACTTTCATAGAGAATAAGGAACCATTCAGTGTGTCATAGAAGTCAATGTTACTTTTATAGAGATTAAGGAACCATTCAGTGTGTCATAGAAGTCAATGTTACTTTCATAGAGAATAAGGAACACTTCACTGTGTCATAGAAGTCAATGTTACTTTCATAGAGAATAAGGAACCATTCAAGTGTGTCATAGAAGACAATGTTACTTTTATAGAGTTTAAGGAACCATTCAGTGTGTCATAGAAGTCAATGTTACTTTCATAGATAATAAGGAACCATTCAGTGTGTCATAGAAGTCAATGTTACTTTCATAGATAATAAGGAACCATTCAGTGTGTCAAAGAAGTCAATGTTACTTTCATAGAGAATAAGGAACCCTTCACTGTGTCATAGAAGACAATGTTACTTTTATAGAGTTTTAGGAACCATTCAGTGTGTCATAGAAGACAATATTACTTTTATAGAGTTTTAGGAACCATTCAGTGTGTCATAGAAGCCAATGTTACTTTTATAGAGTTTTAGGAACCATTCAGTGTGTCATAGAAGCCAATGTTACTTTTATAGAGTTTTAGGAACCATTCAGTGTGTCGTAGAAGCCAATGTTACTTTTATAGAGTTTAAGGAACCATTCAGTGTGTCATAGAAGTCAATGTTACTTTTATAGAGTTTTAGGAACTATTCACTGTCATAAAAGTCAATGTTACTTTCATAGATAATAAGGAACACTTCACTGTGTCGTAGAAGTCAATGTTACTTTCATAGAGAATAAGGAACCATTCATTGGGTCGTAGAAGTCAATTTTACTTTTATAGAGCTTAAAATGTTACTTTCATAGATAATAAGGAACTATTCACTGTCGTAGAAGTCAATGTTACTTTCATAGAGAATAAGGAACCCTTCACTGTGTCATAGAAGTCAATGTTACTTTCATAGAGTTTAAGGAACCATTCAGTGTGTCATAGAAGTCAGTGTTACTTTCATAGAGTTTAAGGAACCATTCAGTGTGTCATAGAAGTCAATGTTACTTTCATAGAGAATAAGGAACCCTTCACTGTGTCGTAGAAGTCAATGTTACTTTCATAGAGAATAAAGAACACTTCACTGTGTCATAGAAGTCAATGTTACTTTCATAGAGAATAAGGAACCCTTCACTGTGTCGTAGACGTCAATGTTACTTTCATAGAGAATAAGGAACCCTTCACTGTGTCGTAGAAGTCAATGTTACTTTCATAGAGTTTAAGGAACCATTCACTGTGTTGTAGAAGTCAATGTTACTTTTATAGAGTTTAAGGAACCATTCACTGTGTCGTAGAAGTCAATGTTACTTTTGTAGAGTTTAAGGAACCATTCTGTGCTATAGACATTAACACTGCAGGCATGAAGATGTAACGTGGAAAATGCATAATAAACTGATACTCATATTCCCCACTATATATAATTACACAATGCTTACTTCTTTAAGGTATTTAATCAATTGTCAATTTATAATGAGTTTGTAATCTGTTAACTAACTATGCTGTCAATTAAAATCAACTAATCTGTTAATGAATTACATGTACATGTACATCAGCTATTTGAATAACCTGTCAGTTATCAATTTACCAACTAACCTGTCAATTAATGGCAAATTAACCAACTAACCTGTCAATTAATGGCCTTTTTACCAACTAACCTCTCAATTAAGGGCCTGTTAACAAACTAACCTTTCAATCAACAGCCAACTTACCTCTCAATTAAAGGCCAATTAACCAACTAGCCTCTCAATTACTGATCAGTTTACCAACTTACCCCATTGTTAAGATTTTACATCTAAAGGACTTGAGTGGCCATCTGATACTTCAAACATAGATTCGCCTCCTAGCCTATAACCTAAGCAAAATTTCAAATGATGATTACCTGGTAATACAAAATAATAGAAAATAACACATAGTAATATAAACCCATTAACAGATAATATCTTAACAGAATAACTGAAATAGGTTGTGTATCATAATTGGGTCACCTATTTGTTAATTTAATGGGTTTTACGTCCGCTGTTACGGCCTTGCGGCCCTTCAAGTGACGAGTGGGTCACCTGGACAACACTACAATGTATAGATAAAAGTCATTGGTTTGTGTTGCAGGAGAAATATGTATAGCACTATCAGAGGGTTCTACCACAGAAGATCAGCTACAGAGCTGCTTTCAAGCAGAAGTCATCAACTATGTGTACGAAAATCTTTATAAAAACAAAGTGAGTATACATGTAGTAAAATTATTTAAACAGAAGTTTGACAATATATATATACGTATATATGTACATTTACTATAATTTACATCATGATCATGCATGATTTTCAAATGTGTTCAATGAGGACAGTAACGGTTTACATTCTATATTTTTGGTACTTGTACATTTTTGATTTATTTTAAAGTTAAAATTGTTTTTGTTTGGAGTTCGTTTTATAATGATAATATTCTTTAAAAAACCTTTGAATAACTTATTTTGATAGACCATATTTATATTGTAGACAATAGCTGTGCTTTTCTATTTGCTGGTGGAAGCAATTAGCCTGTTACTTACTTTTCTAGTTTAAGAAAGTTATTTTTAAAATTTTGATATATTTCAGACACTTCATTCCTCCCTGTCACCTATGGTACAAGCACTGGAAGGTGGTAAGTATATATACCATATTCATGTAATGTGAGAGAGCTTTAAAAATCTTTTATTGAATGTGGCAATTTCAAGCTATCCGACTCTTTCTGAACTGATTAATCTCAACCTAAATCACCTCCAAATATAGTCAATTGAGAGATTCTGTTTCTCATTTTTTTTAGCAGATATGGACCTAAAATATAATCTTTACCTCCATATATAGTCAATTTAGAGATTGTGTTTGTTTTGCCGATAATGGCAGATAATAACCAAATTTAAAATCTTCACTTTCAAAGCAGTCTCAAGACTGTTGGATCTCTTTGGTCCAGTGTTCAGATTGAAACATATTTTTTGAGAGTTCAATGTATTGAGCAGCTAATTTTTGTTGAAGTTCACTATAAACAATTTTAATTTTACTTTTAGGTGATGTGCTTGGTACCTTGACAGCCTCTCTAGCTTACACAAAATCAACGATTGTGGCTTTCCGTCAGGGAGTGCTACAGCAGGGCTGGACTGTAGACCCTGTACTCCTCAATGCCAATGAGTGGCGTGCCAGATGGGACAGTAATGGGGTAACGGACAAGAAGGAGTTCTAGATCACACTGGATGAAAGCTTTATGTCACAATTTATTTCTTCTTTGTCCTTCTGATAATAATGACATTGTCCATCATTTTGTGTCATTCATAGCCGAATGCAGGTTTACCCATCATTAATTTATTCTTGAATTAATTTTCATGGTGGTGTAGAAGAATAAAACCCATACTTCTCTGGATTTTTTTAAAATCACCTGAAATTATTTCTAATCATGCAAGTTTTTAATCTCTGTCTACCAGAATTACAAAGAACAGAGTTAGCTTTGCAACAAAGTAATTTAATATTAGTAACATATGGACAGTGTTACCATAGCAATAGATATCGGCCACTCATAATAAAATGAATTTATATTTATTTTTTTACCAGATAGTGATAAAATATTTCTTTCTTGATGAAGTGTAAAAATGAATAAAAATGAATTGAAAAAGGAAATTGTACAAATGTATTTATTTTATCAAAATTAAAAGGATTACCCCAAAAATATTTCATTGCATTTTTCAAACTATTAAAACTTCACTGTAGCGATGAGCAGTGAACATATAAGATTTTGCAGTGAAAATAAAAGTTTAAATATAAGTTTTTCATTTTTGACCAATTAGAGCGAACCTTTGTATTCACCTCTTTGAAACTTGCCAATTTTTCTAATCAAAGCGAAGACAGATAAATTGGTTACTTTGCTGTTTTTTCTGAAATATTCAGACTAGTTTTTGACAAAATGCTCCCTTGACATCAGTTATTCATGCATAGATTCTCCGATAACAGCAGAAAACTCTTACCAGTAAATTGCGTTGATCAGTCCTTTCAAAATGGCGCTGTCAAGTTGATGTGGAGTAATGTCACAAAGAGATGAATTATTATGAATTATGTTACTGATCCCCCCAATTTTTGACAGTTAATTTTTCGATGTTTCTAATTTTGTTTTATAAAGTTTATAAAATGCAATAAAAAGAAAATTGAATGGTTTTCTGTTTAATATAACATTTCACTCATATTACAGACTCATATGACTCATATGTGCTTTGCACTTATGAAAATATCGATATTCTGTCATACTCGTGAAATATATGTTATATTAAACAGGAAACCATTCAATATCCTCTATATCCACATGTATGATCTACAAGAGGCCCAGAGGGCCTGTATCGCTCACCTGGTTTCATGAGATATGAAACAAGAATGATGCTTAAGTATATTTGTCGCTGGTATTGCTATGTCAATATATATCATAAGCATTTTATATGGGTACATGTACATTGGTTTTATTTTAATACTAAAAATGCCAAAAGGTACATTAATCCATGAAATGAAATTGACTTTTGGCGCGACCCCATAGGGATGCTACCACACAAATGTGAGTGATATCCATTGCTTAGTTTCAGAGAAGATCTTGTTTAGACCAATTGGCCCCTTTTGACCCTGCCCTCTACCCCCTGGGGGTCAGCTCCTTCCTTTATACAATTTTGAATCCCTACCCCAATAGGATGCTAATAGTCAAATATGAGCTGTTTCAGAGAAGTTGATCATATCAATTTAGCTAAATTGACCCCTTTTGGCCCAGCCCCTCAGCCTCCAGGGGATCGGCCCCATCATTTGTACAATTTTGAATCCTTAACCAAAGGGAATGCTACCAGTCACATATTAAAGATATCCATTGCTTAGTTTCAGAGAAAAAAGTTGTTTATATCAATTCTGCCAAAATAACCCCTTTTGGCCCCGCCTCTTAGGTCCCCTGGGGTCAGCCCTGTCATTTGTACAATTTTGATCCCTACCCTAGGGGGTTGCTACCAGGCAAATATGAGTGATATCCATTGCTTAGTTTCAGAGAAGTCATTAATATCAATATAGCTATATTGACCCATTTTTGCCCCACCTCTCAGGCCCCTAGGGGGTCAGCACCACCATTTGTACAACTTTGAATCCCCACCCCATAGTGATTGCTTCCAGGCAAATAGGAGCAATATCCTTTGCTCGGTTTCAGAGAAGAAGTCGTTTAAATCAATACAGCCAAATTGACCCCTTTTGACCCCGCCCCTCAGGCCCCTTGGGGGTCAGTCCTGTCATTTGTACAATTTTGAATCCCTACTCTAGGGGGTTGCTACCAGGCAAATATGAGTGATATCCATTGCTTAGTTTCAGAGAAGTTGTTTATATCAATTTAGCCGAATTGACCCCTTTTGGTCCCGCCCCACAGCCCCCAGGGAGGTAGACCCCACCATTTGTACAATTTTGAATCCCTACCCAAAAGGGATTCTCATAGTCAACATTGAGCAATATATATTGCTTAGTTTCAGATGAGAATTTGTTCATATCAATTTAGCCAAATTGGCCCCTCTTGGCCCCGCCCCTCAGGCCCCCCGGGGGTCAGCCACACCATTTGTACAATTTTGAATCCCCACCTCATAGTGTTGCTACCAGGCAAATATGAGCAATATCCTTTGTTCGGTTTCAGAGAAGAAGTTGTTTATATCAATATAGCCCAATTGACCACATTTGGCCCCACCCTTCCGGCCCCTGGGGGTCAGCCCCATCATTTGTTCAATTTTGAATCCCCACCCCAAAGTTATGCTACCAGGCAAATATGAGCGATATCCATTGCTCAGTTTCAGAAGAAGAAGTCGGTATCATCAATATAGCTATATTGACCCATTTTGGCGCCGCCCCTCAGGCCTCTAGGGGGTCAGTCCCTTCATTTGTACAATTTTGAATCCCCACCCAAAAGTGATGCTACCAGGCAAATATGAGTGATATCCATTGCTCGGTTCCAGAGAAGAAGTCGTTAATATCAATATAGCTATATTGACCCATTTTTGCCCTGCCCCTCAGGCCCCTAGGGGGTCAGCACCACCATTTGTACAATTTTGAATCCCCACCCCATAGTGATGCTTCCAGACAAATAGGAGCAATATCCTTTGCTCGGTTTCAGAGAAGAAGTCGTTTATATCAATATAGCCAAATTAACCCCTTTTTGCCCCGCCCCTCAGGCCCCTGGGGGGTCAGCCCCATCATTTGTACAATTTTGAGTCCCCTACCCATAGGGATGCTTCTGACCAAATTTGGTCAAATTCTGATCAGTGGTTATGAAGAAGAAGTCAATTGTTGACGGACGGACGGACGGATCTACATCTTTGCATGGTGTGTTGTTGCACTGTGCAATACTTCATTTGAGTTATCTACCTTGATTTATTTTCCAAATCCAGGTGACAATTCAACTCGCCACTGCCAAAACATTTTCGACATAAACAATTTGGAATAGCAGACTGTCTCATTTTCCATGTTCAGGTAACAATTCAACTTGCCATTAACAAAACATTATGGACGTAAACAAATTGGAATGGCAGAGTGTCTCGTATCAAAATTTGGGGGACAAAGCCTGTATTAGTAGTTATTGCCCTTTTTTGTCAGAGTCATAGTTTTTCACCAGGGCATATACTGGAAATGTACATATTTTAGTGGTATCCTATTTTAGATCATTTCCTTGGGAGCATTGTGCTAAATTATAATTGCACTTATTATACCTTCTACATACTGTTTCAATAAACAAGAGCTGTTGGAGAACAGCATAGCTCGTCTCACAAATGTTTGTCAATAAATAATCAAAATATGCTAATTGGTATGGTTTCGTAAATTGCATTAATAATATCTATATTGTTTACTTGAGCAGATTGTGTATTGAGTTTTCATCCAATTTTCAAAACCATACCAATTTATATATATATGTAAATTATCTATTGACAAACATTCGGGAGACAAACTTTGCTGTTATAAATTGACTAAATATATTAAAGCCACATACTCCCTAAGAAACATATATCATTGTTTACATTTTGAGCTTTTTACAGTTTTGGGACTTGATACATACCTAACAGAATATCATGAATCAGAAACTGAAAGAAAATGTGTATTTATGAAAGTATACGGGGAATTCCCAAAAATAATAACTATGGCTGCCGGACCAAGTTTCTCTGAAAATTGGTCCCTACAATGCAACGGCGGGTTTTTCAGTCCATACAAAATGGCGGAACGCCGAAAGCATGGACCTGCGAAAACGCAGACAGATTCTGTCAAAAAAGACGCAAAAGTGAGTGGAATCGGCAAAACCCGAGTATTTCCTTAGGAAGGGAAATGATGCGTTGGAACTTAGCAAGAGAAGAAAAGGGAATAGACTCGAATTGTCAACTTCATCGATCTAAAATTTTATCAATGTTTTGTTGTATGCATATTGCTACATTTTAAAAGTAAGTATTTAAATGTAAACTATGTTTGTTTATTTTGTTCAGTTACCTCAGTATTACACGAATATTCTGTTAATATGTTTAAATGAAAGCACTATTAGGCAAAGTTCATGTATGCTCGATATGTAAACAACGGCCATGTGTGTAATTTATGTACAGTGCACATTGTTAGCTCACCTGCCCGAAGGTGGTGCTGCGTCCGTCGTCCGTCCGTCCGTCGTCAACTTTTCATTTAAACAACTTCTTCTTAATAACCAAAAGGCCAGGGGCTTGATATTGGGCCTGTAGCATGTTAGGTTGAAGAGCTACAGAGTTTGTTCAAATAAATGACCTTGACCTTCATTCAAGGTCACATGGGTCAAATAGGCGATAATCTTCAAACAATACCCAAGAGTCACCAATACCTGAATATTAGGCCAATAATATGCTGGAATTAACGTCTATACATTTATTGACATGAATAAACCTAGCTTACTCTGATATTTGAACAAAATGGTAATCAGCATTGTGTCTGTAGAAATGACCTTAATCAACTTCAAATTTGCTGTACAGCCAGGTGAGCGATACAGGCCCATTGGGCCTCTTGTTATATCCTAGTTCTCGGCTCCGCGACAAATCTCACTATAAAGATAAATACGGCGAGTTATTTTTATACACTGATGTCTCAAGGACTCCCCCGGTCAAGCGTCAAGGCCAGTGGTCATGAGCATCTTGGATTGCCATTGATACATGTGTGCAACTAGAATTTTAGGTTGTTTGGGATTATGTGGCTTTAAATAATTGCTTTTAGACCTATTTCTTTTAATTTTTGATAGAAAAATTATCCTTATGAGAGTTGTCTCCCTTGAAAATTGTTTTACTGTATCAATTGTCTAACGTGAGCATTTTCACATTGTTTTTTTCAGTTTCATTCAAAGAAGAGATAGTGTAATTCTAATAGAAGGACTCTTTTACCAAATATCAGCAACCTATTATAATCATAAAGTGATGAGCTTTCAACACTTACACAAAAATGTGTAAATATCCCAAAAAATGTTTTTTTTTTTAAATCTTTCAGTTTAACTCCGGAAAGGGATAATTTAACATTCACAGGGACCCTTATACCATGTATTACTATGCTTTTCAACACTCGCAACAAAATCTTCATGCAAAAATGTTCTAAGTCAAAAAAAAAAAGAAAAAAAAAAAAGATTCAAACAGAAAAAAATCCAATTTTTTTAATTTTTACTCCAGGTAGGCATAATCTTACTCTAGAGACACTCTATTGCCAAATATCAGCACCCTAGTACATTATAAAGTGATGTATTAATACCTTTCAACACTTGCACCAAAAACTTAACCCAAAGTCCAAAAAATTTCAAAAAATCTTTTAGTTCGACTCCGACAGGGGATAGTTAACCCCACAGGGACTATATTACCATAATTTACTATACCTTTCAACACTTGCACCAAAAACTTAACCGAAAGTCCAAAAAATTTCAAACAAGAGGCCCATGGGGCCTGTATCGCTCACCTGGTTGGATTAGACCAAATGTCGAAATAATGTTCATATTCAATTTGTTTTATTTGTAAAACAATGCTATATATGGTTATAGTATTGGAATCGGAACTGCTTTAAGATTAATGAAGTCCAGACTCTCTAAGGTCTGAAAAACCTCAAGAATTGTTTATAGAACATGCATTCATCACTTTATGACTAGTAGCGATTTAAAGGAATTACCTCTATTTCACCTATTGGGCCCAGCCCCTTAGGCCCTTCGGGGGTCAGAGTCACCATTTATGCAAATCTGTTCCCCTGTTTCTGACCAAATTGGTTCAAATCCATTCATAACTTGATGACTAGTAGCGATTCAAAGGAATTACCTCTATTTCCCCCCACTGGGCCCCGCCCTTTTGGCCCCTTTAGGGTCAGAGTCACCGTTTATGCAAAATCTGTTCCCCTTCCCCCAAGGATGTTTTGGACCAAATTGGGTTCAAATCCATTCATAACTTTATGACTAGTAGCAATTTAAAGGAATTACCTCTATTTCCCTTATTGGGCCCCACCCATTTGGCCCCTCCCGGGTCAGAGCCACCATTTATGCAAAATCTGTTCCCCTTCCCCCAAGGATGTTTCTGACCAAATTGGGTTCAAATCCATTCATAACTTTATGACTAGTAGCGATTCAAAGGAATTACCTCTACTTCCCCCACTGGGCCCCGCCCTTTTGGCCCCTTTAGGGTCAGAGTCACCGTTTATGCAAAATCTCTTCCCCTTCCCCAAGGATGTTTCTGACCAAATTGGGTTCAAATCCATTCATAACTTTATGACTAGTAGCGATACAAAGGAATTACCTCTGTTTCCCCCACTGGGCCCCGCCCTTTTGGCCCCTTTAGGGTCAGAGTCACCGTTTATGCAAAATCTGTTCCCTTCCCCCAAGGATGTTTCTGACCAAATTTGGTTCAAATCCATTCATAACTTGATGACTAGTAATGATTCAAAGGAATTACCTCTATTTCCCCCACTGGGCCCCACCCCTTTGGCCCCTCAGGGGTCAGAGTCACCATTTATGGAAAATCTGTTCCCCTTCCGCCAAGGATATTTCTGACCAAATTGGGTTCAAATCCATTCATAACTTTATAACTAGTAGCGATTTAAAGGAATTACTTCTATTTCCTCTTTAGGGACCCGCCCATTTGGCCCCTTGGGGGTCAGTGTCAACATTTATGCAAAATCGGTTCCTCTTCCTCCAAGGATGTTTCTGACCAAATTGGGTTCAAATCCATTCATAACTTTATGACAAGTAGCGATTTAAAGGAATTACCTCTATTTCCCCTATTGGACCCAGCCCCTTTAGCCCCTTTGGGGTCAGAGCCACCATTTATGCAAAATCTGTTCCCCTTCCCCAAAGGATGTTTCTGACTAAATTAGGTTCAAATCCATTCATAACTTGATGACTAGTAGCGATTCAAAGGAATTACCTCTATTTCCCCCACTGGGCCCCGCCCTTTTGGCCCCTTTAGGGTCAGAGTCACCATTTATGCACAATCTGTTCCCTTTCCCCCAAGGATGTTTCGGACCATATTGGGTTCAAATCCATTCATAACTTAATAACTAGTAGCGATTTAAAGGAATTACCTCTATTTCCCCTATTGGGCCCCGCCCCTTTAGCCCCTTTGGGGTCAGAGCCACCATTTATGCAAAATCTGTTCCCCTTCCCCCAAAGATATCTCTGACCAAATTGGGTTCAAATCCATTCACAACTTTATGACAAGTAGCGATTTAAAGGAATTACCTCTATTTCCCCCACTGGGCCCCGCCCTTTTGGCCCCTTTAGGGTCAGAGTCACCGTTTATGCAAAATCTGTTCCCCTTCCGCCAAGGAAGTTTCTGATCAAATTGGGTTCAAATCCATTCATAACTTTATGACTAGTAGGGATTTAAAAGAATTACTTCTATTTCCCCTATTGGGACCCGCCCCTTTGGCCCCTCGGGGGTCAGTGTCACCATTTATGCAAAATCGGTTCCTCTTCCTCCAAGGATGTTTCTGACCAAATTGGGTTCAAATCCATTCATAACTTAATGACAAGTAGCGATTAAAAGGAATTACCTCTATTTCCCCTATTGGGCCCCGTCCCTTTAGCCCCTTTGGGGTCAGAGCCACCATTTATGCAAAATCTGTTCCCCTTCCCCCAAAGATATCTCTGACCAAATTGGGTTCAAATCCATTCATAACTTTATGACAAGTAGCGATTTAAAGGAATTACCTTTATTTCCCCTATTTGGCCCCGCCCCTTTGGGGTCAGAATCACCATTTATGCAAAATCTGTTCCCCTTCCCCCAAGGAAGTTTCTGACCAAATTGGGTTCAAATCCATTCATAACTTTATGACTAGTAGTGATTTAAAGGAATTACCTCTATTTCCCCTATTGGGCCCCGCCCCTTTGGCCCCTCGGGGGTCAGAGTCACCATTTATGCAAAATCTGTTCCCGTTCTGCCAAGGATGTTTCTGGCCAAATTTGGTCAAAATCCAATAAGAACTTTTTGACTAGTAGCGATTTGAAGCAAATGTTGACGGACGGACGGACGACACCACGCCATGGCATAAGCTCACCGGACCTTCAGTCCAGGTGAGATAAAAATCTTTTAGTTCGACTCCGACCGGGGATAGTTTAACCCCACAGGGACTATATTACCATAAATTACTATGCCTTTCAACACTTGCACCAAAAACTTAACATTTGAACAAGAGGCCCAGAGGGCCTGTATCGCTCACCTGGTTTCATGAGATATGAAACAAGAATGATGCTGAAGTATATTTGTCACTGGTAATGCCATGTCAACATATCATAAGCATTTTATATGGGTACGTGTACATTTGTTTTATTGTAATTCTAACAAGAGGCCCAATGGGCCTGTATCGCTCACCTGGCTCAACAGCAACTTTGAAGTTGATTGATGTCATTTCTACAGATACTATGCTGATTACCTCTTTATTCAAATATCATAATAAGCTAGGTTTATTCATATTAATAAATTTTCTAGTCCTTCATTCCAGCATTCTATTGGCCTAATATCAGGTCTCGGAGGCTCTTGGCTATCGCAAAATTATTGTTTACAGATTAAAGCCGATTTCATCCCTGTGACCTTGAATGCAGGTCAAGGTCATTTATTTGAACAAAATTGGTAGCACTTCACCCCAGCATGCTAAAAGCCTTATATCAAATACCTGGGCCTCTTGGTTATTAAGTAGAAGTCAATTGAAGATTATAGCCTATTTGAACAATGTGACCTTTAGTGACCTTGAATGAAGGTCATTTATTTGAACAAACTTTGGAGCCCTTCACCCCTGCATGTTACAGGCCCAATATCAAGTCCCTTGGCCTCTTGGTTATTGAGAAGAAGTCATTTGAAGATTATAGCCTATTTGACCCATCTGACCTGGAATGAAGGTCAAGGTCATTTATTTGAACAAACTTTGTAGCCCTTTACCCCAGCATGCTACAGGCCCAATATCAAGTCCCTGGGCCTCTTGGTTATTGAGAAGAAGTCGTTTGAAGATTATAGCCTATTTGACCCATGTGACCTTGAATGAAGGTCAAGGTCATTTATTTGAACAAACTTTGTAGCCCTTCACCCCAGCATGCTACAGGCCTAATATCAAGTCCCTGGGCCTCTTGGTTATTGAGAAGAAGTCGTTTGAAGATTATAGCCTATTTGACCCATGTGACCTTGAATGAAGGTCAAGGTCATTTATTTGAACAAACTTTGTAGCCCTTCACCCCAGCATGCTACAGGCCCAATATCAAGTCCCTGGGCCTCTTGGTTATTGAGAAGAAGTCGTTTGAAGATTATAGCCTATTTGACCCATCTGACCTTGAATGAAGGTCAAGGTCATTTATTTGAACAAACTTTGTAGCCCTTCACCCCAGCATGCTACAAGCCTAATATCAAGTCCCTGGCCTCTTGGTTATTGAGAAGAAGTCGTTTGAAGATTATAGCCTATTTGACCCATCTGACCTTGAATGAAGGTTAAGGTCATTTATTTGAACAAACTTTGTAGCCCTTCTCCCCAGTATGCTACAGGCCCAATATCAAGTCCCTGGGCCTCTTGGTTATTGAGAAGAAGTCGTTTGAAGATTATAGCCTATTTGACCCATCTGACCTTGAATGAAGGTCAAGGTCATTTATTTGAACAAACTTTGTAGCCCTTCGCCCCAGCATGCTACAGGCCCAATATCAAGTCTCTGGGCCTCTTGGTTATTGAGAAGAAGTTGTTAGAAGATTATAGCCTATTTGACCCATCTGACCTTGAATGAAGGTCAAGGTCATTTATTTGAACAAACTTTGTAGCCCTTCGCCCCAGCATGCTACAGGCCCAATATCAAGTCTCTGGGCCTCTTGGTTATTGAGAAGAAGTTGTTTGAATGAAAAAGTTGATGCCGGACGGGTGAGCCGGGCAGGTGAGCTAAAAATGTGTGTTTTTTATGCCAAAAAATGCATTAATCAACCCCAAAATTTGTACAATTTTGAATCCCCACCCCATGACCATGCTTCCATACAAATGTAAGTGATATCCATTGCTTGAGTTTCAGAGAAGAAGTTGTTTATATCAATTTAACCAAATTGACCCGTTTTGGTTCCCGCCCTCAGCCCCAGTGGAGGTCAACCCCAAAATTTGTACAATTTTGAATCCCCACCCCATGACCATGCTTCCATACAAATGTAAGTGATATCCATTGCTTAGTTTCAGAGAAGTTGTTTATATCAATTTAAGCCAAATTGACCTCTTTTGGCCCCGCCCTCAGCCTCAGTGGAGGTCGGTCCCACCATTTGTACAATTTCGAAACCAGACCTCGAAGGGATGCTCACAGTCAAATATAAGCAATATCTCTTGCTTGGTTTCAGAGGAGAAGTTGTTCATATCAATTTTGCCAAATTGACCCCTCTTGACGCTGCCCCTCAGGCCCCCGGGGGGTCAGCCACACCATTTGTACAATTTTGAATCCGAACCCAATAGTGATGATACCAGGCAAATATGAGCAATATCCATTGCTCGGTTTCAGAGAAGAAGTCGTTTATATCAATATAGCCCAATTGACCACATTTGGCCCCGCCCCTCAGGCCCCTGGGGGGTCAGCCCCATTATTTGTACAATTTTGAATCCCCACCCACTAGTGATGCTACCAAGCAAATATGAGTAATATCCATAGCTAGGTTTCAGAGGAGAAGTCGTTTATATCAATATAGCCCAATTGACCCCTTTTGGCCCCGCCCCTCAGGCCCCTGGTGGGTCAGCCCCATCATTTGTACAATTTTGAATCCCCACCTCATAGTGATGCTACCAGGCAAATATGAGCGATATCCATTGCTCAGTTTCAGAGAAGAAGTCGTTTATATCAATATAGCTATATTGACCCTTTTTGGCCCCGCCCCTCAGGCCCCCAGTGGACCAGCCCCACCATTTGTACAATTTTGAATCCCCTACCCATAGGGATGCTTCTGACCAAATTTGTTCAATTTCCGATCAGCAGTTATGAAGAAGAAGTCAAATAATTAGTCAATTGTTGACAGACGGACAACGGGCGCCACGGTATGGCATAAGCTCACCTTGGTCCTTCGGACCAGGTGAGCTAAAAATAGTAAGTGACCTAGACCTTGACCCAAAAACCCTGAAACTCGAACTTGATCTGTAGCTACTGATACTAAAGTTACATACCAACTTTCACCATCATACCTTGAAGCATGGCTGAGAAAAGTGCGGAAAACTGAGTGGACAGACGGACGGTAAGGAAACCTAAGGCTCTCTGGTTTCACTGGTAGGAGATTAATAAATGAATTTCAACAGTACACTGATCAGAATTTCAGTTCATATATGAACGATTTATTGATGCTTCCTGTAGTGTGTTCATATAAATATACAATCTAATAATTCACATACACATCGGATATACACATGCAACTTCTCCTTTAGAACTGTAAATCACTGAACTTTTTCGCGAGATTTCTTTCGCATTTATTTACGAGGATTGTCAATTGCAAATTCAAATAATTTTTGCAAATGTTTATTCCGACACATTTTGATATATTCTTTATTGTGCATTTCACAATAAAAACTTTATGTAGAAGTTGTCTGAAGGGGAAAATAAGAATCCACGAAAACCAGGTGATCTACAGCATATGTTTCTCATATACTCATGTATGATTGAAACGGTCACACTTTGGAATATACATTCAAGTTTTTTCATGTAATTTTAGAAATACACTCTTACTATGGAATACAAATATGAACAGGCATTCATTTGAATATATATTCAATAACAATGGCTTTGCGCAGGATAAAATTCACATTTGGAAACTGTTCAGGCTCACCGTCTTTCTCTGTTCCTGTCGATCCTTAGAAATCTAGACCCAATTTATTCCGTAAATTTGAAAATTAGGCACCTGAACTAACAAGTTAAGCAATTTATTAAAACCATCCTTCATGAGGAAAATCTAAGGCATCCATGATGTTATGATAAATAATCTTGGATAAAGGATCTAATCTCAAAGCTGAAAAATGTAATGTTTTGCAGAAACCAAAAAGGAACATACTACTGTAAATTCAGGAGACTTTGCAAAAATTATGCATAATGTACGCAATGAATGTCTTTTGCAGAGAAACTGTGCATAATTGTACAACAAACTTTAAATAAATAATTTGATCACTTGTAAAATGCTTCTGAAAATTAAAACTGAAAAAAAAATCCCTGAATGAGGTATCATTAAACTTATTTATTAAAACACTTTTTTACATCTTTGGATTTTCCAGACTTTAAATATATTGATCTTTATACATTTTCGAGGCAGCAAATTGAAAAATAAATCTGTTCAGGGTTGCGAGAATTTGTCTTCTTTCTGAAATAACACTAGACCACAAATGGTCAGTCAATTTGATCAGTCTAGAATGTTACATGAATGCTGGAAGGACAGAATAAGAATAAATAAAAAAAAAGAAAAGAAGAAAGAATATTAAAAAACAAAAATAAATACGGAAATATGGCTTTCTGGATTAAAAAGGTTCAACAGGTTGTCACACACATACACACACTTCCATTTAACAATTCAAAACAATCTTGGAACACATGAGTTAAACAGACATATGGTGTTCTAGAAGTACACACATATACACAGAGGCAGACATACAGCTTCAGTTATACATTATATATACACTCTCGTTCACATCACAGGAGTCATATAGATAAAGAACCATCATAGTTAAAACATTCATGGAATGATGTTTAAAATCTAAGGTAAAAACAAACTGTAAAATGCATTAGCCTTTTGTTATCAGACAGGGAACAGCACGTAATGCAGCGTTACATAAAGTCACAAGTTTACACACAGAAATATATAAATATGTGTGTGGCACAGCTGGGTCTGTGATCATGTTTTGTCATGTCAGAGATACTTTTATGTAAGACAAGTTGTGTGTCTGTGATATATAAATACTGGGGAAGTCTTGTGTCTGTGATATATAAATACTGGGGAAGTCTTGTTGTGTCTGTGATATATAAATACTGGGGAAGTCTTGTTGTGTCTGTGATATGTAAATACTGGGGAAGTCTTGTTGTGTCTGTGATATATAAATACTGGGGAAGTCTTGTGTCTGTGATATATAAATACTGGGGAAGTCTTGTGTCTGTGATATATAAATACTGGGGAAGTCTTGTGTCTGTGATATATAAATACTAGGGAAGTCTTGTGTCTGTGATATATAAATACTGGGGAAGTCTTGTTGTGTCTGTGATATATAAATACTGGGTAAGTCTTGTGTCTGTGATATATAAATACTGGGGAAGTCTTGTGTCTGTGATATATAAATACTGGGGAAGTCTTGTTGTGTCTGTGATATATAAATACTGGGTAAGTCTTGTGTCTGTGATATATAAATGCTGGGGAAGTCTTGTTGTGTCTGTGATATATAAATACTGGGTAAGTCTTGTGTCTGTGATATATAAATACTGGGTAAGTCTTGTGTCTGTGATATATAAATACTGGGGAAGTCTTGTGTCTGTGATATATAAATACTGGGGAAGTCTTGTTGTGTCTGTGATATATAAATACTGGGTAAGTCTTGTGTCTGTGATATATAAATACTGGAGAAGTCTTGTTGTGTCTGTGATATATAAATACTGGGGAAGTCTTTGTCTGTGATATATAAATACTGTGGAAGTCTTGTTGTGTCTGTGATATATAAATACTGGGGAAGTCTTGTGTCTGTGATATATAAATACTGGGGAAGTCTTTGTCTGTGATATATAAATATTGTGGAAGTCTTGTTGTGTCTGTGATATATAAATACTGGGGAAGTCTTATTGTGTCTGTGGTATATAAATACTGGGGAAGTCTTGTGTCTGTGATATATAAATACTGGGGAAGTCTTGTTGTGTCTGTGATATATAAATACTGGGTAAGTCTTGTGTCTGTGATATATAAATACTGGGGAAGTCTTGTTGTGTCTGTGATATATAAATACTGGGGAAGTCTTGTGTCTGTGATATATAAATACTGGAGAAGTCTTGTTGTGTCTGTGGTATATAAATACTGGGGAAGTCTTTGTCTGTGATATATAAATACTGGGGAAGTCTTGTTGTGTCTGTGATATATAAATACTGGGGAAGTCTTGTGTCTGTGATATATAAATACTGGGGAAGTCTTGTTGTGTCTGTGATATATAAATACTGGGAAGTCTTGTTGTGTCTGTGATATATAAATACTGGAGAAGTCTTGTTGTGTCTGTGATATATAAATACTGGGGAAGTCTTGTTGTGTCTGTGATATATAAATACTGGGGAAGTGTTGTGTCTGTGATATATAAATACTGGGGAAGTCTTGTTGTGTCTGTGATATATCCAGTTATTTGTACAGAATCTGCAAATAAATATAAATAAAGTTATCATTTCTAATTCAGAATTTGCCCGATTTCATCATTAAAACTTCATAAAATTTCTATCTATGATTCATTATTCAATATTTAAAAGGGGAATTGTTGGATATGGATTGGGAGTAAAACAACAAACATGGGAAATATTAAGGGTTACATGTATATAGGTCAAATTATCCCAATCTTTGTTGAAAAGTTGAAAAATATCAGTTTTTCTAGGAGGAAGAATACAGAAATGACACCTTCAATGTATTTGTCCACCCCTTGTTGTATATTCTAGATAAAATCTTGGTTATTATTCTGATATTATATCACAGATTTGTATTTGATCGATAAAAATATTTACCATGTTGTTTAATTTCATTGTGTATAATTTAGGGTAGAAGCTAAAAGATAAAAACGGCGTCACGACCATATGAACTATATGAATATGTTCTAGATTAAAAATAAATATTGCCATCAAGAGTAAAATTGAAAATATATTTGTTAGTCATAACAGAATTAAAACCTATTGTTTAAAGTGAAAATTAACCAACAAATATATATATTAACACAAACAAATGATTAATAGTAGGACCCCATTTTGTAAGGCCTGGTAATATTTTAGTGAAGTACAGGACACAAAATTTTTAGTATCATATATTTAATTTTTTTATTTTGTGCGATTGGTCAGTAAGTATGCAAATTGCTACCATATCATTTATGTCACAACTCAAAAACATTGAGGGGGAAAAAAAAAATACAGAATGATATTACATTTTACCATGTTTAGGTAATGCATTGTAACTTTGTTTACAAATAAACAAATCTGTGACTTTTACTCAAAACCTGCAGCAAAAGAAAAGTAGCGTTCCATAATATATAAATACTTAATCATAACTGTATTACCAACAAATTGGGATTTTCACTTCAGATTAAAGTATGAAGATTAAAGCCACTTAAACATGAAAATTAATAGCGTCTAAATGTCAGATGACATACCTGGTATATGTACAATATTCTTGACTTTCAGGGTACCAGCAATCATATACTATATATTTGGTAAATTGCTGAGAATGTTACGTAAATGAACTTATCGTATGTGTGAGCTATTAGCAGCTCCGACTGTATGCTCCGCATAGAGTTGAGAAAGACACTGGCTGGTTGCTTAAGTCCCGATAACCATGATTAATAATTCATAAACCACTCTGAGATAGTGCTGGGATATAGCAATATATTCATTATCATTATATAATTAGGTTCAACCAAATCTTCTGTCAGAAAATCATGGCTCAGAAGGTTAACTTCAAACTGAGTGTTGACAAATTTTGATTAGATGATTAACTTTAGGACATTACATTACACCCAGAAACAACTTAAAAGCAAAATAATTCTTCCATTAATTATTACAAAGGAAGAATAAAACTTAAAACCAATCTAATCAAAGTATGGTGGAAAGACAGACAAGGCCACTGATATTAGTCCTGGCCATTTCATATGTTTTTGCATATTGTACATCAATATATATTGAAAATTTAACGAAAATATTCATTAAACATGTTTGAGGTGTGTTGTTAAAGTGCTGTGGTGTATAAATTACACTAGAATTGGTTTAGTTGAAATCCTTCACACAACGCCACACTGCGACACGTAAAGCACATTGTAATTATACACAATATTATATGACATCACACAAACTCTTAACTTTGCATACAAAGTCTTTACACGTTTCTATATTTTGCAATTATTTAAAATCTCATAACACACAGTTAATGATAAAGTAAATGTTTGTAAAAACAATGTGGAGTGATACGACAATTTTAAGTATATAATCACTTTAACACTTATACCTAATTGCATAACACATATATGCACATTTGCATCACTTTTAATAGATACACATATACACACTATAGATTTACAACTAATATTCACATTTATACAAAGTCGTGCATCTATAAGTCACAAAATTATATTCAGTCATAAGTTTAAGTTATAAGTTGCACATTTATATATATATTTATAACTTTAATTTAGAAGTCGCACATTTTCACAAAGTCGGGTATTATAAGAAGTCACACATTTTTACGTCTTTGCTATAGCCAAGGGTGTTCAACGCGGTACTCTCCTTTTAAGGAGAATATCGACTGAACACCCTTGGCTAGCAAAGATGACTTTTAACAAAGTCATAAATTTGATTTAGAAGTCAAAAATTTATACAAATTCATATAATTAAGTTTCATCTATAATTCACACATTTTTACAAAGTTGTTTACTGATGTCATACAACTAAACAGTCAGATTTACATCTTAAGTCACACATTTAAACAAAGTCACGTTTTTAATGAGTCACACGCGTGACATATATAAAAGTCATACAGTCAAAACAAATTCATACAAAAGTTGGAGATTTGCACAAAAATTACGCAAAGATTGACATACTTTTAAACTACGCAGTCGTAATAATTGTCAAACATTCACACAAAGTCGTATGTTGATATTAAGTCTTTATAATAAGTAAGTGTGTACAGTAGTTGTCTGCATTCACAAAGTCATACATTTGTTCAGACCCTGTATCACAGCAGGTCATTTCATGGACATCCTCTTCATTACCATACTGACTCAGAATATAAATACATCTAATCCTACACTTACATAAATCATATATACACACGTTACCCAATATATACACACTTACCCTCAAATACACACACATGTACATCATATACACATTTACCTTATATATACATGTTACCCAATATACACACATTTCTTCATGTACCCAATAAACCATACTATAATTTTTCATGTATTGCCCAAAATAACCTGTAAAGAGCAAAATAACTGTATTTCTGTATATTGAAACATCATGAGATAGCTAGCCTGGTTCCCTCCCTTAGTTATCTACTCTCTGTCAGGGCTGCGGTCCGCTCAAAGGACCACTGGGTCATGACCATATTGATTTTTTCATTGGTTAATTTCTATTTGGCTAAAAATATCTAGTAGATATACCCCAGTATCTTGCATCACCAGGTCGCCATAAGTATTTGATTTATTAATCTTTTAAATTTTTAGCCTTCTGGCAATACACAAGAAATTAGGCAAATGCTTGTACTCTCATATACACAAACGTACCATATTTCTGCACATGTGTACCCCATATACACACTTGTACCTCTATATACACACATATGCTGTCAACTAATTTACACCTTAACAACTGAACACATGTAACATTACATATTGCATTAACACAAAGTGTGAACATGACAGTTCAACAGTTATAAGTTAACACATTGTCGAAATTGTGTTGATAAAATTATAACAATGCGTTAACACATTTTTAAAAATAACAATATATAATGTTAAATGTTAACACTTCAACAAAATGCATAATATTTTTGAAATGTTGACAATTAACAATGTTGACATTTCGAAACAAAATGTTAACTTATATATATATTAAATTTATAGCACAGACAAGTTGTGCTTAATTGTTTTTACTGTAAACTCCATGAAAACAAATGTTAAAACATGACACAATTTCTTTACACAAAATGTTCACATATGTCCACATCGAAAACTTGTATCAAGATGGACATGTCGACATCATGAACACATGTGTTGTCATCTGAAGACGACTTATAAATCTGACACATGGATACACTACATGATGTGAACATGTTATCTATAAATGAAGCACAAAGTGTTACTACAAACATATATATTTTGTGGTAGTCCTATTTTAGCGGGTTTTTTTCACACAGGGAGTATTGCCCTAAAACATACAATTTCTATATGCTATCTATATAGCAAATAATGAGGATACCCTAAGTCATCATTGCGCTAATTTGTAAAAAAAAAATGGAAAAAAAAATGGTGATGCTCTAAAATTGAGACCCCCAAAATGAATATATTTACAGTAACAACAATGTTGACATATGTAAACACTGTGCCAATATGCATCATTCATGTTGACGTTATAAAATCACCAAGTGATGACACGAAAAGTAGACACAATTCATTGTGTTAACAGATGCTGTGACCTCTAGAGAACAACAGATTTCAGGACAGAATCATGTTGATAATATGAAAATACACAAAGAGATTATAACATGTGTTAACGCAAATGTTTACACAACATATATGAAAGAACCGTTAACATGATATATGGATGTTGACGTAATGACACAGAAACCTACACCAGCTGTAGGTCATGAGGAATCGAGTGCCACCCCATCACGGGAATGCCCTGCGGGAGGTCACAGACGTGGGGTCAGGTGACCCCTATCACATGATAACGAAGGATCCTACACAAGGCTCCAGGTAATGATATATAAGTTTGGACCTGTGAGTGACCGCTACGACCACCGACAGTCATCACTAGATCAACACAGGTTGAACAGGGGAGACAACTACTGTCTGTGGCATTCCATCTCTGGATGAGATGTGACTTGGTCACTGTTGTCTGGGCCCTGTTCACGTCCATTTTGGATGATTTTGTATATGATTGAGAGAAAGACATGTAGAGTACACTTCACGTTGAGAACACTGGGTCCGCACTGCGCGATAGATGTATAGGATGGGAGGGGCTACGGTCCAGGCGTTTCTTAGGTAGGCGTTCCATTAACTTTAATAGGCGACTAAAGTCAGGTCGTTCCTGTCGGTCATACGCCCAGCATGTCATCAAAACATCCTGAATAGCAGAACATCTATAGTCAGTATCAAAATATCAACACAACATCAACCTAAAGTCAGTATCAAAATAACACAATGTCAACCTATAGTCTGTATCAAAATATCAACACAACATCATCATTATTATTTTTATTATCAGTATCAAAATATCAACACAACATCATCATTATCATTCTTATAGTCAGTATCAAAATATCAACACAACATCACAGGACTGTGAAATAATGGATCTAAAATGATTCATAAACAATGGACAAGTCTTGTCTGTCATATATCAATCCCCTTTTTGAAATTAAAGCCTTACAGAACAGTGAACTTGTGGATCTGAGTTACCTTCACATCTTTGGAGGCCCCAATACAGACAAGTGCAGGTTTCAGCCCGTGTCCAACTTGCCAGATGATCGACTCGGGAGCATAGTGTTTGAACGGCCACTCCCCACATATCAACTCGTACCATACCGTCCTGAAATATAAAATTTATATCTGAGGTTCAGAGGTGTTCTTCATCACAGAATGGCCAATCTTAAGTTTCAAAGAGACTTTCATCATGCAGAAGTATGGTAACAGATTGGTAAAGGAAGATTTTGAGGTGTTTAACATCAGTCACAAGTATGGAGACAGATTAATAAAGGAAGATTTAACATCACTCAGAATTATGGAAACGGGATGATAAATAAATAATGTATATTTAATTGTTCAATATTGAACACACATAACAATACTTACCCAAATGCATAAACATCTGACTTTTCTGAGAATGGAAGGTCCTTATTGTTGCCTCCTGCATAGAGACGTTTAATGATTTCTGGACAGAGATACACGAGCCAGCCGGGAGAGATGTTCAGCCATTCTCCTTTCCTGGGAAGTCAGAAAGTATAAATCAAATCTCCAGACCAGTTTCTCTTTAAGCATAAAATACCTCCATCTTCTTTAAGTATATATACAGCCGTTTATTTTAGTCAATGTAAAGAATAATAACTTAATTTTTCTTTTGTTGCAAAACATAGGATATTTTTCGGCAGATTGATACTTACAAGCTATTATATAAAAAATATTTGCAATAATGGCAAATGTAAACTCACAGCAAAATCTTAATATTTACATATGAAGCATGTAATACAAGAAAATGTCCATTTTATAATACAACGAGCTCTATGTTTTTGCAATGTTGCTTACTGCCAATATATCTTTAGAAACCTGGCTTATTTAACTAAATTGGCAGTACATTAATGGGTATAATAATTATATACTCTACATATGACATGTTTTAATTTAGCAATCGTAATATTTCAATTTTGCCCTGAAAACTATAAGGTAAGCTTAAGCAATTTGTCAGATTTTTTCATTTCGCATGTAAGATCAATTTTTATTTTAATGTGAAATCTTGCTTCCATTAAAATCGGTTATAGCAAATATTGCCCAACTTTGTTTTATCTGTATCACCTTCTGTATAAATGAAATACATTATGGTATTAAGCATGCCGATGAGGAGAAAAAATATATGCATACAATTTATCTGTAATCTCTTATGTACATGTATACTGTTTAGTTGTAATCTCATATTTACATGTATACAATTTATCTTAAATCTCACATATACATGTATACAATTGATCTATAATCTCAAATATACATGTATACAATTGATCTATAATCTCACATATACATGTATACAATTTATCTGTAATCTCAAATGTACATGTATACAATTTATCTGTAATCTCATATATACATGTATACAATTTATCTGTAATCTCATGTTTACATGTATACAATTTATCTGTAATCTCATGTATACATGTATACAATTTATCTTAATTCTCACGAGTCACATGTACATGTATACAATTTATCTGTAATCTCATGTAATCTCATGATATAATATACATGTATACAATTTATTTGTAATCTCATCACATTTTTATATATTTCATCCAATAAGAAAGGATTATTACAAACTGTGCAATTTAATTCCATCTCATTTCCATACGCCAGTCAATTTATAATTGACTTGTATGAATATATTTTCCTCAAGGAAAATTTAGGAATGGTCTTGCAAACTGAATAAATGCCAAAGGTGCATGCCAATCTCAGACCTTGATCTGCTATATCATATCATCAACACTTTGATTAACATCCATGCATATCATTAACTAAGTGTAAATAGTTGAGATTGACAGCAGGCATATACTGTAGTATAGAGAAAATAAGTTTTAAGCAATTATATCACTCAATATGACTGACGTCCTTTTCTAGTCTGAAACATACGCTGTATAAGAATAATGATTTTCTCATTAAATATCAATAATAGACAAAAACTAATATATGTAGATATTATATTATCAACCTTGTGATGTCAACTTGTTAAGAGGTTGGTAAAAAATTTGATATTTGACTGATTGTCTCCCCTCTCCTGCAAGGTATAAGCCTGTCCATAAGCATTTCCCGCTGAATGAGTGCAAGAACTGGCTTTAGAATGTGAAACCCGACAGAATCAAGCATGGTCAGTATTTGAGTACATCATTTAAAGAAACCTAAAATAACTTGCTGTACTGGATACAATACTTATCATCAAATAGATTTTTTTTTCACAATAATTTGCATCTGTTTTTGTAGTACATTAGGTACAGTATCAGAGATTCGATAGGAAGGGGCATTCAAGATACCTTGAGTATCGGTATATAGTTCCTATATAGACACCAGAGTTTACATGAAGCTCTAAGCCAGGTGACAGATATACAGACAGGCATATATAGACACTAAAAGCCCACAGGATTGCTACAATCTCTCATCAGCAGGGTCCAATATACATTTGTCACACAAACCTGTGGCTCGCTAATTCCTGACAGTAAGAAGGCTGTTCAGAAAGTTCTCGTACAGACCTATTTACAAGAAAAGTTCCAACTAAATGTATTTGGATCAGTTTAACATCACATTCAGTATACAATTGACGAAGTATAATATTGGGGTTCGATTACCAGATTTTTTCCTATAATATAAATCAATGTATCACACTGAATGATACTTAACCCCCACGATTGGTTAATTGTCCAGGAATTGTTTTGTCTATTTTAGTATTATTAAAATTGATATCTTATATTTGATATTTTGAATGAAAAAGAAATATGAGAAAGCACTTCTGATAAGAAAGATGTGTGTGAAGTTTGAAGTTGATCATGATCAGTTCACTTGAACATGTATTATTCTGCAGAAATGGTGAAAACAACAGATTTTCCATTAATAACTTAAGTGACCTTGACCTTTTACCTTTAACAACAAGATGCAATCCCTAGCAAGATGTGGCCGTAGGAAAGCACTGTGTGAAATTTGAGTTCATTTCATAGAAACTATAGTTATTGGTCAGAAACTAATTTTCTATTTATAGTACCAGTGATCTTGACCTTTGACCATTTTGACCCCAAAAGAAATCCCAATCATGCACTCTAATAACAAAGCAGTGTGTTACAGCTTGATGGTATCTGGAAACCAAATTTCTATCTAAAACAATAGTGACCTTGACCTTTCACCTTTCAACCTAAAATGATATCCCAAGCATTATATGACACAACATATGTTTGTGTGAAGAAGTTTGAGCTTGATTAGTCTATTTGAACACAAAATATTATCCTTAAGCTAAATTTCAATTTATAGTACAGGGATGAGAGCAGCTGAATGTAAACAAGAGGCCCAT